>NC_067477.1:8742480-9108051 GCF_947179515.1 Apodemus sylvaticus | reverse complement strand
GGCACATCATACCAAAACATATGGGACACAATAAAAGCAGTACTATGAAGAAAACTCAGAGCTCTAAATGCCACCAAAAAGAAACGAGAGAGCATATACTAGCAGCTTGACAAAATACCTGAAGGCTCTAGAACAAAAGGAAGCAAACACACCCAAGAGAAGTAGATGGCTGGAAATAAACAAACTCAGGGGTGAAATCAACCAAGTAGAAACAAAAGGAACTATACAAAAAAAATCAACAAAACTAGGAGCTGGATCTTTGAAAAAACCAGCAAGATAGATAAATCCTTAGCCAGACCAACATGAGGGCACAAAGACAGTACCCAAATTAACAAAATCAGAAATGAAAAGGGAGACATAAGAGAAGAAACTGCAGAAATTAAAAATATCATCAGATCTTACTACAAATACCTTTATTCAACAAAACTGGAAAATCTGGATGAAATGTACAATTTTCTAGACAGATATCAGGTACCAAAGTTAAATCTGGATCAGACAAACCAGCTAAACAGTCCCACAACCCCTAAAGAAATAGCATCATCATTAAGTCTCTCAACCAAAAAAATCCCAGGACCAGATGGTTTTTGAACAGAAGTCTATCAAACATTCAAAGGATGTCTGCTCCCAGTACTCTTCAAACTATTCCACAAAATAGAAACAGAAGGAACACTACTCAGTTTTTCTTATTTTTAAATTTTTATTTTTTATTTAAAAAATTTTATTAGATACATTCTTTATTTACATTTCAAATGTTGTCCTTTTTCCTGGTTTCCTCCCTGAAAATCCCATAAGCCATCCCTCTTTCCTCAATCAACCCTCTCCCTTTTCCTTGTCCTGGCATTCCACTACACTGCAGGTGTAGGACCTGCAAGGGCCTCTCCTCCCTTTGATGTCCAACAGGGCCATCCTTTGCTGCCTATGTGTCTGGAGTCATGGTTAACTCGATGTGTACTCTCTGGTTGATGGTTTAGTCCCTGGGAGCTCTGGGGGTACTGGGTGGCTCATCTTGTTGTTCCTCCTATGGTGCTGAGACCCCCTTCAGCTCCTTGGGTCCTTTTTCTAGCTCCTCCATTGGGAACCCTGTGCTCAGTTCAATGGCTGGCTAAGAATGTCCTCTGTATTTCTCATGTACTAGCAGAGCCTCCCAGGTGACAGCTATATCTGGCTCCAGTCAGCAAGCACTTGTGGCCATTGATAATAGTGTCTGGGTTTTGTAACTGTATATGGGATTGATCCCTAGGTGGGACAGTCTCTGGATGGTCTTTCCCTCAGACTCTGCTCTATACTTTGTCTTTGTATCTCTTTCTGTGGGTATTTGGTTCCCTCTTCTATGAAGAGTATCTATACTTTGTTCTTCCTTCTTCTTGAGGTTCAATTGATATGTGAATTGTGTCTTGGGTATTCCACGCTTCTGGGCTAATATCCATTTATCAGTGAGTGCATACCATGAATGTGTTTTTGTGATTGGATTTCCTCACTCAGGATGATATTTTCTAGTTCCACCCATTTGTCTAAGAATTTCATGAATTCACTGTTTTAATAGCTGAGTAGTATTCCATTATGTAAATATACCACATTTTTCTCTATCCGTTCCTCCATTGAGGGACATCTGGGTTCTTTCAAGCTTCTGGCTATTATAAATAAAGCTGCTATGAACTTAGTGGAACATGTGTCCTTATTAAATGGTGGTATATGCCCAAGAGTGGTATAGCAGGGTCCTCCGGTAGTATTATGTCCAATTTTCTGAGGAACTGGAAACAGATTTCCAGAGTGGTTGTACCAGCAGTGGAGGAGTGTTCCTCTTTCTTCACATCCTTGCCAGTACCCGCTATCTCCTGAGTTTTTGATCTTAGCCATTCTGACTGGTGTGAGGTAAAGACTCAACAAAGAAAGGGAACTTCAGACCAATTTCCCTTATAAATATCAATGTAAAATTACTCAATAAGATTCTTGCCAACCAAATCCAAGAATATATCAAAACAATCATCCATCATGATCAAGTAGGCTACATCCCATGGATGAAGGGATGGTTCAACATGCAGAAATCCATCAATGTAATACACTATGTAAAGGAACTCAAAGAAAATAACCACATTATCATCTCATTAGATACTGAGAAAACATTCGACAAAATTCAACACCCCTTCATGGTAAAAGTCTTGGAAAGAAGAGAAATTCAAGGGACATACCTAAACATAGCAAAAGCAATATACAGCATCCCAGTAGCTAACATCAAACTAAATGGAGAGAAACTTGAAGCAATCCTACTAAAATCAGGGACTAGACAAGGCTGCCCACTCTTGCCCTACCTATTCAATATAATACTCAAATAGAAGAGAAAGTGGGAAACATAGGGGAACAGTGGAAAATTTCCTGAACAGACCACTTAATGACTTAAGTTCTAAGATCAAGAATTGACAAATGGGACCTCATAAAATCGCAAAGCTTCTGTAAGTCAAAGTACACTGTCAATAGGACAAAACAGTAAACCAACTGATTGGGAAAAGATTTTTACCAGTCCTACATCTGATAGAGGGCTAATATCCAATATATACCAAGAACTGAAGAAGTTAGATTCCAGAGAACCAAATAACCTTTTTAAAAAATAGGTTATAGAGCTAAACAAAGAATTTCCAACTGAGGGATATTAATGGCCAAGAAGCACCTAAGGAAATGTTCACTATCCTTAGCAGGGAAATATAAATCAAAACAACCCTGAGTCTCTGCCTCACACTGGTCAGAATGGCTAAGATCAAAATCTCAGGTGACAGAAGATGCTGGTAAGGATGTGGAGAATGAGGAACACTCATTCACTGCCGGTGGGATTGCAAGTGGTACAACCATTCTGGAACCCTGTTTGGTGGTTCCTCAGAAAATTGGTCTACCTGAGGTCCAAGCTATACTTCTTCTGGGCATATACACAAAAAAATCTCCAACATAAAACAAGGACACATGCTCCACTATGTTAATAGCCTTATTTATAATAGCCAGAAGCTGGAAAGAATGCAGATGTCCTTCAACAGAGGAATGGATACAGAAACTGTGGTACATTTACACAATGGAGTACTACTCAGCTATTAAAAATAGTGATTTAATGAAATAATTAGGCAAATGGATGGAACTAGAAAATACCATCCTGAATGAGGTTATCCAACGAGAAAATAATGCACATGTTGTATACTCACTGATAAGTATTAGCCCAAAAGTCCAGAATACCCAAGATACAATTCACAGACCACATGAAGCTCAAGAAGAAGGAACACCAAAGTGTGGGTGCTTTGGACCTTCTTGGAAGAGGGAACAAAATACTCATGGAAGCAAATATGAAGACAAAGTATGGAGCAGAGACTAAAGGAAAGGCTATCCAGGGACTGCCCCACCTGGGGATCTATCCCATATAGTGTCACCAAATGCAGACACTGTTGTAGATGCCAAGAAGTACATGCTGACAAGAGCTGTCATGATCTAGCTGTCTTCCGAGGGCCTCTGCCAGATCCTGACAAATATACAGATGGATGCTCACAACAAAGTATTTGACTGGGAAAGGGGTCCCCAATGGAGGAGTTAGAGAAAGGACTGAAAGAATTTATGGCGTTTGCAAGCCCATAGAAAAAACAACAATACCAACCAACCTGACCCCCCAGAGCTCCCAGGAACTAACCCACATACCAAGGAGTACACATGGAGGGACCTATGGCTCCAGCTGCATATGTAGATGAAGGATGGCCTTGTTGGGCATCAGTGGTAGGAGAGGCTCTTGGTCCTGTGAAGGCTTGATGCCCCAGTGTAGGAGAATTCATAGGCAGGGAGGCAGAAGTGGGTGGGTGTGTAGGGTAACACCCTCATAGAAGCAGGGGACTTGGGACTGAGAAAGGGGTCTTCCAGTAGGGAAACCAGGAAAGGGGATAACATTTGAAATGTAAATAAAGAAAATATCCAATAAAAAATGTGGCTCTTAGACAGAGTCACGACTGCAATGTTATGGTAGAAGAACTCATTCTTTGTGACAAGATGACTTGGGAAGTTTCTGTATTTTACTTATTCATGAAGCTGTCCTCACACCCTATTGATACTTGCAATGGAGACATTCCAGGTCCCTGTCTGTCTCCCACTTATAGTTTGCAATGGAGACATATTTCTGTTTGCAAAAAACTCACTTATTTTGTATCCTGAATTTCTCCTTTATTTTTAAGTCCTTCCTCCACCATTTTCTTTTTGCCTCTTGGCACTAGGTAACATGTCTTTATGTTGTGTTAGGCTACTTTTCATTTTCCACAGTTAACACAATCAGTATAAATGGGGAATATAAATTCTAGGATGACTTATCATGAACTATTTAACCAGTTCTCTAGTTTCTGTTTTCCTCCTTGTTCTCTCACCACACCTCACTTTTGCTTTCACATAACAAATATTGCCTTTTCCTTGGTACTCCTTGTCACACATGTAAAATGTGTCCCCTTCCTAGGGTACCTGATTTAGTTCCAAAAGCGACAAAATAAAATCCAGAACCCATGACACACAATGATGTTTCTGCATATGACAGAAACAGTCAGTGTTTGTCCTTTCAAGCTCTGGTTATGTTGTTCAACATAACATTTTCCAGTTCCATTTAAATTCCTCCAAGGCTCAGAGAACATGGAGCAAGAGGAGGTGAAGAGAATAGATAAGAGGTGAAGCACTAGGAAGAGAGATGTGAAATTATATCTTGTGGCCAGGACGTGCCTGTCACATCATGCACTCATGATGGCTATTGTCTGTGTAAGCCCTACCTGAGACCCAGCCAATCATAATGCAGTATGAAATTTATAGATTATTTCTAGACATTCTATCTTAGTGAGTAGTTGCTGGATATAGATATTTATTGTAGAGGAAAAAATCCATTTTTTGAAAATGTAGTCACTGGTAGGTTTTCTAAGCTTCAGTCTTTGCCTCCACACATGTGCATATATGTGCAGCCTACAGTTCCTCAGAAAACAGGGCACGACACTTCCGGAGGACCCTGCTATAACACTCCTGGGCATATACCCAGAGGACTCTCCCTCACGCAATAAGGATGCATGCTCTACTATGTTCATAGCAGCCTTATTTATAATAGCCAGAAGCTGGATAGAATCCAGATGTCCTTCAAAGGAGGAATGGATACAGAAAATGTGGTATATTTACACAATGGAATACTACTCAGCAATTAAAAACAATGAATTCATGAAATGTTTAGGCAAATGGTTGGAACTGGAAAATATCATCCTAAGTGAGGCAACCCAATCACAAAAGAATACACATGGAATGCAGTCACTGATAAGTGGATATTAGCCCAGAAGCTCTGAATACTCAAGACACAATTAACATATCAAATGATTCCCAAGAAGAAGGAAGGAGTGGGCCCTGGTTCTGGAAAGGCTTGATGCAGCATTATAGGAGATTACCAGGACAGAGAAATGGGAGGGGGTGATTGGGGAATGAGTAGAGGGAAGAGGGCTTATGGGACTTATTGGTGGGAGGATTGGGAAAGAGGAAATCATTTGTAATGTAAACAAAGAATATAGAAAATAAAAAAATGTCATAAAGTTGTAAGAGGTTTATGTTGGGAACATATAGGGGGAGTTGAGAGGAAAATAGCCTAGAAATATAATCATATTTTATTAAATAGTACCTACTTCAAGGCTGAATAATTTGAAGACAATGAATCCCCAAAGAAATGGTCAAGGAAGATTCTGCTAAATATGATATGAATGAGTATGCATGTGGGACACCTGTGAATGGAAGGAATTTGATGAGTCTCAAGTCAATAAGATTCAAAGATGCTGCATTCAATTTATTTCCAAACCTTGAAGACACTGGCCTTATGAATGTAAAGGTTGGAGATAATCAATCTTATGTTTAGAAAACAGAGACAAGGAGGTTCTGCTTTCATTCGAAAAATTCAGTTAACCTCCATTCAAGGTTATGGGAAAGGCCATGAGAACTCATCCAGAAAGCATAAAGATTGTCAGTATATGTGCCTCAATGAAGTTCACAAGATCTTACTGACAGGAACCTCATGGAAGCAATGGATGTTTTTCTTTCTTACAGTATAGTACTTTCATTGGTGTTTGCCTATGTAGAAGTTGAACAGAATACATGCTAGTAGGCAGACAATCTTGAATGCTCAGAGTACCTCAAAAATCATTTTAAACAATCGGACTGATGTAGTAGCTGTCCAAACGTTTACTAAAGTACAAGTTTCATGCAGGCGGCACATAAAAGAAAGTCAATAGTGATGTGAGAGCTACAAGTACCTCAGTCAGAGTGACTTCACACCTCATGCCTCCTGACAGAGAATTCAGGAGTGAGAGACTGTACACGTGTTAGATCAGGAAGAGAAGATAGAAATGCAAATATCTATTTGACATTAAATTGTCCCTTCTTGTCATCACTGTACACCCAGTCTTAAGATTACTGGGTCACATGGTCTTCATTGGTAATTCATTGGGATCCTGCACATTATTTGCCAATGTCATATAGGACCATACTTGTGATGACAGGGAACGGGGATCCATTTCCTTCCACATAACACTTTTTTTCATTCTTTATTTTCATTAATTGCTCTCACTTCATTGGTTATGAGGAAACTTATCATTTACAATTAATTTCCATTTCCCTTGTGATTGGAGATGTTGGCTTTATGAAAACTCTTTTGCCCACATGCACTGACCAAAAGGGAGGATCCCAATCAGAGGATAGAGGGCAGAAAGATGCCTGCCAAAGAGAACATTGTGTCTCTCTTCTCTTTTACCTGTGTTTTATTCTGCAGACTTGCCTCTCAAATGAGTGATAAAAAGATAGGGTTCTCTAGAAGAAAAAGGAGACTGCAGTGTTGAAGTACTTCAATTTTTCATATAAAATATAATCACAGTATATCTTTAAGAAGAGAGAATTTCAAATCTCCATACTATTGGCAATTCTCTTCTTTGGAGGAACATCCTCCTCTGCAGTATTATTTTGCTTTAATTTGTATTTATTTATTCATGTTTATTCACTTTACTTCCTGATCACAGCCCTCTGTCTTCCCATTCCCACCTTTATAAATCCCTTCCCCCATTGTCCACTCCATTTGTCTGAGAAGGGAAGCCCTTTGGGTACCACCCCAACCTGGAACATCTCTACTCAGCAGGACTAGGCACATTCTCTCCCACTCAGGTTCTACAAGGCAGTCCAGGTAGGGGGAACAAGATCCAGTTGTGGGGAGCAGAGACTGAGACGTCCATACTCTACCTGTTAGGAACTCATATGAGGACAAGATACACTTTTTCTACATATGTATGGAAGGGGAATTTAGGTCCACCTCCTGAGTGCACCTTGGTTAGTGGCCCAGGTTCTGTGAGGCCCTAAGGTCCCAGGTTAGTTCACTTTGTGGATCTTCTTGTGGTGTCCTTGACCCCTCTGACTTGCTAACTCATATCTCCCAATTTTGCCCAAGACTCTCTTGGTTCTGCCTTTTATTTGGCAGTTGCTCTCTGCATCTGCCTCCATCCCCTGCTTGAGGATGGGTCTCAAGTTGGGGCCTTTGTAGATTCACTGTTCCTTCAGTCTCTGCTCCATCTTTGTTTATTCACGTAGGCTGGACACATTTTGGGTTGAAGGATTTGTGGCTGAATTATCGTATTGCTCACCTCCAGGACAGACACTGCTTCCCCCTTCCCACACCTGACTGGCCACACCTGACCCTTCCCCTCCTGACCCCTTCTCCCACCCAGTTCCCTCTCTCTATTCCCACACGATGACTCTTTAGTATTCCCTTTTGAGTGAGATTCTTGCATCCTTCCTTGGGATCTACTTATTACCTAGTTACTTTTGGTCTGTGGATTGTAACATGGATGTCCTGCCCTTTTTGACTAATGTCTACGTATAACTCAGCACATATCACAAGTGTCTTTATGGTTCTAAATTGCCTCACTCAGGATGATATTCTCAAGTTCCATTAATTTGCCCACAAAATTCATTATGTCTTTGTTTTTAATAGCTAAATAGTATCCCATTGCATAGATGTTCATTACATAGATATACTTACTTTATCTATTCTTCAGTTGAGGAATGTCTAGTTTTTTTTTTTTATAGTTCATGGATATTACAAATAAAGCATCTATTAACATAGTTGGGAAAGTGCCCTGTGGTATAGTGATGCATGGTTTTGGGTATATGCCCTGGAGAGATATAGCTTAGTCTTGAGGTAGAACTATTCTCAGATTTCAGAGACACCATCAAATATATTCCCAAAGAGTTTGTGCTCCTACCTGAATCCTTTCCAGAATTCACTATCATTTGAGATTTTGATCTTAGCCATTCTAATGAGTGAAGTGGAAACTTAAGGGTTCTTTGGAAGTGGATTAGATGGTGTTTTGCTGGGGCAAACACATGAAGGTATGTTTAGCTGAAGTGGACACAGGTGAAAGACTAAGGCTGATTCCAGAATGAATGTTTCACTGAAGCAGACACAAGAGAGAGGATTTTTTGCTGCAGCAACACATAAAAGGATACATGATGAAAGATTCTTTGTTAATGATACCAATGTATTGGTCTGCCTTATATTGTGCAATTCAGATGAATTTGCCAGGACTTCATAGAGAGAAAAGCACCAAAAAATAAAAACTTTCTGGTGGTGTGCTGCAGTTTCTTGCTGCTTCCATGGACTTGGGCTGATTAAGAGAGTGATGTCAGCTGATAGATGCATGTGTTGAGGTAAGACTCATGGAGGGGAGGATATGTGATGTTTAAAGAGAATATAAAAAGGACTCAAAGGACATTGATGGAGGCTGAGCTAAGCTTGATTATAGAGCTAACTGTGCAAAGCTTTTGAGTCTTGGATGATCTTGGATTCCCTGAGAGAGGCACATCAGAGAAGTCTGGAGTTATTCTTAGTCCTTCTAAAGCCTGAGGCCTGGCTGTCTCTGCTAGTTAGTGCCACCTCTGCTGATTTGTGTTTGTTATCCAGACTCTACCTAACTGGACTGCTGGTGTATCCCTGAAGTATTTACAAATAGAATGAGCTGCTATTGGTAACCTGTGAGTTGCAGATTTCCAGACAACACAGAGGGAGTTGCTCCAAAGAATCTTTCTAAACAGGCCCACTTTCCCCACACCCTCTCTTTCCTACTACCTCTGGTGGGTGATGGGCTAAAGGGAGGTTAAAACATTTAAAAACCATCATTAAAAATAGGTTTTGAAAAAAATTAAAGTTACAGATGGATGTAAGATTGAATCTCAGGGTCTTTTGACTTGATTTATTTCTGATGAATAAGACCATTGACCATTTTGTTATGGACTATTGAGATTTCTCTCTTTAGGATTCTGTTTACCATTCTACCCCTTTAAAATTTAGTTTATTTAGATTTTTGGTGTCTACTTTCCTGAGTTCTTTAAAAATTTTGGATATTAGCCCTCTGTTAGTTATAGAGTTGGTGAAGAACCTTTCCCAATTTGGAGGCTGCCGTTTTTTCCTATTGACATTGTCTTACAGAGAATTTTTAGTTACATGAGGTCTCCTTTATCAGGTGTTGATCTTAGAGCCTGAGCCACTGGTATTCCTTTCAGGAAATTGTCTCCTCTACTAAGAGTTCAAGTCTATTCCCCACCTTTTGGTCTATTAGATTTAATATATTAAATTTCAGTTTGAGGTCTGTAATTAACTTGGATTTTGAGTTTTGTGCAGGATGATAGATATGTATCTATTTGCATTCTACAGGCAGACATCCAGTTAAACCAATACCATTTGTTGGAGATGCATTTGCTTTTTCATTGTATGTTTTTTTGGCTTATTTGTCAAAAATCAAGTATCTGTAGGTGTGTGAGTTTATTTCAGAGTCTTTAACTCTTTTCTATTGATTATTTTGTTTCTATATCAATATCATGTAATTTTTATTACTATTGCTCTGTAGTACAGCTTTAGGTCAGAGATGGTGATTTTTCCTGAAGTTTTTTCATTGTTCAGATTTGTTTTCGCCAACCTGGGTTTCTGTTTTCCATACAAAGTTGAGAATTACCCTTTCAAGGCCTGTATATAACTGGGTTGCAATTTTGATGAGAATTGAGTTTAGTCTGTAGATTGCTTTTGGTAAGATGACCATTTCCACTGTTAATCCTGCCTATCCAAGAGCATTGAGGATCTTTCCATCTTCTGATGTCTTTTTTCAGAGACGTGAAGTTCTTGTTATGCAGAATTTTACTTGCATTGTTAGTATTACACCAAGATATTTTATATTATTTGTAGTTATTGTGAAGAGTATTGTTTTCATAATTTCTATCTCAGTTGCTTTATCTTTTGTATAAAGGGTACTGGTTTCTTTGAGCTAATTTTGCTTCCACTCACTTTACTGAAGGTAATTATCAGCTGTAGGAGGTCTCTGGAAGAATTTTTGTGATTGCTTATGTATATTATCATATTATCAATGAATAGTAATACTTGGACTTCTTCATTTCCGATTTGTAACCCCTTGATCTTTTTTAGTTTTCTTATTGCTCATGTAAGACATTTAAGTATAATATATTGAATAGATAGGGAGAGAGTGGACAATCTTGTCTTGTCAATGGTTTATTGGAATTGCTTTACATTTTCTCTCTATTCAATTTGGTGTTAGCTATTGTCTTGCTGCACATTGCTTTTATTAAGTTTATGTATGTGCCTTGTATCCTGATCTTTATCCTGACAATCTTGTCTTGTCAATGGTTTATTGGAATTGCTTTACATTTTCTCTCTATTCAATTTGGTGTTAGCTATTGTCTTGCTGCACATTGCTTTTATTAAGTTTATGTATGTGCCTTGTATCCTGATCTTTATAAGTCTTTTTTTTTTATATAGTTCTCCCTTCCCCTCTCCTGGTACTCTCCATCAGAGTCCTTGCCCCCATCTCCACTTCCCTTCACCTTTGAGAGGATAGTCCCCCATGTATCTCTCAACCCTGGAACATCAAATGTCTGCACAATTAGGGACACCCTATCCTACTGAGGCAGCACAGGCAGCCCTCTACTACATATGTGGAGGGGACCTAAGTCCAGCCTATGTATGCTTTTTTGGTTGGTGGGTCAATACTGGGAGCTCCCAGGAGTCTAGATTAGTTGATACTATTGGTCTTCCTGTGAGGTTACTATTCCCTTTGGGACTGTCAATCCTTCCCACCAGCTCTTTCATAAGGGTCCTCTACCTCCAGCCAATGTTAGACTGTGAGTATCTGCAACTGTTTTAGTCAGCTGCTGCATAGATATGTCAGTATATGTTATAGTTATGTATAGTTATGTATATATTATAGTTATGCACATGCCAGTTATGTATAGTTACAGTTTTGTCAGCTCAAAGTATAGCTATGAGAGGCTTCTGTCTGTAAGAATAATGGAATGTCACTAATAGCTCTAGGGACTGGTGTATGCCCATGGGATGGGGCCAAAGTTGGGTGGATCCTTGCTTGACCATTCCTTCAGTCTCATCTCCATTTTGTCTTTGCATTTCTTTTAGACAGAACAGCTTTGTGGTCAAAATTTTTGGGTGACTTTGTGTCCTTATCCCACCACTGGTGGTCCTGCCTGGATATAAGAGATGGCCTCTTCAGGTTCCATATCTTAACTGTTAGGTGAATTGTCTAAGGTTACTTACATTGACTCCTGGGAGCCATCCTCACACTAGGTCTCAGACATTACCTAGAGATTCCCCTCACATTCCCATCCCCAGGAGCTGCAGATGTCTTTCCATTCTCCTGGCTCTCTAGGCCTCTCTCCTGCCTCTTCTCATACCTGACAATGCCCCTATTCTTATACTCCTCCCCCTCCCACCAAGGTCCCTCCCTCAGTCTGCCTTTCATTTATATTTTACCCCTTATGATTTCTCTGAGATTTTTACATGAAGTGTTGCTGGATTTTGTCCAAAGTGTTTCAGTATCTAATGAAATGATACAGTGATTTTTTTCTTTCTTTTGTTCATATGTTAAATTATGGTTTCAAATATTTGTATTGAACCATCCTGGCATCCTTGGGATCATGATAGATGATGTTCCTGATGTGCTCTTGGATTTTTTTTTGTGAGTATTTAATTGAATATTTTTGCATTGATGTTCATAAGACAAATTGGTCTTTGTGTGGTTAGGTATTAGAGTGACTTTGGGCTCATAGACTGAGTTTGACAGCATTCCTTTTGCTTCTATTTTGTGAAATAGTTTGAGGACTATGGGGTACATCTTTGGAAGTTTGATAGAATTCTTTGCTAGAGCCATCTGACCGTGGGCTTTCTTTGGTTGCGATTGTTTTAATGACTGCTTCTACTTCCTTCGGTGTATATTATTTAAAAATTTTATTTTATTTTTATTTTTTAGACTTCCTTTTATATGTCTCTCCTTTTTATTGGATTTATTCTTTATTTACATTTCAAATGTTATCCCCTTTCCCAGTTTCTCCCCACTCCTGGATAACCCCTATCCCATCTTCTCTCTCCCTACTTCTATGAGGGTGCTCCTCCACCCACCCCCTCAGCTCCCTGGTTTTGATTCCCCATACATTGGGGCATTTATCATGCCTTCATAGGACCAAGGGCCTCTCCTCCCATTGATGCCTGACAAGGCAATGCTCTATTACATATGCAGCTGGAGCCATGTGTATCCCTTGGGTGATGGCTTTCCTTAGGTTTTATAGGGTTGTTTAAATAGTTTACCCAATCTTGATTTAACTTTAATAGTTTGTGTATGTCTAGATTTTCCAATTTTGTGGAGTAGTAGCTTTTGAAATAAGACCTAAAGACTCTTTGAAGAAGACTGAACACAGACACTAATGTAAATGCCAACCAACACATGCTGACAGAAGCCTGATATAGCTGTCTCCTGAGAGGCTCTGACAGTACAAATACAAATACAGAGTGACAAATACAGAGGGGATGCTCTCAGCCAACTGTTGGACTGAACACAAGGTCCCCAATGGAGGAGCTAGAGAAAGGACCCAAGGAGTTGAAGGAACTTTCAGCCCCATAGGAGGAACAACATTATCCTCTTCATAGGAGGAGCCAACCAGTATCCCCAGAGCTCCTAGGGATTAAACTACCAACTAAAGAGTACACATAGAGGGACCAATGGCTTCAGTTGTTAATATAGCAAAGGATGGCTTTGTTGGACAGCAAAGAGAGGAGAGGCCCTTGGCCCTGAGAAGGCTGATGCCCCAGTATAGGGGAATAACAGGACAGGGAATCAGGAATGGGTGGGTTGGTGAGCAGGGGAAGAAGGAATGGGATAGGGTGTTTTCAGAGGGGAATCCAAGAAAGGGAATAACATTTGAAATGCAAATAAAAAATATCTAATAATAAAGAATGTCTGCTGTTCATGTAATAAGGATCCATGCTCTACTATGTTCATAGCAGCCCTATTTATAATTGCCAGAAGCTGGAAAGAACCCAGGTATCCCTCAACAGAAGAGTGGATACAAAAAATGTGATATATCTACACAATGGAGTACTATTCAGTCATTAGAAACAATGAATTCATGAAATTCTTAGGCAAATGGATGGAGCTAGACAACATCATATTAAGTGAGGTAACCCAGACTCAAAAGGTGAATCATGGTATGCATTCACTAATAAGTGGATATTAATCTAGAAAACTGGAATACCCAAAACATAATCCACACATCAAATGAGGTACAAGAAGAAAGGAGGAGTGGCCCCTTGTTCTGGAAAGACTCAGTGAAGCAGTATTTGGCAAAACCAGAACGGGGAAGTGGGAAGGGGTGGGTGGGAGGACAGGGGGAGAGAAGGGGGCTTACGGGACTTTCGGGGAGTGGGGGGCTAGAAAAGGGTAAATCATTTGAAATGTAAATTAAAAATATATCGAATAAAAAAAGAAAAAAAAGAAAAAAGAAAAAAAGAATGTCTGCTGTTATGTCTTCCTTTTCTTTTCTGATTTTTTTTTGAAACCATCTTTCTGTCTTTTGGTTAGTGTGGTCAAGTGTTTTTCTGTCTTGTTGACCCTACACATGATTATGTTGCTTCTTTGTATTGCTTTCTTTTTTTCTAATTAGTTATTTTCAGCCCTGATTTTATTTCCTGCTATCCAATCCTCTTAGGATTATTTGCCTCATTTTTTTTTCTAGAGCTTTCAGATGTACTTTTAAATTGCTGCTATGAGAACTTTCTAATTTATGTTTGAAGGCCTTTGTGCTATGAACTTTCCTCTTAGCACTGCTTTCATTCAGGATAAGTTAGGGTATGTTTTTCTTTCATTTTCACTGAATTCTGGAAAGTCTTTAATTTCTTTCTGCTTTTCTTCCTTGACTCAGAGATCACCGAATATAGAGTTGTTTGTTGATAAGTGTGTAGGCTTTCTGTTATTGTTGAAGTCCAAGTTTAATACAGGGTGGTCTTATAAGATACACAATGTATCTTATTTTGATTTTGATGTGACTTATTTTGATTTTCTTGTATCTGTTGTGGCTTGCTTTGTAATTGAGAATATGTTCAATTTTGGAGACGCTTCCATGAGGTGCTGAAAGAAGGTATATCCTTTTTGTTTGTGTGAATTGTTTTATACATATCTGCTAAGTCTATTTGATGTATTTATAGCATTGATTAATTTCATAATTTTTGTTTAGGTAGGCGCCCCTGTGTTTGGGGTATAGCTGCTCAAATTTGAGATATAATATGGGTATATATTTTTCTTTAGTGAGTATGGACTTTTCCTCCCCATCCCTTTTGATTAATTTTGGTTGAAAATCCATTTTATTAGATATCAGAACCACTATTCCAGCTATCTTCTTTGCTTTCTTTGCTAGGAAAACGATTTATAGCCCTTTCCTTAGATGTAATGTCTATCTTTATTGCTGAGGTGTGTTTCTTGTATGCAACAGAAGGATGGATCCTGTTTTTACATCCATTCTGTTACTCTGTATTTTTTAAAATTGGGGATTCCATTGATTTTGAGAGATATTAATGACCAGTGATTGTTAGCTCCTGTTATTTTGCTGTTGTTATTAGTTTGTCTGTTTATTAGATATTTGCTTTACTTACATTTCAAATGGTATCTCCTTTCCTCATTATTCATCTGAAACCCCCTATCCCATTCCCCTTTTGCCTACTTACCAACCCCCCTCCCATTTTCCTGACCTGGTATTCCCCTACCTGGGGAGTCAAGCCTTCATAGGACCAATGGCCTCTCTTCCCACTGATGTCTGAAATGACTATCCTTCACAATATAAGTAGCTGAAGCCATGGGTCCCTTCATGTGTACACTTTGTTTGGTGGTTTAGTCCTGGGGAGCTCTGGGGGCACTGGTTGGTACATATTATTGTTCCTAGTGTGGGGCTGTAAACCTCTTCAGCTCCTTGGGTCCTTTCTCTAGATGTTCCATTGGGGACCCTATGCTCAGTTTATTGGTTGGCTGTGAGTCATGGGTGTTTTGAACATCCTCCCAAAAAGGATCAAAGTATGCATACTTTGGTCTTCCTTCTTCTTGAGCTTTATGTGGTCTGTGAGTTGTATCTTGGGTGTTCCAAGCTTTCAGGCTAATACCACATATCAGTGAATGCGTACCATGTGTGTTCTTTTGTGATTGGGTTACTTCACTCAGGATGATATATTCTAGCTCTATCCATTTGCATAAGAATTTCATGAATTCATTGTTTTTAATATTTTTAATAGCTGAATAGTACTCCATTGTGTAAATGTACCACATTTTCTGTATCCATTCCTCTGTGGAGGGACATCTGGGTTGTTTCCAGCTTCTGGCTATTATAAATAAGGCTGCTATGAACATAGTGGAACATGTGTCCTTATTACATGTTGGAGCATTTTCTGGGTATATGCCCAGGAGTGGGATAGCTGGGTCCTCAGGTAGCACTATGTCCCATTTACTGATAAACTGCCAAACTGATTTCCAGAGTGGTTGTACCAGCTTGCAATCCCACCAGCAATGGAGGAGTGTTTCTCTTTCTCCACATCCTCTCCAACATCTGCTGTTTCGTGAGTTTTTGATCTTAGTCATTCTGACTGGTGTGAGGTGGACTCACAGGGTTGTTTTGATTTTAATTTCCCTGATGATTAAGGATGTTGAGCATTTCTTTAGGTGTTTTTCAGCCATTCGATATTCCTCAGTTGAGAATTCCTTGTTTAGCTCTGTTCCCCATTTTTAATAGGGTTATTTGGCTCTCTGGAATCTACCTTCTTGAGTTCTTTGGATATTAGCTTTCTATCAGATGTAGGATTGGTAAAGATCTTTTCCAAACCTGTTGGCTGCCATTTTGTCCTATTGACAGTGTTCTTTGCCTTACAGAAGTTTTGCAATTTAATGAAGTCCCATTTGTCAATTCTCGCTCTTAGAGCATAAGTAATTGGTGTTCTGTTCAGGAAAATTTCCCCTGTGCTCATGTGCTCCAGGTTCTTCCCCACTTTCTCTTCTATTAGATTCAGTGTACATGGTTTTATGTGAAGGTCCTTGATCCACTGGCCTTGAGCTTTGTACAGGGAGATAAGAATTGATCAATTTGCATCCTTCTACTTGTTGACTGTCAGTTGACCCAACAGGATCTGTTGAAATGCTGGCTTTTTTCGCTGGATGGTTTTTAGCTTCTTTGTCAAAGTTCAGGAGACCATAGGTGTGTGGGTTCATTTCTGGGTCTTCAATTCTATTCCAGTCATCTACCTGTGTGTCATTGTACCAATACCATACAGTTTTTATCACCATTGCTCTGTAGTACTGCTTGAGGTCTGGGATACTGATTTCCCCCAGAAGTTCTTTAACTGTTGAGATTAGGTTTCCCTATCCTGGGTTTTTTGTTATTCCAGATAAATTTGGAAATTGCTCTTTCTCACTCTATGAAGAGTTGAGTTGGAATTTTGATGTGGACTGCATTGAATCTCTAGATTGCTTTAGGCATGATGGCCAATTTTTATTAACACTGTCAATCCATGAACATGGGAGATCTTTCCATCTTCTGAGATCTTCTTCAGTTCATTTCTTCAGAAACTTGAAGTACTTGTCATACAGATCTTTCACTTGCTTGGTTAGAGTCACACCAAGGTATTTTATATTATTTGCGACTATTGTGAAGGGTGTAGTTTCCCTAATTTCCTTCTCAGCCTCTTTATGCTTTGGGTATAGGAAAGCTACTGATTTGTTTGAGTTAATTTTATCTCCAGCCACTTTGCTGAAGTTTGTTTGTTTGTTTTTAAATCAGGTTTAGGAGTTCTGTGGTGGAGTTGTTGGGGTCACTTAAGTATACTATCATACCATCTGCAAATAGTGATATTTGACTTCTTCATTTCCAATTTATATCCCTTTGGCCTCTTTTCATTGTCTAAGTGCTCTGGCTGGGACTTTGAATACTATATTGAACAGGTAGGGAGAGAGTGGGCAGCCTTGTCTAGTCCCTGTTTTCAGTGGGATTGCTTCCGAGTTTCTACTCCATTTAGTTTGATTTTAGCTACTGGTTTGCTGAATACTTTCTTGCTATGTTTAGGTATGGACCTTGAATTCTTGATCTTTCCAAGACTTTTATCATGACGAGGTGTTGGATTTTGTCAAATGCTTTCTCAGCATGTAATGAAATGATCATGTGGTTTTTTTTATTTGAGTTTGTTTATATAGTTGATTACATTGATGGATTTATACATATTGAACCATCCCTGCATACCTGGGATGAAGCCTGCTTGATCATGGTGGATGACTGTTTGATGTGTTCTTGGATTTGTTTGGTGAGAATTTTATTGAGTATTTTTGCATTGATATGCATAAGGGAAATTGGTCTAAAGTTCTCTTTCTTTGTTGTGTCTTTGTGTGGTTTAGGTATCAGAGTAATTGTGGCTTCATAGAACGAATTGGCTAGTGCTCCATATGTTTCTATTCTGTGGAATAGTTTGAAGAGTATTGGTATTAGGTCTTCTTTGAAGGTCTGATAGAACTCTGTACTAAACCCATTGGTCCTGGGCCTTTTTTGGTTGGGAGACTATTAATGACCACTTCTATTTCTTTAGGGGTTATGGGATTGTTTATATCATTTATCCCATCCTGATTTAACTTTGGAATTTGGTATCTGTCTAGGAAATTGTCCATTTCATGCAGGTTTTGTTGAGTACAGGCTTTAGTAGTAGGATCTGATGATTTTTTTTTTTGGATTTCCTCAATATCTGTTGTTATGTCCCCCTTTTCAATTCTGATTTTGATGATTTGGATCCTGTCTCTGTGCCCTCTGGTTAGTTTGACTAATGGCTTATCTATCTTGTTGGTTTTTTAAAGAACCAGCTCCTGGGTTGGTTGATTCTTTGTATAGTTTTTTTTTGTTGTTGTTGTTTCTACTTGGTTGATTTCAACCCTGAGTTTGATTATTTTCTGCTGTCTACTCGTCTTGAGTGTATTTGCTTCTTTTTGTTCTAGAGCCTTCAGATGTGCTGTCAAGCTGTTAGTGTATGCTCTTTCCATTTTCTTTTTGGAGGCACTCAAAGCTATGAGTTTTCCTCTTTATACTGCTTTCACTGTGTCCCATAAGTTTGGGTATGTTGTAGCTTCATTTTCATTAAATTCTAAAAAGTCTTTAATTTCTTTCCTTATTTCTTCCTTGACAAAGTTACCATTGAGTAGAATGTTGTTCAGTTTCCATGTGTATGCGGGCTTTCTGTTGTTATTGGAGACCAGCCTTAGTCCATGGTGATCTAATAGGGTACATGGGATTATTTCAATCTTCTAATCTCTGTTGAGGTCTGTTTTGTGACTGAGTATACAGTCAGTTTTGGAGAAGGTATCATGTGGTCCTAAGAAGAAGGTATATCCTTTTGATTTAGGATAAAATGTTCTATAGATATCTGTTAAATCCATTTGGTTCATAACTTCTGTTACTTTCACTGTTTATCTGTTTAGTTTGTGATTCCTCGATCTGTCCATTGATGAGAGTAGGGTATTGAAGCGTCCCACTATTATTGTGTGGGTTGCAATGTGTTCTTCGAGCTTTAGTAAAGTTTCTTTTATGAATGTGGGTGCCCTTGTATTTGGAGCATAGATGTTCAGAATTGAGAGTTCATCTTGGTAGATTTTTCCTTTGATGAGTATGACGTGTCCTTCCTATTTTTTTGATTACTTTTGGTTGAAAGTTGGTTTCATTCGATATTAGAATGGCTACACCAGCTTGTTTCTTGGGACCATTTGCATGGAAAATTGTTTTCCAGCCTTTTCCTCTGAGGTAGTGTCTGTCTTTGTGTCTGAGGTGAGTTTCCTGTATGGAGCAGCGTGTTGGGTCCTTTCTTAAGTATCCAGTCTGTTAGACTATGTCTTTATATTGGAGAATTGAGTCCATTGATATTAAGAGCTATTAAGGAGAAGTGGTTGTTGCTTCCTGTTATTTTTTGTTTTTAGAGGTGGAATTATGTTTGTGTGGCTCTCTTCTTTTTGGTTTTTTAAAAGAAGATTATTTTCTTGCTTTTTCTAGTGTGTAGTTTTCCTCCTTTTGTTGGTGTTTTCCATTCATTATCACTCATTATCTTTTGAAGGGCTGGATTTCTGAAAAGATATTGCATAAATTTGGTTTTGTCATGGAATAACTTGGTGTCTCTCGCTATGGTAATTGAGAGTTTTGCTGGGTATAGTTGCATGGGTTGTCGTTTGTGATCCCTTAGTGTCTGCATGACATCTGCCCAGGATCTTCTGGCTTTCATAGTCTCTGGCGAGAATTCTGGTGTAATTCAAATAGTTCTGCCTTTATATGCTACTTGACCTTTTTCCCCTTACTGCTTTTGATAGTCTTTTATTGTTTAGTGCATTTGGTGTTTTAATTATTATGTGATGGGAGGAATTTCTTTTCTGGTCCAATCTATTTGGAGTTCTGTAGGCTTCCTTTATTTTCATGGGCATCTCTTTCTTTAGGTTAGGGAAGTTTTCTTCTATTATTTTATTGAAGACATTTACTAGCCCTTTAAGCTGGAAATCTTCACTCTCTTCTACACCCATAATCTTCTTATTTGTCCTGGATTTGCTGGATGTTTTGGCTTAGTAGCTTTTTGCACTTTGCAATTTCTTTGACTGTTGTGTCAATGTTTTCTCTGCATCTGAGATTCTCTTTTCTATCTCTTGTATTCTATTGTTGATGCTTGCATCCATGACTCCTGACTTCTTTCGTAAGTTTTCTATGTCCAGAGTTGTTTCCCTTTGTGATTTCTTTATTGTTTCTATCTCCATTTTTACATCCTGTATGGTTTTGCTGAATTTCTTCACCTGTTTGGTTGTACTTTCCTGTAATTCTTTAAGGGCTTATACCTGTTTACCCGTGTTCTCCTGTATTTCCTTAAAGGAGTTATTTATGTCCTTCTTGAAGTACCCTATCAGCATCATGAGCTGTAATTTTAAATCCAAATCTTGCTTCTCTGGTGTTTTGGGGTATCCAAGACTTGCTGTTGTGGGAGAGTTGGGTTTGGATGGTGCCATGTTTCCTTGGTTTCTGTTGGTAATGTTCTTGCATTTGCCTTTTGCCATCTGCTCATCTCTGGTGTTAGTTGGTCCTGCTGTCTCTTGCTGGAGCTTGTCTCTTCTGTGGGCCTACAAGCCTGTCTCAGCTCCCCTGGGATACCAGCTCTCCCCTAGTACAGAGGGCTGTGGCTCAGCCCAGATCCTGGGTGCAGATGGAGCCCAGATGGACCCTGTCCCAGGCGCTATGCCACTCCTGTGTTTTTTGTATTCCTGGCCGTACCTGTCTGCTCAGTCACTGGAAAAAAATGGTAGTCTTACCTCCAAACCTGGGAGTCAAACCACTCCCTGTAGACCAGTACTATTCTGGCAGGATTGATGCACAGATGATTGTGGAGCTGCCCAGCTCCTGGGTGCAGGTGGAGCCTGGACAGACCCTGTCCCAGATGCTCTGCCACTCCTGTATTTCCTGCATTCCTGACCATACCTCCTGCACAGTCACTGGAGATAAAATTCATATGTGTGTGTGTGTGTGTGTGTGTGTGTGTGTGCGCGCTATATGTATGTTTATGTATATGTCCCTTGTTTTATTTGCCTTGTTTTGCTTTTATGGAATTAATTTTTTTCCTGTGTTTTCTTAGGTGTAGTTATCCTTCTTGGGTTGAAATTTCCCTTCTGGTTCTGGAGAGATGGCTCAGTGGTTAAGAGCACTGACTGCTCTTCCAGAGGTCCTCAGTTCAATTCCCAGTAACCACATTGTGGCTCACAACCTTCTGTAATAGGATCTGATTCCCTCTTCTGGTGTGTCTGAAGACAGCGACAATGTACTCACATATATAAGAAATTTCCCTTCTGGTGTTATCTGATGATCTGGACTTGTTGATAGATCTTGTTCAAATTTGAATTTGTCTTGAAATATTTTGGTTTTTCCTTCTGAAGTGATTGAGAATTTTGCTTGGTATTATAGTCTAGGTTGACATTTGCAGTTTTTTAGGAAGTGCAAGATATCTGTCCAGGCTCTTCTAGCTTTTAGTGTCTCAATTGTGAAGTCTGGTACAATTCTAATAGATCTGCCTCTGTATGTATCTAATAGGTCTGGACTTTTCCTCTTGCAGCTATTAAAATTCTCTTTGCTCTGTAAATTTTGTGTTTTGATTATTATATGATGGGAGGATTTTCTATACTGTTCTAGTCAGATTGGTATTTTGTAAGCTTCTTATATAAAAAGTTCTACTTAATTTCTTCATGTTTTTAATTGTATTTTCTGGTATTTCTTTAAAGAATTTATTTGTTTCTTCTTTCAAGGCCTCTCTACATGTTTGGTTGTATTTGTTTAAGGGATTTATTTATTTCCTTTTGAAAAGTCTTTTATCATTTTTTTATAATATTGTATTTAAGGTTTCTTGTTAAGATATCCAAGCCTTGCTACAGAAGGATAGCTGTGCTTTTTTGATTGTGTTTTTATGCTGAACTTTAGCCATCTGCTTATCCCCAAATATTCCTGTTTGCTAGTATTGGGAGGGGGCCTAATCTTGATGATCCTGTTGGAGGCCACTGTTGAGTATTGCTGGGATGGACAATGGAAATCAAGGGTCAGTGCAAGTCTCCTAGCAGTTGGGTGAGCCCTAGTATGATTCCAGATCACAGGTCTGATGAATTTAGGCAGAAAGTGGGCTGGAAAATGGAGGTCTGGTGTGACAGCAGGCAGCTTAGAGTGAAAGGATAGAAAATAATACAGCCTAACTCTAATGATCCCAAGAAGTCAGAAGTTTAAAATGCTATTTCACTTTGTTAGAAACTAGGTAAAAGGTCACATTCCAGAGCCTGCCCTTTGTTTAGAGCTAGCAGAAAGGCCCTGAATAGGTGATCCTGGCCCCATATGGTAACTGGAAATGGGCTAAGCTTATCTTGCTTCTGTAAACTGCCATTACCCCTTTGCAGGAGTCCACGCAACTATAGACATTCAAGAAAATAGGAAACTAATTGGTCCACTGAGCTCTGATAATTTAAACTGATTGGCCTAAAAACTATGGAGTGGTACAAATCGGTTGGCTCACATTTCATGGGCTCTCCATGCTAAGAAATGATTGGTTTGTGATTCGTCGGCACTCCATGCTAAGAAATGATTGGTTTGTAATTCGTGGGCTTTGTTGTAAACTTATAAAAGCTGTCGCAATTCGGCACTCGTGGTCCATAGTCCTCTAAGCCTACGCGGTGTACAGCTGTGGAACCCAGAATTCTGGAATAAAGAAATCCTCATGTTATTGCATTGAGACCATTTCTCACGAGTGATTTGGGTGTCGCCTTCTGGGGCGTGGGGTGCTGGGGCACCATCGGTTTTTGGGGGGTCTTACAAGAGAAGCTTGATGTGCACCAGAAGACTTGTCAGGCAGTGCACATGAATATAGGGAGGGAATATAATCTGTATGGTTCAGGATCAACAGATCTGAAGAAGTTAGTTGGAGAGGTGTCTGGACAATCTCTTTTGCAGTATTCATTCAGTAATTTACTTGCATCAACAAGGAAGTATGGATGGTCCTGTAGCCCTGGGAGTTAGAATCTTGTTTTGTGTTTCATTGTTGTGAAAAGACACCATAACCAAGGCAAATCTTATCTAGAAAATATTTAATTGGGGCTGACTTACAGTTTCAGAGGTTCAGTCCATTAATCTGGTGTGAAGCATGGCAACATGCAGGCAGCCATTGTGCTCAAAGATCCAAGAGTTCTACATCTTATTTAAAAGTATCCAGGAAGAGATACTCTTCCACAGGTATCCAGGAAAGGGCTTACTTCTGAATTGGGTTGAGCTTGAGCAGGACCTCATAGTCCAGCTCTACAGTCATGTACTTCCTCCAACAAGGCCATGCCTCCTAATAGTGTCACTTCCCATTCCTCAAGCAGGTTCAAACCACTACAAACCTCAATAACTTTGCTTATGCCCTTGGTCTAAACTGAAGAGTATTGTGGATAGCCCGGGGGGGCTATTTGTAATTTGATGCTAATTTCATTCTCTCAGGAGGGAGCAAACAAGGAATGAGTCAGCACTCAGGTGATTTCCTACAAATCTTCTTTCCACCTTAATTTGTAAAGTAAAGGTTAGAGCTGGTAAGGTTGGGAAGATGAAGGGAAGGTGGAGCTGAAAGCTGGCAGATAGAAGAAGAAGAGGAAGAAGAAGAAGAGAGGGGGGGGGCAACAGAGGAGGAGGTGGAAGGAAAGCAGAACAGAAGCACATGGCCTGGAGAAACTGCAAGTTATAAGGGTCTCAGAGATGAGAAGATGGAAGTGTAGAGGCAGATCTGCCCAATCCAATTGCACAGCTTGTATTCATACTAATTGGGTTGTGTTTTCATTGCGGGGGCATATTTGGGTTGGAGATTTACCTCATTAGAAGTCCTTAAGAATTAGAATACCATTATGGTGGTTCTGAATATTTAGGTCCAACTCAGTTCTTTATGCCATTTAGCAGCCACCATACATGTTCATCCTCAGCCTGATCCTGGCTGACATGATGATGGATGCTTTACATTTAGCATTGTGTGGAACTGTTCAACTTGCTGTTGTATACTCAGATCCAGGATGATAATGAAAGAGATGGGTTTGGTGGACCACCAGTAAGCCCAACTCCTAGATGTGGAGACAGTGTGATTGTTGGAACTTATTTGCTAACCAGTCTAGCAAGGTGGTAAGATCCAGGCCCAGTGATAGACTGTATTTCAAAGTTTCCGCGTAGATAGAAGACATCTCATCTCAACATGTACACACACACACACACACACACACATATACACACACACACACGAGCACACTCACATATAGACTGAAAGAGAATGAGACAGAGACTTAGTAAGTAAACATAGACAGACAGAAACAGAAAATAGAGACTGATAAAGACAGACAGATCTACAGAAAGAGACAGTAATAAACACTATAATATACTATAATAAATGAATAAATACAAAATATGTATACCATAGTAAACCAGAAAGTTGAATAAACATTTGTATACCTCAAGGGTTAGTACACACTATACTTATAGAGAGAATGTAGAACTACAACCCAGGCACAGAGGAGTCTAGCCCCTTTATTCTCTCTAGGACTCATGCTTTTAAAAATTATTTTATTTACATCTACAATGTTGTTTCCCAGTCCCCTCTCCCAGAGTCCTTCTCCCCATACCCCACCCACTTTGCCTCTGAGAGGGCACTCCCCCTGTACCCTCCCCTGCTTCTCAAGCCTCTACAGCATTAGGTGTATCCTCTCCCACTTGGGCAAGGGAAGGCATTCAGTCCTCTGTTACATATGTTCTGGGGGCCTCAGACCAGCCTATGTATTTTCTTTGGTTGGCGGTTAGTCCCTGGCAGATTCCATAAGTCCAGGTTACTTGACACTGTTGGTCTTCCTGTGGGGTTGCAATCCCATTCAGATCCTTGATTTCTTCCTCTAACTCTTCCATAGGGGTCCCAGATCTCAGCTCAATGCTTGGCTGTAAGTATCTGCATCTGTCTTTTTCAGCTACTGGTAGAGGATCTCAGAGATCAACCATGTTATGCTCTTGCAGTCGTGTCAACACAGCAAGCACAACACAGCATCTGCAATAGTGTCAGGGTTTGCTGCCTGCTCTGGGGTGGATCGCAAGTTGAGTCAGTCATTGGCCAGACATTCCTCCAATCTCTGCTCCATGTTTGCCCCTACTTTTTTTTTCTCTTTTTAAAGATGGGAACAATTTTGGGTGGAAAGTTTTGAAAGTGGTTTGAGGGACAGGGACACCAGGACAATTGAACAGGTAACTATGTAACTCAGAGCTCTGTGTGTTCTTAGCGCCCCCTACTGGTCATGGGTGCCCTGCAGGAGGTTTGTGTTTGATCTCACAGTAACATTCATTCACTGTCTCTTGCACAGTAATACTTGGCCGTGTCCTCAGACCTCAGACTGTTCATTTGTAGGTACAGAGTGTTCTTGGCATTGTCTCTGGAGATGGTGAATCGGCCCTTCACAGTGTCTGGATTGCAGGTGCTACTGCCAGTATTACTAATGCATGCGACCCACTCCAGCCCCTTCTCTGGAGTCTGGCGGATCCAGGCCATCCAGTAGCTACTGAAAGTGAATCCAGAGGCGACACATGAGAGTTTTAAGGACCCTCCAGGCTGCACTAAGCCTCCACAAGACTCCACCAGCTGCTCCTCACACTGGACATCTGCAAACAGAAAATATTGGTTAGAAAACTGTCACTAACCGAACAAAACAAACAAAACAATTTTTCTGTTTCTCATGTGTACACAACAGATGGAATCTGATGTCAATAAATTATCTTTTAAAATAAGGACAAGGAAAACCAAGCTGAGCCTGAAGTTCATAGTGAGTGGTCTGGGTTCAGTGCTGATCACTGGATGGGAGGACTTGGGAATCCAGGGCTGAGCTCCTCCTCTCTCGGAGCTGCAAGGTCAGGGCAGAGCTGTTTTTCATGGGCACAGAGAAGCCTTACTTGCATTTCTTCCTACTATACAATACTGTGCAGTTAGACCTGGGCTGAAGCCAGTGATAATAGCAAATATAAGACCACAAAGGCTAAGATTTCAGTTACAGAGTTTGACAAAGTGTGGTAGTTTCATATTCACATTTTTTTTGTTAAGCATTCACCATGCTTCCCCTCTGTGCATGTGCACAGAACATGATTTGTTTCCATACCGTCATGTTTCCTTAGTATAAATTATAATCAAATAGCACTGCACAAACTGTGTTCCTAGTTATGAGCACAGTTTTTCCCACTGTCTGGGCACGATATGGCTTTTCCTCAATGTGGCTTTTGTACAGCCACACCTATGAGCTGATGGGAGCAGATCTCATTCTCTGTGACAGGAACACTTGGGATTTTCTGAATTTTATTTATTAATAATAGTGAGCTGTCCTCAGGATTTAGAGAATCTTTGCACCTGAGGAACTCCAGGTTCCCGGCTGTCTAAGGGTCAGAGTTTGCAATGGAGACACATTTCCCTTTGCAGCAAACTTACTTGTTTTGCATCCTAAAGTTCTACATTTTCTTTTTTTTAGCCCTCCCTCCAACATTTTATTTTTACATCTTTATACCAGGTATCAGGTAATAGTGTTTATGTTGTGTCAGGCTATTTTTCATTTTCCCTAATTAATATAATCTGTATAACCTTGGCTTTTAGTTAAGCTTTATAATGACTTTTTCCTATTTAACCAGTTCTCTGGTTTCCTTTCTCCTCTTCCCCTTTCCTCTCAGTTCACCTCACTTTTGCTTCCACATCACCAATATTCCCTTGTCCTTGGTCCTTCTGGTTCCACATGTAACATGTGTCCTCTGTCTAGGGTTCCTGTTCTAGTTCCAAAAGCTCCAGAATAGAATCCAGGATCCCTGACACACATTAATGTTCTATATAGGACAGAAACAGGCATTGTTTGTCATTTCAAGTCTTTGTTATGTTCTTTGACACATTTTCCTGTTCCATTTAAATTCCTCCAAGGCTCAGATAACACGGAGCAAGAGGAGGTAGAAAGAATATAAAAGGCGAAGCATGGAGAAGAACACTGTGAAATAATGCCTTGTGGACCTGACAAGCCTATCATATTCATATACTCACAATGGTTGTTGTCTTCTCGAGCAGTACTTGAGACCAAGCCAATCATAGCCTAGTATGGATTTTGTAGATTAATTCTAATCCTTACTTGTTAGTGAGGAGATGTTGGATATAGATATTTTCTGTATCCAACATCTCCTCACTAACAAGTGGGAACATTCATTTTTTTTGAAAATGTGGTCATTAGTAGGTTTTCTATGCTGTAGTCCTTAACTCTACACACATGCTCATATGGGCTGCATTGACTTCCCTTAAAGATGTCATGAAGTTGAGAGGTAGTTTTGCTGAATATATGGGGTGAGCAGATTATAAAAATCCCTAAGAAATGTCCTCATGCATATTTAATTATATATGTGTAGCATTTACAATTTTTACAACGATTGTGTTGCCCTTTTATATTGTTTTATTTGTTGTTAACTGATTAATTTCACCCTCGATTGTGATTAATTTAGGATGTATATTCCTCATGGGATTATTTGCTTCTTTTTGTCAAGAGATTTCAGATGTAGTTTTAATTTTCTGGCATGAGAACTTTCTAATTTATGTCTGGAATCCCTTAGTGCTATGAACTTTCTTCTTAGCACTGCTTCTGCTGTGTCCCATGATTTTGGGTATGTTTTTCCTTCCTTTTCTTTGTCTTCTTGAAATTCTTTAATATCTTTCTTTAGTTCTTCCCTGACCCAGACATCATTGACTCTAAAGTTGTTCAGTTGACATGTGTGTGTGTGTGTGTGTGTGTGTGTGTGTGTGTGTAGTCTGTTGTTGAAATCCAATTTTAATGCATGGTGGTTTGATAAGATACAAGACATAATTTTCATTTTCTTGTATCTGTTGAGGCTTGCTTTTTGACTGAGTATATGCTTAATTTTGGGGAAGGTTCCATATGGTATTGAGAAGAGGGTATATTCTTTTTGTTTCTGTGAAATGATTAGTAGATATCTTTTAAGACCATTTGCTTCATAACATTGCTTAGTTTCCTTTTTGCCTCTGTTTTGTTTTTGTCTGGATGACATGTTGATGATGAGACTGGTGTGTTAAAGTCTCTCACTATTAATGTGTAATGTTTGATGTGCAGTTTAAGTTTTAGCAGTATTTCTTTTACCGATGTGTTTGGACCATAGATGTTCAGAATTGAGATGTCATCTTTGTAATTTTTTTCTCTAATGATTATGAAGTTTCTTTCCCCGTGTCTTATGATGAATTTTGGTTAAAAGTCCATTTCATTTCATATCAGAATGGCTATTCACAGCTCTCTTCATGGGTCCGTTTGCCTGGAAAACTTGTTTTCCAGCCTATTACTCTGATGTAACATGTTATTTTTGTTGCTGGAGTGTATTTCTTGTATATCACAGAAAATGGAGCTTGTGATTGCATCCATTTTATTTTTATGTATCCTTTTTATCTGTGCAGAATTGAGACTATTGATGTTGATAGATGCTAATAACCATTGAATGCTAATTCCAGTCACTTTGGTGTTTGTGTGTATGTGTGTGTGTGTGTGTGTGTGTGTGTATGTGTGTCTTTTGTGCTTCCATTGTTTTATTTTACTTGTATGGAATTACTTAGTTTCTGTGTTTTTTTGAGTGTAGTTGTATTTTTTGGGTTCAAATAATTGTATTTTTTGTAGGGTTTGAGTGATGGCTAAATCTCATTCAAATTTGAATTGTCTAAAAATATCTTGTTTTCTCCATGTATGGCGATTGAGAATTTCTCTGTGTAAAGTAGTATAGATTGGAGTCTGTGGCTTTTTGGAGGCTGCAAGATATCTCTCCAGGTCCTTCTAACTTTTAATGCCACAGTAGTGAAAAGTGGTACAATTCTGTTAGTTCTGCCTTTGTAGGTTTCCTGGCCTTCCCCCTTGCAGCTTTTAAAATTCTCTCTTTGTTTTGTAGATTTTTCTTTTTGATTATTATGTGGTGGGAGTATTTTCTTCCCTGATACAGCCTAATTGATGTTTTATAGGCTTCTTCATGTTTATAGTCATCTCTGTTTTCAGGTTGGGAAAGTTTTCTTCCAAAATTTGTTGAAAACATTTTGTCTCTAGCATTTGGACTCTTCTTCTCCCATTCCTTCTATTCTTAGGTCAGGTCTTTTCATGATATCTTAGATTTCTTGGATATTTTTTGTGTGAAATTTTTTAGATTTACTATTTTCTTTGACTGTAAATAAAGTTTTTCTGTTGTAACTTTTATGTCTGAGAATCTGTCTTCCAGCTATTGTATTCTGTTGGTGACGCTTCAGAGTGTTAATCCTGTTTTCTAGGTTTTCAATCTCCAGGATTCCTTTAGGTTATGTTTTCCTTATTGCTTGTATTTTCATTTTCAGGTCCTGAGCAGTCTTATTTATTTCCTTCACCCATTTAATTGTATTTTCCTATTTTTCTTTAAGAGATTTATCTGTTTCCCCTTTCAAGGGAATACATGTTTGAATGTATTTTCCTTTATTTCTTTAAGGGACTAATTCATTCCTTTTTTTAAAAAAAACAATGTTATCATCTTTATAAGATTCAATTTGAGGATATTTTTTGTTCTTTCATTGTGTTAAGATATCTAAGGCTTGCTTTAATCTGATAGCTATGCTATGAATGTGTAATGTTGCTCTGGCTAAGTGTGTTCTTATCCTGGCTTGTAGCCATCTGGTAATACCTGGATATTCCTGTGGTAGACATTTTTGGAAAATGGCCTAACTTATAGGATCCTGATGTTGGAGTACTTTTAAAATGGACAATAGAACTCAGGGAGGACTGAAAATCTCCCAGCAATTGAGTGAGCACGTTTAAGGTTCTGAATCAGTAGTTTTGATAAATTTGGGAAGAGAGTTGTCTGGAAAATGGAGGTCTTTTGTGACAGCAGGCAGTTCAGGGAATCTGGGCATGCCACAGATGTTTTGGCAAGTAGGGGAAATGAGTGCAGAAAAGAAATCTAATCTATATGGTTCCAGATCAGCAGGTTTGAAGAAGGTGGGTGGATATGTGGTCATACAACTTGTCTGTAGTATTTGTTCAATAATTTAGTTACATCAACAAGGACATAGGGATGGTCCTGTAGCAAAGGGAGTTAGAACCTTGTGTATGTTTGGATTTTATTGTGAAAAGGCACCATAACAAAATCCAGTCTTACTAAAGAATACATTTATTTGGGACTGGATTAAAGTTTCATCAGTTAAGTCTGCTATCATGGTGTGAAGCATGGCAACATGCAGATAGTCATAGTGCTAAGAGTCAAGATTCTACATCTTGAGTTGAAGGCAGCTAGGAAGAGACACTCTTTCCACTGGCAGCCAGGGATTGGCTTTATTCTGTATTTGACAGAGCTTGACCATAGGACTTCAGAGCCCACCCCTACAGTGATGTATTTCCTACAAAAAGCCACATGTACTCCAAGAATGCCACACCCTCTAATAGTTTCATTTTCTATGGGCTAAGCATTCTCAAACCACCACAAATCTTCATAATATGTTGCACATGTTCTTGGTGAAATGTAAAGTCCTTAAGAAGTAGACTATCTAAATGTTGGTTGTGAATATTTTAGGTGCAACCAACTTCTTCAATGGAGTCATGATTTCTGGGTTCCCCTAACTTTAATCTACAATGTGCTCTAACCAGGGAGTCTTACCGAGTCTATTTATTTCTTCCGGTTCTGAACTTGGTCTTCATATGGAATCACTTTTTCCCTGTATGACTACTCTCTATTTGTGTACCAGTTATAGGTTATCCACCATTTAAAAGTTATCTGTAATGGAGCCAATTATATAACATGATGTTTCAAGTTCTTACCCCACAGTACAAGTATCAGTGTTTAGTTCTCATTTCCTTCAAAAAGAGATGGATTTGGTAGCCATGGAAAGATCCATACCCAATGATAGATTTTACTTCAGCTCTTGTACAGATTGCTAGAAATCATCTCATCCTCAATATGCACACAGACACACACACACACACACTCACACACACACACACACACACATGCACGCATGTGCACACACACAGTCAGACATACAGTCACTCATATTCACACACTGACTATGAGAAAGGGAAAGAGAAAGAGAGAGACACAGGTAGAGACAGTGAGACATAAATTAAAGTGCAAGGAAGACACCAAGAAACTTCCCTTTTACAGTGGAAAGGAGTTCATGTTGAATACAAATATTATTTACAGTAATTTTTTGAGAGTGTTTAACCAGTTAACATGAAACCTGCATGCTATGATGTTAAATAATTCACACAATGTGTCCCTCAGGGGATACATGTTAGATTAAGATAGGTTAGCTATATTGGAATGACATAATTGACTTTATACTCTTTATATTTTTCACAGAAGGAATTGGGAATTTATTCCAGAAATGGCCAAAGTATAAACTTGTCAAGAAAATAAATCTTATTTATAAACGCTATGGACTCAAAGTCAATTTGTAATCTAGAACTAGATGCCATATGTAGTTGTATCCAAAATTTATATTAGTAGTAATGGCAAAAGTATAGATTTTTATATAATTACTATTTGGATTTTTTTTTTTATTTTTGGATTTCGTTTTTTCAGGACAGGGTTTCTCTGTAAAGCCCTGGCTGTCCTGGAACTCACTCTGTAGACCAGGCTGGCATTGAATTCAGACATCTGCCTGCCTCTGCCTCCCAGAGTGCTGCGATTACAGGCGTGAGCCACCACTGCCCGGCCTACTATTTGGATTATTTGATATATGATTTTCTTTCTCTTACTTTTATGCAGTTAGTGTGTTTTCTGTTCAACTTGTACAGTTTCTCCAGAGGTCTCAGGATCCCAGGATGTAATGGAGACTGTTATTCCAACATCACAGGTGACACAATTTGCATGCAAACTTAGCAGACTAATATCAGTTATTTCACATATCATCATGATTCAATTCAACACAAATCATCTACTGGATTCCATGTACTCCTTCATTATATTCTATGTACACAATCCCAAACTGATACTGAGAAGGACTCACAGATTCTTCTTGAGTGCTGAAAATTCCCAGTGTATAACCTCAGTCCATCTGAGCTTCAAATAAGGAACTGTATAGATTTTGTCACAGGAATTACACATTACAATTCCTGGAGGAACAGTGTACATGAGAGGCATAGAAATGATCCTGGAGAAAAGAAAAAAAGAATTATAGAGTTGAATATAGCATAATTTGTTAAAATATTTATTTAAATAATATAGTTGAAATAATATAATTTATTTAGATCTCTTTGACCAGAGGAAATACATGAGCAACAAACTAAGAAATAAGTAGAAAGCAAGGAAAGACAAGCTCTCCCCTGAGTTCATGAGGAGTTGCCTGCAGCTAACTGAAGCTCAGCGTGTGTCACTGTCTCCATTGTCCTCACAGTCTTGGTGCTGCAGCATCACACATTTTAATCCCAGCCCTATCTGTACAATTTATTCACAACTCACAGAACACCACGGTAACCTGTGACGATATCTGGGCCCGTGCTGGGTCTAATATGATAGGTTCCCACAAAATACACTGTGCTTTAACTTGTTTATTTTGAGCCTTTGGCCTAACATCCACTTATCAGTGAGTGCATACCATGTGTGTTCTTTTGTGATTGGGTTCCCTAACTCAGGACAACACTTTCTAGTTCCATCCATTTGCCTAAGAATTTCATGAATTAATTGTTTTTAATAGCTGAATAGTACTCCATTGTGTATATATTCCACAATTTCTGAATCCATTCCTCTGTTGAAGGATATTTCGGTTCTTCCCAGCTTCTGGCTATTATAAATAAGGCAACTGTGATCATAGTGGACCATGTGCCAAGGAGTGAGAGAGCTGGGTCCTCAGGTAGAACTATGTCTACTTTTCTGAGGAACCACCAAACTGATTTCTAGAGTAGTTTTACCAGCTTGGAATCCCACCAACAATTGAGAAGTGTTCCTCTTTTCTCAAATCCTCTCCCTCCACCATCTGCTGGTGTGACTCTAATGAAGCAAGTGAAAGATATGTATGACAAGACTTCAAGCCTCTGAATAAAGAAACCGAAGACATCTCAGAAGATGACCAGATCTCCCATACTCATGGATTGCCAGGATTAATATAGTCAAAATAGCCATCTTGCCAAAAGCAATCTACAGATTCATTGTAATCCCCATCAAAATTCCATATCAATTCTTCATTGATCTAGAATGAGTAGTTCTCCAATTCATCTGAAACAACACAAAACCCAGGATAGTAAAAAACATTGTCCACAACAAAACATCTCCTGGAACAATCACCATCCCTGACCTCAAGCTCTACTATAGAGCAATAGTGATAAAAACTGTCTGTTATTGGTATGAAGACAGGCAGGATGATCAATGGAATAGAATTGAAGACTCAGAAAATAACCTGAACACCTACAATCACTTGCTATTTGACAAAGGAGCTAAAAACATCCAGTGGAAAAAAGACAATATTTTTAACACATGTTGCTGGATCAACTGGAGGTCAGCATGTAGAGAAATGCAAATCAATCCATTCTTATCTCCTTGTACAAAGCTCAAGTCCAAGTGGATAAAGGATCTACACATAAAACCAGACACACTGAAGCTTATAGAGCAGAAAGTGGGGAAGAAACTTGAACACATGGGCACAGGGGAAATTTTCCTGAATAGAACATCAATGGCTTATGTTCTAAGAACAATAATCAACCTATGGGACCTCATAAAACTACAAATCTTCTGTAAAGCAAGGGGATTGCCAGTGGCCAAAGCTGCAACTGACAAATTGGGAAGAGAACTTTACCAATCCTACATCTAATAGAGGCATAATATTCAAGGTATACAAAGAACTCAAGAAGTTAGACTCCAGAGTGTCAAACTACTCTATTAAAAATGGGGTACCTTTAAATTTTATCTCTACTATGAGTCTAGTAATGATACCTGTATGGTTAAAGTTCTTGCTATGCAGATGCCTTTGATTGAGATCTAACCTCTCAGCTTTAATCTCCATGTATATGATAAGGTAAAGTCCAGTGAGTGAACATATCTGAAAAATATCATGCTGACTGAAAAAGGAAGGCATCTTGTGTCAATATGTGCATACACACACACACACACACACACACACACACACACACACACACACATAGGGGCTGGAGGAAGACAGGGCGGGGGAGAGAGATGGGGAGAGAGGGGGGAGAGGGAGAGAGAGAATATTTGATTAAATAAATATGTGGACTTATCATAGACTACTATACACTATATGTGTATAGATAATCTCTGTGTGTGATATTTACAGCAGCCCAGACTCAAAGGAAAAAACAGGAGCAGAGATTGAGAGAATGGCCCATTCATGGTTGGCCTCAGCTGAGACCTATTCCATGAACAAGAGCCAACCCCTGACAGTAGTAATGATAGTCTGTTATGATTACAGATAGAGGACTAGCATAAGTATCCTCTGAGAGGCTCTATACCACAGCTAATCTAAACAGATGCAGAGACTCAAAACCAAGCACTAGACTGAACTCTGTGAGTTGTGGGGAAGAGTTGGAGGAGGGATTGAGAGGCCTGGAGGGGACAGGGACTCCACAAACAAATAAACAAAAAACAAAAACATAAACAAAGAACCCAGTGATGTCTACTCAGCTGGATGCTTTGGAGCTACAAGAGACTGAACCAATAATTAAATTAAAGAGCACACATGGGCTGGACCTAAGCCCCCTGCACATATGTAGATGTGTAGCTCCTCATGCAGAAACCCCATCAGCTGTAGTGGGGGTTGTCATCCCTACCTCTGTGGCCTGCCTGTGGAACCTGTCTCCTAACCTGGGCTACCTTGTCTGGCCTCACTGGAAGATGATGTGCCTAGTCTTCCAATGACATGATATGCCAGAGTAGGTTGATATCCAGAGAGAAGGCTCCTGATTCTCAGAGGAAAGAGGGATGGGGAAGTTTAAGAGGGGGTTTGTGCAGGAGGAATTTGAGGGAAAGGCCAGGGCTGCAATTGAGATGTAAAATATATGAATAAATTAATTAATGAAAAAGATTATTTCTTTTTAATTATTATTTTATTTATTTACATCCCAAATGTTACCCTCCCTCAAAGAGTTCTTCCACAGATTCCTGTTCTGCCTCAGACAGGGTGTCTTCATTTTGTCCCAGGACCCTGGGACATGCCATCTGTTTAGGATTAGATACATAATTTCCCAATGAAGCCAGATGAGGTAGCCAACTCCTTCACTCCTTCCTACATAAGTGCCTGGGGCCTCAGACCAGGCAGTGCATGCTCTTTGTTTGGTGGCTCAGCCTCTGGGACTCCCAGGGGTTCAGGTTAGTTGATACTGTTGTTCTTCCTAAAGGGTTCCCATCCCTTCTGTTCCTTCACTACTTCCCTACGTCTGTCATAGGTGACTCTGAATTCTGGCCAACATTTGGCTGTATCTGCATTTGTCTCTGATGAAAAAAGTACATAATGTGGATAGAAATTTGAAAAGAATAAGTTGAGGTATTACTACTTATAGATGATATGATAGCATACATAAGCACCCCAAAAATTCTACCAGGGAAGTCCTATAGCTGATAAGTGGCTGGATATAACCTTAACTCAAATATTTACATCCTATTGTCTACGTCAGGTAATGTGGCCTGGTAAGTACGTTCTGGCACTTATAGGAGATACTGCTATTCAGAGAGATAGTGATAGAGAGAGAGAGAGAGGGGGGGGGAGAGGGAGAGAGAGAGAGAGAGAGAAGGAGAGGGAGAGGGAGAGGGAGAGAGAGAGAGAGGGAGAGGGAGAGAGGGAGAGGGAGAGGGAGAGGGAGAGGGAGAGAGAGAGAGAGAGAGAGAGAGAGAGAGAGAGAGAGAGAGAGAGAGAGAGAGAGAGAGAAGAGAAACTTGTAGAAGAGGCACAGAGGACCTGAGTATGTCCCTGATGCTCAGAGTCAGGTGGAGGTTCCAAGGAAACCTTAAGAAACCTCTGTGGTACATGAAGCCCAGAGTCAGCTGAAAGTAAGTTGAATTTATCTTTCAAATTGGTTATTCTGGGTTTCCTGGGATTACACATAGTTATGAGGTGCACATTTTGGGCATCAGGAACATAACATGGTTCTCCTCCAAGAACAGTTTGTTTTCTTAACCACTGTGCTGGTTCTACCGCACCTGATGTAACAAATAAAATGTTCTTTCTCATTTTTTGCTGCAGTTCTGTTCACAATAGACTGAATATCAATTGTGATTAATATTAATATTAATATTAATCTGTTTGAATCTGTAGGACCCTTTTACAAAGACAGCCAGGCACCATCATATCCAGTAGAACAAAAAAACTGATCTGAGGTGAAGTGAAACCAGGGTAGGCTGATCGTAGTCTGGACGGTGTAGAGTAAGAAGAGTAGTCAGATAGATGGGAAGGATTATTTCAATAATAATATGTTTATGTGTTGGCCACAGTTAATAACAGAATAATATATTCTTCATATATGGAGAACAGATCTTAAGAGTTAGTATTGAGAATGATAACTGTGTTATCATTAAATGATACACATTTTTTGAAAACTCCATGTTAGAGAAGATGAATAAAATTAATGTCATTTAAGTAATCAGTGGACATGTTACTAAAACTGCAGCTATTAGAGAAAGAATTTATGACAAAATCTCCCTGGCTGTCCTTACCCATACAATGTTTCACTGAGTTTTATTGATAAATACCAGCTCAAACTTGTCCTCATTAAATATTGTTATATTATAGAATCATTTAAAAATTCTTCCATTGTGTGCACAAACCAGAAGCTTAATAGTACATTACACTAAACAGTAGGTTCTAGAGAATTACCATGGCTAGAAGAATGGTCCACATCTTTAACATTAAACAGTTGTTCATCCAGCATAGGCCAGAACTTCCTAGATTCTGAAAGGATCCTGGAATGTCCTTGTTGGTGGCTACTGCCCCCTGCTGGTCCTGAGCATCACTGCAGAGAGGTTTTTGTGCAGGTTCACACTGGACTACTCTCATTGTGTTTCTGGCACAGTAGTAAGTGGCTGTGTCATCAGTTTGCAGACTGTTCAGTTTTAAGAAAACTTGGCTCTTGGAGGTGTCCCTGCTGATGCTCAGTCGGAATTTGAGAGCTGAATTATAATCTGTGCCTCCACCACTCCACATTGCTCCCATCCACTCCAGACCCTTCCCTGGAGGCTGGCGAACCCAGTATACACTATAATCAGTTAATGAGAACCCAGAGACAGTGCAGGTCAGGGACAGGGTCTGTGAGGGCTGCACCAGGCCAGGTCCTGACTCCTTCAACTGCACCTGGGACAGGACACCTGGGGAGAAGCAATGACAACATTAGCCATGCATCTGCTAATGTCTGAGTCCCTCTTCTGAAACCCTGAACACTTACAGCTTGGAAAGGTCAGCAGGCAGAGGAGCAGCACCAGGACAGCCATGCTCTGATGGAGGCTCAATGAGAAGAGGATGGGGCTCCTCAGCTAGGCCTGGGCTTTCAGCCTGAGCCTGAGGGCTGCTTTGCATTGGGGGAGGTTCCTGAGAGGATAAAAGGAAGCTCTGGGCAAGGCTTCCAGTTTGCCCTCCTAGTGACAGAAGTTTGTCTTGTGAGTTTTTTAGGCCACATGGAGAGGAAAATAAGGAGCATTTTTTTCTGGTACTGTCTGGAGTTCAAATTATACATGAACAAGCAGTTGTAGGATTCACACTGTGCAGGCCTAGGAAGAAAAACATGGAAATGTTTACAGGAAATGTACCCACAGTCATGAAGTATAGGCAGAATGGTGTCCCAAGTCCTATGTGCATTTTTATAACTCTGTATATTCCAGAAGAATATTTAGGATGAGCTGGGCTCTTAGTGATCAGACATAATGCTTAAGGAAGTTTAAAATTATTCTCATGGTGTCAGTGGAGCTAGTTTTGTTATTATCTCATTTAGAAAATAGATTTCAAGGAAGCCCAACCTAGACATTGATCTCACATATTTATCTAAAAGAAGTCCCAAGAGTGTGAATTGGATCCCATATCACTAGGCTCAGATGATTCTCCAGGCTACTCAGGATTACCCTGATTATTGCATTTGTGAGGGATGGGAGGTCACCTGTTCAAATCCCTTCAGAACAAGCAGTAACATTCTGCTAGTTTTGAGTGTTGTTAACTGAAGTGCAAAATAATCTGGAGTAGTCCACATTATGGCAAGACATAGGGAAGGCATGAATTTGGGGAACCTGTGCCTTGAGGTGTTGACAACCATAGAGAACAGTTACAGAGCTTTTCTTCATGCCTTGGAAATGAAAATCACAGGGAAGAGAAATGAAGGGCTGATTTCAATCTGTAAAGTCAGGCCTGAGAGACTGTGGGTCCATTGCTTACAACTGGAGTCCTCAGCTTTTGGGTTTCTTATTTTGTTGTGCATAATCTTTGTCTTCTGAATGAAAGTGATTGATACATGGTTTAACATTAGGGAGACCGCCATCCTGTGCAGGTTGTGATGGAATTGGTTTAAGTCCACTTATACAAACTTGGGTATTTATTTATTTTTGCATGACCATTTTTACTTATTTTATTTATTTGTTTATTTTTACTTGTTTATATTTATTGAAAAGGAAAGTAAAGCACATGGAAAATATTTTGGATAAACATGTTAAAATTGACAATTTTCATGGAAAATTAAAGAATAAAGTGGTATAATTATATAACATTGCTAAATTAGTTGATATATGGATAGAAACATTTTATAATAGAATTGGGGATTTAGATGGAAAATATTTTTGATGAAATTGTGGAGAAATGTAGAAAAGCATGTTAGAATTGAAGATTATCATGGAAAATTTTATGTAGATATAATAATGGTAGGCATAAAAGTATTCCTAAGTTGATTGAAAGTGGAATTATAAACATTTTTGACAAACCTGAAGATTTACATGGAAAAATTTTCTGATAAAATTGAAGAAATATATAGAAAACATGTTAAAATTAAATATTATCATGGATATTACACAGATGAAATTATAGGCATAAAGATAATTCTAAGTTGATTGAAGGTGGAATTATAAACATTTTCAGATAAAATTGAAGATTTAAATGGGGATTATTTCTGGTAAAATTCAAGAAATATATAGACAAACATGTTAAAATTGACTATCTCATGGAAAATTTTACATATAAAATGGTATATAATTTTCTTGGCTTGTGGCCAGATCATAGAATTCTTTTCTTTAAACTTTAGTGTTAACATTGTGTTTTTATGAAAATTTGAGGTTCTGACATATTTGCTTTTTGATAATTGTTCAATATTTTCATTTCGTTTGGTCAGTAGACCTGGTAATCCTTCCTGAGACTGAGTATGCATGATATATAATGGATGGGTCCTATTTTTGATTACAGCTGTAAAACTAACATTTTTAAATCTAAATAATCAGAAATGAGGTCAGCAGTATCTACATACAGTATAACTCTTCATACTGAGTCAGTAATTATATTACAACATTCAGAAAATTTAATACTAACCCAAGAATTCTATACAGATCTGATTTTTGAACTGAAGTATATTAACTTTGAATTAGTTTGCGCATTATTTCTGACTTGTAGCTTGCCATTCCCAACTTATTTGCATCAGTGTAGAATATAGGTTAGAGGGAGAGTGGGAGGGATGGAGGAAGGGAGGGAGAGAGATAGAGATAGAGATAAATAGATTGATAGATAGATAGATAGAGAGAGAGAGAGAAGGAATATGAAAAGAAGTAACCTCAAACATATAAATTGTCAACTCCTCTTTTGAACCTGGTCTGCATTTCATATTCAATGAATATGAAATTATTCATATATTCATATTTACTCTAATGAAAACCCACAGCATATGCAGGGATATCATTATTTTTCTTCAACACACACATATGAATATCAAATGGAAAAATGAAGTAGACTGTGCAGATGAACAACACAGTCTTTGCCACACTTTGAAATGTGGAAGGCAGGAGCTGAAGAGTATTATCAGCCTGGGGTGTTCTGAGAGTCACTCTGAAGATTAGGTATGAAGGGGAACTGGGCTGTCTGCAGAGGCTTCCACAGTGGAAGGGATGCCAAACCCTGAAGGCAATCTCTTACTCCCAGCCTCCTTGGGCACTTAACCCCTGAACTGGGATATGTGGTCATAGGATACTGGGGTAACTTCTGTCATGGAAACCATTTACATTTTATGAGAAAATATGCATCTCACAAACCATTGAAACACACAGATGTAGACATACAGGCAGACATGCATAGCAGACAAACTAGACAAAGACATAAGTACAAGAACAGACACCCATATGCACAATAATATTCTCTGTTATTCAAAAATTTTCAGTCTATGTTACATATTCTACCTAAAATGAACAATATCACGATTATTTGTTATGTACTGTGATTATATTAGTTCATTCTCATTAACTTCTCTATTTTTCATTTTACTCCTCTGGTCCCTCTTAATCTTACGTCTCTTTTTTCCTTCCTTCCTTCCTTCCTTCCTTCCTTCCTTCCTTCCTTCCTTCCTTCCTTCCTTCCTTCTTTCCTTCCTTCTTTCCTTTCTTTCTTTTTTTCCTGATTTCCTCCTCCCTCTCTGATTCTCTTGTCTACTCACCCAAAGAAGATATTTCAGTGTCTTGCACATGATCTTGTGCATGCCATTTTCTGATAATATAGACAGGAATTGCTAATATCATATTAGAACCAACTTCCAATAGACAGAGCACAGGGACCCATTCTTTCCATGCCCACACTTGTTTCCATTATTAGATATTTTGAAAAACTTCAATCATTCTACTTGTTATAAGATTATTTGACATATTGGGTTTAATATCCACTCTTTGATGATTATACAATATACCCAGCCCACATGAATTGGTTAAGATGAAGGAGCCCAATTAGAAGCCAGAGGGCAGGAAGACATCTTCTCATGAGGACCCTAACTCTAAATTCCATGATCCATTCAATCACAGGGGTCTCTGGCTTCTGTCCATTGGTTGGGTGTAAGAATATGTATCTGTCTCAGTCAGCTGCTTGTTGGGCCTCTTGGAAGGCAGTCATGCTAGGCCCCTGTCTGTAAGAAATATTGTCAGTAGTATTATCTGGCCTGCTGGATCGCAATTTGGTCCTGTCACTGGGACTCCTTTCCTTCAGGCTCTTCTGTTTTTGTCCCTGCAATTCTTTTATGCAGAAATAATTCTGGGTCAAAGTTTATGACTGTGAGATGGCAACCTGATCCCTCCATTTGATGTACTGCCTTCTACTGGAGGCAGATTCTACAAGTTCCCTCTCCCCACTGTAGGACATTTCATCTAATGCCCCTCTCTTTGAGTCCTGACAGTCTCTCACCTCCCAGGTCTCTTGTATGTTCTAGAGGCTTCCTATATCCACGACCTCTTAAGGATGCCCATTTCCTTTTTTCTTCGTGCCCTTGGGGCTTCAGTCCTGTTCTGCCGCCAACACCTGATCATGTTCCCCCTTTCCCCTCCTTGTCTCCATTTCTACACAGGTCCTTCCCTCCATCTGCCTGCCACGATTGTGGTGGCACACAGTGGTAGCATTTGGTAAAGGAGGATCACAAGTATTTCCTTGTTTCTTTGTTTCCTCACTTCCTTCCTTCCTTCCTTCCTTCCTTCCTTCCTTCCTTCCTTCCTTCCTTCCTTCCTTCCTTCCTTCCTCCCTCCCTTCCTCCCTCCTTTCTTGCTTTCTTTCTTTCTTTCTTTTTCTTTCTTTCTTTCTTTCTTTCTTAATTCATTTTACATTTTTTGACCACACTCAACCCAACCACAAATTCTATGCCCCACTCTCATTCTGCTCTGAGAGGGTGGTAGTACATTCATTATCCCCCAATCCTGTCATATCAAGTCTCTGCTGGACTGGGCATATTCTCTCCCACTGAAGCCAAACAGAGAAGTTCAGGAAGTTGATATGAGACCCCTTATTCAAGTAATTTCATTTCTGCTTAATTTAAGATTGTATAGTTTATTTTATTCTTATACTAATTAGATTTTCCTTTCTCTTGAAACTCTGTAGATTGAAGTCACCAAGAGTTTTCCCTTTTAAAAAGGGAAGGAGTTCATGTTGAAGGCACATATTATTTTTACTTCTCTTCTATTTGAGAGACAGATATTTACTATTAAATGTTTGTATATTAAATTTGGTAGACAGTCATTTAATAGTTCATTATTGTTATTAATAATATTTAATTGTTTATATTTTTCTTTAAAAAACTCATTTATTTATTTAATCCTAATGAAAGCTTCCTATTCTTCCTCTCCTCCCAGTGCATCCTCTTATTTCAACTCCCCCAGTCCTTCCTTTCTCCTTCGAGAATAGGAGTCTCCATATGAATATCAACTTACCTCGGCTTATCTACATGTAGTACTACTAGGCTCATCTTCTGTTGAGATTAGAGAAGCTGCTCCAATTAGAATACAAAGATCCAAGGCAGACAATAGTAACAGAGACAGCCCCAGCACCTGCAGTTAGGGGCCCGACATGAAAACCAATCTGCACACTTGTTTCTTATGTGTAGACATCCTAGGTCTATCCAATGAATGCATTCTGGTTGGTGGTTAAGTCCCTATGGGCTGAGGTTATTTGATACTGTAAGTTTTCTTTTGATGTCTGTGACTCCTTAAATTCTTTCTTCTCTTCTTGCAAAGAATTCCACAATCTCTGTCTAAAGTTTGTATGTGAGTATCTGTATTTTTTCCACCCACTGCTCATCTGAAATGACAGTTATGCCAGACTCTTCTCTGCAATTATAGAAGAATATCATTAATAGTGACATAGTGAGAGAGATCTCATGGCATGGGTCTCAATTTGGGTCATTCATTGGTTGGACATTCCCTCGGTTTCTTCTACAAACTGATTTCTGAACATCCTGAGTGTCAGACATCCTGTATGTGAACCTAAGGGCTTGTGGCTCTGTTGCTGTCTCCATTCTTCATTTGGAAGTTATGCCTTGTTACAGGAGGTAGCTTCTTCAGATTCCATATTCCCTATTATTGGGGGTCTTAGCTAGGGTTACCCTCTTATATTTCTGAGAAATTCCATTGTCTCTGGTTTCTAGCTTTTCTCAGATATGCACACCTCCATTTCAGTTTTCTCTCCAAGTTGTCTGTCCCTGTTGATCACTTGATGACTCCTGTTCCCTTCTCTACAGCCTCTCACATCCAGTTCCCTTCTATAACAAATCTAGATGTTTATTTTATTTCCCGTTTTCAGTGAGATTCAATATCCTCCCTGTTGCTTAGCTTCTTTGGGCTGGTGGATTGTACACACTCTATCCCTATGGTATCATGAGCAGAATTAAGTCCTTTCTCTGTAAGTTGCCTTGCACATTGCATTTTATCATCAAAAGAACAAAGTAATAAACAGTGTTTACCTAGTTACCATGAAATCTGCAGATCAGAACAGTGCAAACACAATGAGTTTAGTAAATCATTCAATGTGTCTTCAGATGATACTTGATAGTTGAACATACAGGTTACTACAGTGAAATGACACAATTTCCTTTTTATTATTTAGGAAGGAGTGAGAGGATATCTTTTCACACAAGAAAAATGGAGTTTATTCCAGAAATAGACAAACTATAAACATTTTCTTAAAATAAACCTTATTTTTTAAACCTATAAACTCAAAGTCATCTTGCCATATAGAACTAGATACCATATGTGTTTGTATCCAAAATTTATATTAGTATTAATGACAAAAACATACATTTTTTGTATAATTGCAATTTGAATTATTTAATGTATGATTTTCTTTCTCTTGCTTTTATGCTGATAGCATGTTATTTTGTTCCCTTTGTACAGTTTCTCAGGACTTTACAGGATTTTATGGTGTTCTGGACTCTAATATTTCATCATCACAGGTGACACAATTTGAAGGCCATATGAACAGACACTTATTAGTTAGGTTCTAGGTATCATCATGCTTTAATTGAACACACATCATCTACAGCCTTACATACACTCCTTCAATATACTCCATGTACAGGATCCCAAACTGTCACTGACAGAGACTCACAGATTCTTCCTGAGTCCTGAAGCTTCCCAAGATATAATTTGAGTACATCTGAGCTTCAAATAAAGAACTCCTGTACAGATTTTGTCAAAGGAATTATATATCAAAATTGCTGGAAGAACAGTGTAAATAAGACCCCATAGAAAGGATCTTCCACAAAAGAAAAATATATTAGAGTTGATAAACTCTTTAGATCCCTTTGTCCAGGGGAAATCTATGAGCAAAATCATAAGAATAAATAGAAAATAAGAAAAGAAAATATATGCTCTCCAATGACTTTTTGAGGAGTTGCCTGCAGTTACCTGAAGCTCAGTGGGTGTCACTGGCTCCATTGTCCTCACAGTCTCTGGTACTGCTCCCTGATGCATTTAGTCCCAGTCCTATCTGTACAATTTCTTCAGAGCTTACAGAACATCAGGATGATCTGTGATCTGTGACCATATCTAAGTCTGTGCTTGGTTTGATATGTGAGGTGCACGTATTGTGTGAGGGTTGGAGAGAGCGAAGGCCATGTGGATTATTTGGTCACTGACTCCAACCAATTCCTTTCCTGACTATATCTTGATTCTTACCCAATGCCTTAACCAGGGAACCTAGTTGGGTTTATCCTCTGTGTCCAGGGTTCCCAAGTCTTCAGTGTCCTTTGTTTCTGGACCTGATTCTGTTCCCCAAACTGAGTTAGTTTTGCCATGTGTAATGATCTGCTTGTTGTTAATTTCTGAGTATATGCTACATAAATAATTTTATCTATAGTATGACTGTGGCGATACCTGTGAGGTTAAAGTTATTTCTATGCAGATGTGTTTGAGATCAAACCTCTGAGCTTCGATTGCCATACACAGAAAAAGAGCTGGCTGTTACAAGTAGAAATCCCATCTCTGTTAAAGAGCTAGCATGATCCTTAGTAATATAATCACTTGGGTTCACAGGCCAAAGAGTCTAACAAACTGGTAAGGTAATGTCAGTAAGTAAACATGTCAGATCTTATGAGTGAATCTTATGAGTTAGCACTCAGAATGATAACTGTGTTATCATTAAATTGTGGACAAGGTTCAAAAACTTCATGTCAGGGAGAATGAATATCATTTAAGTATACCATAAAATATTACTAAAACAGCAATCCGGAGAGAAACAATCTATTACCATTCTCCCTAGCTGTTGTCACCCACACAATATTCCAATGAGTTTTCTTGATAAATATCTGCCTAATAATTTTTCTCATTACTGTTATATTACTGTTATATATACTGCTATTGAACCATTTAAAGTTTTCTCTAGTGTGTCAACAAACAAGAAATTTAATAGAATATGCTACTGGAGAGAAGGCTCTAGAGAATTTGCATGGCTGAAAGAAGAGTTCACATCTTTAACATTAAAACAATTCCTCACACAGCATAAAAACATCATTAGTCATTAGGGGAATGCAAATCAAAACAACCCTGAGATTTCACCTCACACCAGTCAGAATAGCTAAGATTAAAATCTCAGGAGACAACAGATGTTGGTGAGGATGTGGAGAAAGAGGAACACTCCTCCACTGCTGGTGGGATTGCAAGATGGTACAACCATTCTGGAAATCAGTCTGGTGGTTCCTAGGAAAACTGGGCATGGCACTTCTAGAGGACCCTGCTATACCACTCTTGGGCATAAACCCAGAGGATTACCTGGCATGCAATAAGGACACATGCTCCACTATGTTCATAGCAGCCGTATATATAATAGCCAAAAGATGGGAAGAACCCAGATGTCCCTCAATGGAGGAATGGATACAGAAAATGTGGTATATTTACACAATGGAATACTACTTAGTAATTTTTTTTTTTTTTTTTTTAGAGCTTTTGAGCCATTTTATTGGAACCCACTATCCCCTTACAGTGCCACCCAACAACTGCATTTTCCTTCTCTCTTTTTTTTTTTTTATTATTCGATATAATTTATTTACATTTCAAATGATTTCCCCTTTTCTAGCCCCCCCACTCCCCGAAAGTCCCGCAAGCCCCCTTCTCTTCCCCTGTCCTCCCACCCACCCCTTCCCACTTCCCCGTTCTGGTTTTGCTGAATACTGTTTCACTGAGTCTTTCCAGAACCAGGGGCCACTCCTCCTTTCTTCTTGTACCTCATTTGATGTGTGGATTATGTTTTGGGTATTCCAGTTTTCTAGGTTAATATCCACTTATTAGTGAGTGCATACCATGATTCACCTTTTGAGTCTGGGTTACCTCACTTAGTATGATATTCTCTAGCTCCATCCATTTGCCTAAGAATTTCATGAATTCATTGTTTCTAATGGCTGAATAGTACTCCATTGTGTAGATATACCACATTTTTTGCATCCACTCTTCTGTTGAGGGATACCTGGGTTCTTTCCAGCATCTGGCAATTACAAATAGGGCTGCTATGAACATAGTAGAACATGTATCCTTATTACATGGTGGGGAGTCTTCTGGGTATATGCCCAGGAGTGGTATAGCAGGATCTTCTGGAAGTAAGGTGCCCAGTTTTCGGAGGAACCGCCAGACTGATTTCCAGAGTGGTTGTACCAATTTGCAACCCCACCAGCAGTGGAGGAGTGTTCCTCTTTCTCCACACCCTCTCCAACACCTGCTGTCTCCTGAATTTTTAATCTTAGCCATTCTGACTGGTGTAAGATGAAATCTTAGGGTTGTTTTGATTTGCATTTCCCTAATGACTAATGAAGTTGAGCATTTTTTAAGATGCTTCTCCGCCATCCGAAGTTCTTCAGGTGAGAATTCTTTGTTTAACTCTGTACCCCATTTTTTAATAGGGTTGTTTGGTTTTCTGGAGTCTAACTTCTTGAGTTCTTTATATATATTGGATATTAGCCCTCTATCTGATGTAGGATTGGTGAAGATCTTTTCCCAATTTGTTGGTTGCCGGTTTGTCCTCTTGATGGTGTCCTTTGCCTTACAGAAACTTTGTAATTTTATGAGGTCCCACTTGTCAATTCTTGCTCTTAGAGCATACGCTATTGGTGTTCTGTTCAGAAACTTTCTCCCTGTACCGATGTCCTCAAGGGTCTTCCCCAGTTTTTTTTCTATTAGCTTCAGAGTGTCTGGCTTTATGTGGAGGTCCTTGATCCATTTGGATTTGAGCTTAGTACAAGGAGACAAGGATGGATCAATTCGCATTCTTCTGCATGCTGACCTCCAGTTGAACCAGCACCATTTGTTGAAAAGGCTATCTTTTTTCCATTGGATGTTTTCAGCCTCTTTGTCGAGGATCAAGTGGCCATAGGTGTGTGGGTTCATTTCTGGATCTTCAATCCTGTTCCATTGATCCTCCTGTCTGTCACTGTACCAATACCATGCAGTTTTTAACACTATTGCTCTGTAGTATTGCTTGAGGTCAGGGATACTGATTCCCCCAGATTTCCTTTTGTTGCTGAGAATAGTTTTAGCTATCCTGGGTTTTTTGTTGTTCCAGATGAATTTGATAATTGCTCTTTCTAGCTCTGTGAAGAATTGAGTTGGGATTTTGATGGGTATTGCATTGAATCTGTATAGTGCTTTAGGCAAAATGGCCATTTTAACTATATTGATTCTGCCGATCCATGAGCATGGGAGGTTTTCCCATTTTTTGAGGTCTTCTTCCACTTCCTTCTTCAGAGTCTTGAAGTTCTTGTCATACAGATCTTTCACATGTTTGGTAAGAGTCACCCCAAGATACTTTATACTGTTTGTGGCTATTGTGAAGGGGGTCATTTCCCTAATTTCTTTCTCAGCCTGCTTATCCTTTGAGTATAGGAAGGCCACTGATTTGCTTGAGTTGACTTTATAACCTGCCACTTTGCTGAAGTTGTTTATCAGCTGTAGGAGCTCTCTAGTGGAGTTCTTTGGGTCACTTAGGTAGACGATCATGTCGTCTGCAAATAATGATAGTTTGACTTCTTCCTTTCCAATTTGTATCCCTTTGACTTCCTTATGTTGTCGAATTGCCCGAGCTAGTACCTCAAGTACAATATTGAAAAGATAAGGAGAAAGGGGGCAGCCTTGTCTGGTCCCTGATTTCAGTGGGATTGCTTCAAGTTTCTCTCCATTTAGTTTGATGCTGGCTACCGGTTTGCTGTATATTGCTTTTACTATGTTTAGGTATGGGCCTTGAATTCCTGTTCTCTCCAAGACTTTAAGCATGAAGGGATGCTGAATTTTGTCAAATGCTTTTTCAGCATCCAATGAAATGACCATGTGGTTTTGTTCTTTGAGTTTGTTTATGTAGTGGATTGTATTGATGGATTTCCGTATATTGAACCAACCCTGCATTCCTGGGATAAAGCCTACTTGATCATGGTGGATGATCGTTTTGATGTGTTCTTGGATTCGGTTGGCAAGAATTTTATTGAGTATTTTTGCATCGATGTTCATAAGGGAAATTGGTCTGAAGTTCTCTTTCTTTGTTGGATCTTTGTGTGGCTTTGGTATCAGCGTAATTGTGGCTTCGTAGAAGGAATTGGGTAGTGTTCCTTCTGTTTCTATTTTGTGGAATAGTTTGAAGAGTATTGGTGTTAACTCTTCTTTGAAGGTCTGGTAGAATTCTGCACTGAAGCCATCTGGTCCTGTGCTTTTTTTGGTTGGAAGACTTTCTATGACTCCTTCTATTTCTTTAGGCATTATGGGACTGTTTAGATGGTCTAGTTGGTCCTGATTTAATTTTGGTATTTGGTATCTGTCAAGGAAATTGTCCATTTCCTCCAGATTCTCCAGTTGTGTTGAGTATAGGCTCTTGTAGTAGGATCTGATGATTTTTTGTATTTCCTCAGTTTCCGTTGTTATATCTCCCTTTTCATTTCTAAGTTTGTTAATTTGGATACTTTCTCTGTGCCCTTTGGTCATTCTGGCTAAGGGTTTATCTATCTTGTTGATTTTCTCAAAGAACCAGCTCCTGGTATTGTTGATTTTTTGTATGGTTCTCTTTGTTTCTACTTGATTGATTTCGGCCCTGAGTTTGATGATTTCCTGCCTTCTACTCCTCCTGGGCGAAATAGCTTCTTTTTGTTCCAGGGCTTTCAGGTGTGTCATTAAGCTGGTAATGTATGCTCTCTCCATTTTCTTTTTGGAGGCACTCAGGGCTATGAGTTTTCCTCTTAGCACTGCTTTCATTGTGTCCCATAGATTTGGGTATGTTGTGTTTTCATTTTCATTGTGTTCTAAAAAGTCTTTAATTTCTTTCTTTATTTCTTCCTTGACCAAGGTATCATTGAGTAGAGTATTGTTCAGTTTCCACGTGTATGTGGGCTTTCTGTTGTTTCTGTTGCTATTGAAGACCACTTTTACTCCATAGTGATCAGATAGGAGGCATGGGATTAGTTCGATCTTCTTATATTTGTTGAGGTCTGTCTTGTGACCAATTATATGGTCGATTTTGGAGATGGTACCATGAGGTGCTGAGAAAAAGGTATATTCTTTTGTTTTAGGATAGAATGTTCTATATATATCTGTTAAATCTAATTAGTCCAAAGCTTCAATTAGTTTCATTGTGTCCCTGTTTAGTTTCTGTTTTCCTGATCGGTCCATTGAGGAAAGTGCAGTGTTGAAGTCACCCACAATTATTGTGTTAGGTGCAATGTGTGCTTTTAGTTTTAATAAAGTTTCTTTTACAAAAGAGGGTGCCCTTACATTTGGGGCATAGATGTTCAGGATTGTCAGTTCTTCTTTTTGTATTTTTCCTTTGACCAGCAAGAAGTGTCCCTCAGGGTCTCTTTTGATGACTTTGGGTTGAAAGTCAATTTTATCTGATATTAAAATGGCTACTCCAGCTTGTTTCCTGAGACCATTTGCTTGTAAAATTGTCTTCCAGCCTTTTACTCTAAGGTAGTGTTTGTCTTTGACCCTGAGGTGTGTTTCCTGTAAGCAGCAAAATGTAGGGTCCTGTTTACGTATCCATTCAGTTAGTCTGTGTCTTTTTATTGGGGCATTAAGTCCATTGATGTTAAGAGATATTAAGGAATAGTGATTGTTACTTCCTATCATTTTTGACGTTATTTTTTAAATTTGAATGCTTAACTTCTTTTGGGTTTGATGAAAGGTTACTATCTTGCTTTTTCCAGGGTGAAGTTTCCCTCCTTGTATTGGTGTTGTCCTCCTATTATCCTTTTTAGGGCCGGGTTTGTGGATAGATATTGGGTAAACTTGGTTTTGTCATGAAATATCTTAGTTTCTCCATCTATGGTGATTGAGAGTTTTGCTGGATATAGTAGTTTTGGTTGGCATTTGTGTTCTCTTAGAGTCTGCATGAGATCTGCCCAGGACCTTCTAGCCTTCATAGTCTCAGGTGAAAAGTCTGCTGTGATTCTGATAGGTCTTCCTTTATATGTTACTTGGCCTTTTTCTCTTACTGCCTTTAGTATTCTTTCTTTGTTTAGAACATTTGGTGTTTTGATTATTATGTGACGGGAAGTATTTCTGTTCTGGTCCAGTCTGTTTGGAGTTCTGTAGGCTTCTTGTATATTCATGGGCATCTCTCTCTTTAGGTTAGGGAAGTTTTCTTCCATAATTTTATTGAAGATATTTGCTGGCCCTTTAAGTTGTAAATCTTCACTCTCCTCTATGCCTATAATCCTTAGGTTTGGTCTTCTCATTGTGTCCTGGATTTCCTGGATATTTTGGGTTACAAGCTTTTTGCATTTTGCATTTTCTTTAACTGTTGAGTCCATGGTTTCTATGGAATCTTCAGCATCTGAGATTCTTTCTTCTATCTCTTGTATTCTGTTGTTGATATTTGTATCTCTGTCCCCTGATTTCTTCCCAAGGCTTTCTATCTCCAAAGTTGTCTCCCTTTGAGTTTTCTTAGTTGTTTCTACTTCTGATTTTAGATCCTGGATGGTTTTGCTTAGCTCCTTCACTTGCATGTTTGTGTTTTCCTGTAATTCTTTAAGAGATTTTTGTGTTTTCTCTTTCATGAGCTCAGCCTGTTGACCAAAGTTCTCCTGTATTTCTTTAAGAGATTTTTGTGTTTCGTCTTTCATGACCTCAGCCTGTTGAGCAAAGTTCTCCTGTATTTCTTTAAGTGTTTTTTGCATTTCCTCCTTGTTGGCTTTTGTATTCTCCTGGATTTCTTTCAATGATTTTTGTGTTTCCCTTGCAAGGGCTTCTACCTTTTGATCCATTGTCTCCTGAATTTCTTTATGTATGACCTTCATGTGTTCCTGTACCAGCATCATGACCAGTGATTTTAAATCCAAATCTTGTTTTACTGGTGTGATGGGGTATCCAGGACATGTTGGTAGAGGAGAATTGGGTTCAGATGTTGCCATATTGCCTTGATTTCTGTTAGTGACGTTCCTGCGTTTGCCTTTTGCCATCTAGATCTCACTGGTGTTAGTTTATCTTGTCAGTGCTGGACTCACCAGTGCAAGCTGCCCCTTCCCAGTTGGCCTCTGGTGCACAGCTTACCTCCTGCACTGCTTGTAGACAGTGTGCTGCTGCCCAGGCTGTTCAGATCCCAAAGCAGGCACCCGAAGGCTCCCGCTGGGGCCCGCTGGATTCACTGGAGCACACTGACTTCTCCCAGCTGGCCGCTCGGAAGCCCAGCTAGCCACTTGCAGGACTTGGAGATGTAATGCTGCCGCCCAGACTGATCTGGATCCGGGAAGCGGAGAGAGTAGAGCTAAGGGCTTCTGCCTGAGGCCTTGCCCCAGATTGTGTCTGTGGAGCAGATGGAGCCCGTGTGCACTCCCAGGGAGTGCCGACGGTGTATGCTACTGTGACCTCCCCTGAGTTCCGCTCACTCCGCTGGGCAGCCGATCTGCCAACCGGGCTATCGCACACAAGGTTAGCCTGGCCGCCCAGTCCCTGAGTCCAGGCAAAAGCCTGGGAGGCCAAGGTCCGAGCAAAGTTCCCCTACGGCTTTGACTGTTAATTGGGTTTGCCAGGTGACTAGGATGGCGGGCGTGTGCGCCCGCGCTCCCTGAAAGCGCCGGGAGAGTCTGCTTTGCTAACAATCGCCTGGGCGGGTTGACTCACAGATGGCCCACCAAGCCGCCCAGTTCTTGGGGTCAGTCCTGTGCCTTTTGGGGCCTGGACCCCCGCTTTGTTAGCCTTAGGCTATGCCTGTTACAGGTCTGCCCGCCTGAGCTCTCTGTCGTCCTGCAGGCAAAATGGCGGCGGTGCGCTCGCAGGCCTGGGCAAAAAACCTCCTGGTTGGGTTGGCACCCCGATGGCCCCCCGACCCGCCCAGGGCCTGGGTGCAGGCCAACGCCCGTCGGGCTCAGACCACCGCGGTGTTGGCCTCGGATTATGTTTGTGTACCTCAGTCTGTCCGATTCCTGGAGTACGGAACCAAGATGGATCCTCCTCTCCTGACTGGTGGGAGGCCGAGTTCTGAAGTGGCCTCCGTGCAGGAAAGGCGCCGCACAACTGCAGCTGCTTGCTGTCTGGCTGGTCAGCGAAGGTCAGTGGTCGTGGGCGCAGGGCCTAACTGGTCCCTGTGACGCCTTGGTTCCACTGCTGATGGCCCTTCATCTGGAGCAGCCACTGCTGCCGCTGCTGCCGCCGCCGCCGCCTACTTAGTAATTTTAAATGATGAATTCATGAAATTCTTAGGCAAATGTTTGGAACTGGAAAATATCATCCTAAGTGAGGTAACTCATTCACAAAAGAACACAGATGGAATGCAGTCACTGATAAGTGGATATTAACCCAGAAGCTCTCAATACCCAAGATGCAACTCACATATGAAATCATTCCCAAGAAGAAGGAAGGAGAGGGCCCTGGTTCTGGAAAGGCTGGATGCTGCATTATAGGGGATTGCCAGGACAGAGAAGGGGGAGGGGGTTGGTTGGGGAACTGGCAGAGAGAAGAGGGCTTATCTGACCTAGGGGGAGGGTGAACCGGGAAAGGGAAAATCATTTGGAATGTAAACAAAGAATATATAAAATAATAGTAATAATAATGATAAAGAACTCAAGTGATCCAGGAAAGACCTTTTTGGTCTTCACTGCCCCCTGCTGGTCATGAGCATCCCTGCAGGGAAGTTTTTGTTCAGGTTCACAATGGACTTCCCTTATTGTGTTTCTTGTACAATAGTACATGGCTGTGTCATCAGTTTGCAGACTGTTCAGTTTTAAGAAAACTTGGCTCTTGGAGGTGTCCCTGCTGATGCTCAGTCTGGATTTGAGAGTTGAATTAAAACCTGTGTTTCCATTATATTCCATTACTCCCATCCACTCCAGACCCTTTCCTGGAGGCTGGCGAACCCAGTGTACACCAGTGCTGGTTATTGAGAACCCAGAGACAGTGCATGTGATAGACAGGGTCTGTGATGGTTGCACCAGGACAGGTCCTGCCTCCTTCAGCTGCACCTGGAACAGGACACCTGGGGACAAGCAATGTCAACATTAGTCATACATCTGCTAGCTGACATGTCTGAGTCCCTCTTCTGAGACCCTGAACACTTACAGCTTGGAAAGGTCAGCAGGCAGAGGAGCAGCACCAGGACAGCCATGCTCTGATGGAGGCTCTATGAGTAAAGGACGGGGGCTCCTCAGCTAGGCCTGGGCTTTCAGCCTGAGCCTGAGGGCTGCTTTGCATTGGGGGAGGTTCCTGAGAGGATAAAAGGAAGCACAGGGCAAGGTTTCTATTTTTTCCCCCAGATGAGAGAAATTTGTCTTGCGCTTTCTAGAGCAACTGGAGAAGAAAATAAGGAACAGTTTTCTGGTACTGACTGGAGTTCAAATTATACATGCAAGAAGTTTTAGGATTCACACTGTGTAGGCCCAGGAAGATAAACATGTGAAAGTTTACAGTAAATGAATCCACGTTCACGAAGTTCAGGCAGAATGGGACTGCAAGTCCTATCTGCATATTTATAACTCTGTATATTCCATAAGAGTATTTAAGTTGGAATTGCCTTATTGTTTTCCAGCATTCTCCTTATGGAACAATTTAAAATTATCTCATAGTGTCTGTAGAGCCAGTTCTATTTTTATCTCACTTGAAAAATAGATTGCAAGGAGGTTCATCCCAGACATTAGTCCAATTGATCTCACACGTTTACCTGAAAGAAGACCAAAGAGTCTGATTCAGATCTCATCTCACTAGGCTCAGAATATACTCCTTGCTACTTAGGGGCATTGTACTTGGGGACTAGGTTATGAAAAATCTTAATTTCTGTCAGTCTTTATTTCTCTTATGTAGTTTTTTTCTCATTCTCTCCCCTGAGCTTATAGCACATACAATCCCAAATTCCCAAATATGATTATTTCCTTGGTGAGCGATGGGATGTCACCTGTTCATAACACTTGAGGATAAGAAGTAACCTTGAGTGTTGTTAACAGAAGTACAAAATAAGGTCGAGTACTCTACATTATAGTAAGAAGTGAAGGGAAAAGCAGACATGGATATGGGGAACCTGTGCCTTTAGGTATTGACTACCATAGAGATCAAGTATTGTAGAGATTTTCTCCATGAATTGGTAATGTAAACTCCAGGGAGAAGTAAAGGGCTGGATCCAATCTGCACAGTTAGGGTTCAGAGATGTGGGTCTATTATTGTGATTGGAGTCATCACATTTTGGGCTTCATATTTTTTTTGCAGAATATGTCTTCTAAATAACAGTAATGGAGGCAGATCTTAATATTAGGGAAACAGCCATACTGTGCAGGTGGTGATGGACTTAGTTTAAGTTCACTTACTCAAATTTTGTTTTATTAAATTGAATTTATTTATTTGTTTGTTTGTTTATTCTTGTTAGAATTTTTGTTCTCAAGACAGTTTTTCTCTGTGTAGTCCTAGCTGTACTGCATCTCTATCTGTCCTGGAACTCACTCTGTAGACTGTCAAGTGCCATGAACTAGAAACAATTAACTGCTTTAGAACTCATGGAATGTGTTCCAATGGTTAGCACAACCATGAATGTTAGCGAACAATTTCAGGTTCTGAAAAGAACACTCTTGATATTTACGCTTGGGATTTTTTTAGGGTCAAGGACAGCAGCATTAGAAGCACTAACTGGTATAATTCTTGTTGAAGTTATGCTGGTAATTAAGGAAATGAATTTCTTATACCCATTTCATCCCTCCACTTCCTAATATAGATTAATAAATTTACTAATGAGTAAATGTGACCTTTATAGATTCAATTTGTAAGCATATATAGTTCTGTGTGTCTGTGTGTCTGTTTGTCTGAGTGTATATAGTTAAGTGGTTGGAGTTGCTTGATGATGCTCTGGTTCTTCCATTCATTATGTCTGTCTGTCTGTCTGTCTGTGTATTTTTGAAGTTGTTTGACCAAATTTGCTTCATCCACTGTTTTTGTGAATGAGTTTACAAATTTTCTCTTTCCTTTTCTTTCTAGCTGTCTTCCAAAGAGTTTAAAGAATTCAGAATTTCTGACAGCTAACAGAGAGTACCAACCCAAGATAATTAAGATTTGTTTCCATCAGGACTGCTAGTGCAGACCCTGTAAACTGTCTGTCATTATTAACAAGAGCCCTGTCAGTTGTTTTCTGAACCAACCTGTGCCTACCCTAGTAGTTTGACCCCTAACAGTTGTTATTAACAAGGACCCCATTTACTGACTCCACACTCACTGTCTTCCTTCATACTGTATTGTCAAACCTGGCCTTTGACAGTAAACCAGACCTCTCACTAATACAGATACACCTGCCTCTGCCAGCCAAATGCTGTGGCTAAAATGGGTGTACCACTGACCGGCTTATTCACGCATTTTTGTGATTGTTTATTTTAGAGTTTGTGTGTGTCTTCATTGTGTACTCTTTTTCACCATGGTTTTCTCTTTTCCATGAAACTCTCTGCAAGAAGTCACAGGAAAAAATCTTTTGCAAAGGAAATGAGATCATGGTAAATCCACACAATATTTGTACATACGTTCCTTTTGGAGGTTGATCCTTATTCTTGGGTGTTTTACCAGCCATTTGTTTGCTTAAGTGTAGTGGTCACATGGACACTCACTTATTGTGTTGTGTTTTAATGACAGTTCCATCCTGACCACTCATGTAGTCATTCTATTTCTGTCAATATAATAGAAACTAAGATCATTCGCGAACAAAGAAACTCACTTGGTAAAACTGCCTCCATCAGATTGTTCTGCCAGCAAGACTGTGGCATATTTTCCTGATTAGTGATTGATGAGTGATGGCCCAGGTCTGCTATGAATGATCATGGGTTCCTGGTTTCTGCCCAGGAGCTGAACTACCACAGAGAGCCAGCTGATAAACAGAGTCCTTTATGGTTTTTGATTTAGTTCTCATCCGCAGATTCCTGCCTTGATTTCACATCATCAATGACTATGTGGTTTAGGATGAAATAAACCCTTTTCTTCCCACATTGTTTTTAGGCATAGTATTGATTACATCAATAAATAACAAACATACCAGGACAACATAAAATGCTTCTGCTGAGAATATAGGTGTGGGGATGCTGACAGTCTGCACAACTATCACCACAACATCACACAGTCTCATTTACTGATATATCCCACACAGCCATTACCCACAATCCCAAGTACAGTTCCATAACCACTTCCAGAAAATGTCAATTAAGAAATCAAACATTTCAGAACTCAAAGCAGTTCCCCATTGAATCTCTGAACATGTACCAATTTATAGTGTACAAAGTTTAGTTTTCCAAATACTGCAAAATGTAGCACATCCATTTGGGTATGCCAGTTCTTTTGGGACCTTAGAGTTACTTCAAATGGGTAATGCATTTCGTTATACAAAGAAGAGACAGGACATTTTCTTATAATTTTCTTCATTCTGGCAAGGTGATAGATTTTTTCTTCAAACTTTTAGTGTTAACATGGTGATATGGTGCTTTTCATGAAAATGTGATTCTTCGAACAAATTCACTTTTGATAGCTGGTCAACTTCTTCATTTCCTTACCTAGGATTCCTGTATGAGATTGAGTATGCATAATATATTTTGGATAATTTCTAATTCTGATTGCTTGTTGCAGCTGTAAAACTGTCAATTTCAATTCTTAAGTGTAAGAAATAAATTCAGGCTGGGCAGTGATGATGCATGCCTTTTATCCCAGTACTTGGGAGTCAGAGGCAGGCAGTTTTCTGAGGTCAAGGCCAGCCTGGTCTACAGAGTGTTTACCAGGACAGCCACAGCAATACAGAGAAACCCTGCCTCAAAAAAAAAAAAAACAAAACAAAACAGAAAAAGATAAGAAAGAAAGAAATTCATCAGTTTCTTCATCTGGTATAATTCTTCATATTGAGAACCAGTAATTATATGAAGACATTCAGAAAATCTAATAATACCAAAAGAATTGTGTACAGATCTGATTTTTGAACTGAAGTGTATTAATTTTGAATTAGTTTTCTCATTTTGTCTGATGTGTATTTTGCCATTCCCAAATTATTTGCATCAGTATGGATTTCATGAATTGGCATTTCTTTAAAAATTCGTGGGGGAATCCAATTAATTCTTTTTATTAAGGGAAGATACTTGCTTTTTGAATATTTGCTGTCATTTTCTTCCAAATGGTTGCTAAAAGTTGTTTGCCAACCATCATTGATTACCCATAATGAAATAAACTCTGGTGATTGTTGTTTGTATACCCAAATAGTTAATAGAATTTCCCCTCTCTAGTTTTTTAGAAGCAACCTGAAACTCCAAGTACAACAAATTTATTTGTGTTTCCTTAAACTGAAGCCACTGATCTTAGCAGAAATGAGGCATCAAAGCCCTAGACTTCAGTTACAGCATTTGACAAAATATTTTAGTTTCATTTTTCTTTTGGTTAAGGGTTTACCATAATTTGATTAGGTCCTCGCTGTGCATGTCCATAGAACATGCTTTGATCCCATACTGTCATGTTTGCTTAGTATCAATGTGTAATTAAAAACCACACACAACTCTGTTTCTAGATATGAGGTCATTGTTTTTCTCTGTCTGGGCAGGATGTGGAATTTCCTTAATATGGCTTTTACTGAAGGTCACAGCTATGAGCTTATGGTAGCAGATCTCATTCTCCATGACAGGAACAGTTAAAATTTCTGAATTTTATTTATTCATGATAGAATGCTGTCCTTAGGATTTAGAGATTCTTTTCAGCTGAGGAATCCCAGGTTCCCGCCTGCCTATGACTCAGAGTTTGCAATTGAGACATATTTCTGTTTGCAGCTAACTTATTTTGGCTTCAAAAGATCTTCTTTTTCTTACTTTTATGCCCCCTTCCATCGTTCTTTTTTGCTCCTTTATACCAGGTAACATGTGATTGTCTTTATATTGTGTTAGGCTAGTTTTCATTTTCCCTAAATAACATAATCTGTATAACCGGAGTTTTTAGTTAAGTTTTTAGATGGTTTTTTCCTCTTTAAACAGTTCTCTTGTTTTTTTTCTCCTCTTCCTTTTTCCTCCCACTCCACCCCGCATTTGCTTTTACATCACCAATATTCCCTTGACCTTGGTCCTCCTTGTCCCTCACTTAACATGTGTCCTCTGGCTAGGGTTCCTGATCTAGCTCCAAAAGCTGCAAAATAGAATCCAGAGACTTTGACACACATGAATGTTCTATATAGGACAGAAACAGACATTGTTTGTCCTTTCAAGACTCTGTTATATTGTTTAAGACATTTTCCATTTCTATTTACATTCCTACAAGGCTTAGCGAACCTGGAGGAGTAGGAAGTGGAAAGGATGTAAGAGGTGAGGCCTGGGTAAGAGCACTGTGAAGTAATGCCTTGTGGACCTGCCATGCCTATCACATTTATACACTCACAATGGCTGTTGTCTTCTGGAGCACTACTTGAGACCAAGCCAATCACAACCTAGTATGGATTTTGTAGGTTTATTTCAGTCCTTACTTGTTAGTGAGGATATGTTGGATATAGATAGTTCCTGGAGTGGGAGCATTCATTCTTTGAAATGTGGTCACTAGTGGGTTTTCTATGCTGTTATCCTTGACTCCACACACGCTCATATGGGCTGCATTGACTTCACTTAAAGATGCCACAAAGTTGAGAGGATAATTTGCTGGAGTTGAAGAGGAATCTACCTTAGAAATGTAATCATACATATTTAATTATATATATGTAGCATGTAAATTCCTAAAAAGGAGGAAAAAAAGTACCTACTGAATAGGTGTGAAATTTAATTGAATGAATCATCACACTAAGTTCTTGAGGAAGATTGTGCTAAATGTGATATAAACAGGAAGGCATGGTGGCCTTCAGTAAAAGGAATGAAGCTACTGAGGAGTTTCAAGACAGCAGGATCCAAAAATGCTTCATCCATTCTATCCGCATGACGGAAGACTCTGACCTTGTGAAAGTAAACTTGGAATCAGTTAGTCTTGAGATTAGAAAAAGAGAGAGACATGGAGGCTCTGCTTACATTAGACAAATGTCAACCTCTTTCCAATGTCAGGGGAAAGGACAGGAGAACTCGTTCAGCATTCATACAGGTTGTCAGTGCATGTGCCCCATACAGGCTCACAAGATAACATGAGGGAGTATTGACAAGAACTTCAGGGGAGCAATGAATGTTTTTCTCTGTCACAGTATAGTGGTTTAATGGGTGTTTGCCCACATGAAAATTCAGTAGGACACATTCTAGTAAGTACACATTCTAGGATGAGCAAAGTACATTCATAATTTTTTTAACAACCTGAATGGCAAACTTTTGTTCGTACTTTAACTCAAGGATGAGTTCAATGCTGATGACACACAGGAGAAGGACCATAGGAATGAGGGATTTTCAAACACTATTCAGTGAGGGTGTCTTTATATTTTTCACACTTCAGTGTTTCTGACAGGGAAGCCAGCAGTGATGTACAGTGCAACTGTGGAATCAGAAAATGTACACAGAAATGCAAAATTCTGTTTGAGAAGAAAATGTCAATTCCTGCTATCACTATACACCCAGATGTGAGATTGCTCAGTCATGTAGTCTTCATTTGTAATTCCTTGGATTCCTGCACATTATTTTCCAAAGTCATACAATATTCTCGTGTTGATAGAAATCAGGAACCCCTTTATCCCCAACCACAGAACACGTCATTTCATTCTTTTTTTATTTCATCAATTGCTCTTAGTCCATTGGTTATAAGGCAATCTGTCATTATAATTTAGTTTCTATTTCCCTGGTGACTGGAGATGATGACGTTATGCAACCTCTTCTTTCCTTATGCACTGACCTAAAGCAGAGACACCAATCATAGGATAGATGGGAGAAAGATGTTTGCCCTAGAGAACATTATGTTTCCCTCACCTTTTCCCTAATCAAAGTGTTATTTTGCAGAATCAAAAAATGAGTTTTTCTTTAGCAGAAAAATGAGTCTGCTGTGTTGGAACACCTACGTTTTTCATATGAAATATAACCACAAGATATGTCTAAGAGGAGGGAATTTCAAAGGCATCTCCATTCTATTATTTCTTCTGTTCTACTTCAGAGGGGCATCCTCATCTGCACTACAGTTTTTGCCTTGAGCACTATCCCCCTCCCTTTGGGACATCTACTCTCTGCAGTTCTAGGCACATACTCTGCCACTGAGGTCCACTGGCAGGCATATTAAGCATATTATGTTAACTCCAGGGCAGGTGGTGTCTATCTTAATTTGTTGTGCTCATCTCTAGCCTGATTCTAGTAACATTATTGGGGTATGGGGACTGGAAACTGCTACTGGGGAAGTCTGGAACCTGCTGCTGACCCCTGTCCTTGCCTCAAGCCTGGTAGTGGGGAAGCTTATTATGATGGCAGAGCAGTTTCTGAACTGGCTGCCTGAAGCCTGGGTGATTTTTTCCCTGTAACTAACCTGCCTGGAGCTGTATGGACTTGCCCAATTTATGGAAACAGAGATTTAGTTCTAGTCTCCTGAACTGCCAATTTCAAGCCTGGTATAGAGTCAGACTATCTCAAAGTGAGTGCTCAGCATATTTATCTTTTCATGGTATGTCACTGAGAAAGATATTTATGTTCCTTTAATTTGCCTGCAATAATCATGTTTTTGGTTGTTTTTAATAGGTGACTAGTTCCCACTACATAGATGTACCACATTTTATTTATGCATTCTTCAGTTGAAGGAAATCTATGTGGATTCCCGTTTTTTAATATTATATATAAAGCAGATATGAACATAGGAGAGTATGTGTCTTTGTGAAGTAAGTGGAGTAAGTTTGGGGTATATGGCCTGAAGTAGTGTAGGTTGGTCTTGAGGTAGAACTGTTCTAAGATTTCTGTGAAACCATCAAATATACATCCAAAGAGGTTGTAAGTGTTTGCATTCCCACAAGCAGTGGGGAGACTTTTCCTTCCCTGAATACTTCCCAGCACAAACTATCACTTGAGTTTTTGATCTTAACCATTCTGACACACATTAGATGGAATCTCAGGGTGCTTTGATTTGCATTTTCCTAATGACTCTGAACATTGACAATATTGACAGGGGTAGGTTGATGACCCCATTCCTCCACTCAGAGCCCTGTCTGTATGCTGTAAATGGTCTCTATAGGTTCTGGCTCTTGTTCATTATGGCTGAGGTTATCCCCACTGAATCCTGGAAGCTGCTTACATCCAAAGTCTCTTTGACATTCTAGAGATTTCTCCTGTCTCCCACCTACATGCAGCGGAATATTTACATTGGTTCTCTTTGTCCCCTGTGCTGCTCTCCAGTCTTGCCCCCACACTTGATCCTCTGTCTTTCCCCTCCCCATCAGATCTTCCTGCCATGTCCCTCCTTCCCTCTGCCTCCCCTGATTATTTTCTACCCTCTACTATGTGTGATTGAAGCATTCTCACTTGCTTCTTTTTAATGTCCTTTTGTTCTGTGGGTTGTACCATGGATATTCGGTTCATTGGGCAACTGTCCACTTATCAGTGAGTATATGCCATGCATATCATTTTGGGTCTGGGTTATCTCACTCAGGATTCTATTCTTTTAGTTTCAACTATTTGCCTGCAAAATTCTTGATGTCCTCACTTTTTAATAGCCAAATAGTATTCTGTTATGTAAACGAACCATATATTCTGTACCCATTCTTTGGTTGCGGGACATCTTCCAGCTTCTGGCTATTAACAAGCCTGCTATGAACATAGTGCCACATCTCTCATTGTGATATGATGGAACATCTTTTGGGTACAGGCCCAGGAGTGGTATAGCTGGGTCTTCAGTTAAAAGCATTTCAAATTTTCTGAGGAACCACCAGATTGATTCTCAGAGAGGATGTACCAGTTTACAATCTTGCCAGCAATGGAAGTGTCTCTCTTTCTTCACATCCTCACCAGCATGTGCTGTTACTTGAAGTTTTGAATCTAGCCATTCAGATTTGTGTAAGATAGAATCTCAGCGACGTTTTGATTTGCATTTCCCTGATGATTTAGGTTGTTGACTATTTCTTCAAGTGCTTCTCAGCCATTTGAGATTCCTCTGGTGAGAATTGTCTGTTTTGCTCTGTAGTTTATTCTTTTTATTCAATATATTTTTTATTTACAATTCAAATGCTTTCCCCTCTTCTGGCTCCCCCTCCCTGAAAGTTCCATAAGCTCTCTTCCCTCACAATTCCTCCATTCAACCCTTCCCACTTCCCTGTTCTGGTATTCCCCCATACTGCTGCATTGAGTCTTTCCAGAAGCAGGGACCACTCCTCCATTCTTCTTGGACATCACCCATACACTTCAAACTAATCCACCAAATAGAAACAGAAGGAACACTACCCAACTTATTCTATGAAGCCACAATTATGCTGATAACAAAACCACACAAAGATCCAACAAAGAATGAGAACTTCAGGCCAATATCCCTTATGAATATTGATGTAAAAATACTCAATAAAATTCTTGCCACTGAATCCAAGAACCCATCAAAATCATCATCTCTCTCTTTAGGCTATGAAAGTTTTCTTCTAAAATTTTGTTGAAGATATTTGCTGGCCCGTTCAGTTGTAAATCTTTACTTTCATCTATACCTATAATCCTTAGGTTTGGTCTTCTCATTGTGTCATGGATTTCCTGGATGTTCTGGGTTACAAGCTTTTTGCGTTTTGCATTTTCTTTGACTGTTGAGTCAATGGTTTCTATGGTATCTTTGGCATCTGAGATTCTTTCTTCCATATCTTGTATTGTGTTGTTGATATTTGCATCTATGGCCCCTGATTTCTTCCTAAGGTTTTCTATCTCCAAAGTTGTCTCCCTTTGTGATTTTTTAGTTGTTTCTACTTCTGCTTTTAGATCCAGGATGGTTTTGCTCATTCCCTTCATTTGTTTGTTTGTGTTTTCCTTTAATTCTTTAAGAGATTTTTGTGTTTCCTCTTTCATGACTTCTGCCTGTTGACACAAGTTCTCCTGCATTTCTTTAAGTTTTTTTTTTTGTTTTTGTTTTTTTTTTTCGTTTCTTTTTCATTGGCTTCTATCTCTTGAGGCTTATCCTCCTGAATTTCTTTAAGTGATTTTTGTGTTTCCATTATATGCCCATTATATGGGTTTCTAACTTATTCATGTTCCCCTGTCTTTTTTTAAGCGATTCATTTATGTCCTTTTTGTGTTCCTCTAGCAGCATCATGAGCAGTGATTTTAAATCCGAATCTTGTTTTTCTGGTGTGTTGGGGTATCCAGGACTTGCTGTTCAGACACTGCCATATTGCCTAGATTTCTGTTAGTAGCGTTCCTACTTTCGTGTTTTGCCATCTTGCTATCTCTGGCATTAGTTCGTCTTGTCACTGGCTGGTGTTTGTGCCTCCTATGAGACTGTAAGGCTATTTCCACAACACTGGATGGCTAGGTTTCCCATGGCACAGATTTCTGATGTGCTGCCCTCCTCTTGGGTGCCCTTGGAGCCCTAGTGTGCCTTGCCCCAGGTTGTCTCTGTGAACCAGGTGATGCCAGTTTGCTCCTTCATGGAGTGATGATGGTGGATGCTGTAGGGACCTTTTCAGAGTGCTGAACACTCTGCCAGGTAGTTGATCCCCCAACTGGGTTGGTGCACAGACAGCTAGCATAGTTGCTCAGGCCCTGAGTCCAGGCAAAGCCCTGACAGGCTTAGCCCTGAGCAATGTTTGCCTCGGGCTATGTCTGCTAACTGTTTCTGTCAGCGAGCCAATATGGTTCCATGTGCCCCTACAAGTGCTGGGCAGCTGCGGGGCTAACAACCTCCTGTCTGGGTTGGCACACAAATGGCCCACTGAGCTGCCCAGGGCCTGGGTGCAGGCCAATGCCTGTCAGGCTTAGACCCAAGTGATGTTTGCCTTGGGGTATGTTTGCTAGCTGGCTTAATCTGTTAGAGCACTCTGGCATTCTGTAGCCAAGATGGCAGCAAATGTGCCCCCTGCAAGTGCTGGGACAGTCTACAGGATAAATGACCTCTTGCCCAGGTTGGCACACAGATGGCCCACCGAGCAGCCCAGGGCCTGGGTGCAGGCCAACGCCTGTCAGGCTCAGACCCCAGTGATGTTAGCCTCAGGCTATGTCTATTAACTGGCTTTGTCTGTTAGAGCTCTCTGGCATCCCGTAGCCAAGATGGCAGTGAGTGTCCCCTGCCAGTGCTGGACAGTCTGTAGGGTAAACAACCTCCTGGCTGGGTTGGCACACAGATGGCCCACCGAGCTGCCCATGGTGTGAGTGCAGGCCAACACCTGTCAGGTTTAGACCCAAGTGATGTTAGCCTCAGCCTATGTCTGTGTACCTGGGGCTGTCAGATCTCTCTGGCATCTGGGAGCCAAGATGGCGGAGAGCCTCTCGTAACTGGCTGGCAGGAGGCAGAGGTCTAATGTGGCTTCAGTGCAGTAAAAAGCACTGTAACTTTGCTGCCTCTCACAACCCAGCTGACCGGCGGTGGCCAGTGGTTGTGGGCACAGGGCCTGCCTAGAATCTGTCGCCTTGGTTCCACAGGTGGTGGCCCTCTCTGCTGGACAAGCTGCTGCTGCCACTGCCTATTATTATTATTATTATTATTATTATTATTATATGTGAGTACAGTGTAGCTGTATTGAAACACTCCAGAAGAGGGCATCAGATCTCATTATGGATGGTTATTAGCCACCATGTGGTTGCTGGGATTTGAACTCAGGACCTTCAGAAGAGCAGTCGGTGTTCTTAACCACTGAGACATCTCTCTAGCCTCTATTGGCTACTTTTTGTCAAGAGATTTTAGATGGACTTTTTTAATTTCTGAGAACTTTGTAATTTATGTCTGGAGTACCTTAGTGTTATGAATTTTCTTCTTAGGACTCCTTTTGCTTCATCCCATGAGTTTGGGTATGTTTTTTCTTCCTTTTCACTCTCCTCTTGAAATTCCTTAATTTATTTAATTTCTTTCTTTAGTTCTTCCCTGACCCAGACATCAATGACTCTAAAGTTGTTCAGTTGACCTGTGTGTGTGTGTGTGTGTGTGTGTGTGTGTAGGCTGTCTGTTGCTGAAATCCAACTTTAATACATGGTGGTTTGATAAGATATAAGACATAATTTTCATTTTCTTGTATCTGTTGACGCTTGCTTTGTGACTGAGTATTGCTTAATTTTGGAGAAGTTTCCATAAGGTACTGAGGAGAGGGTATATTCTTCTTGTCAGTGTTTAATGTTTCATAGATATCTTCTAAGACCATTTGATTCATAATATTGGTTAGTTTCCTTCTTTCCTCTGTTTTGTTTTTGCCTATTGTTGATGAGATTTGTGTGTTAAAGTCTATCACTATTAACGTGTATGATTTAATGTACAATTTAAGATTTAGCAGTATTTCTTTTACTAATGCAGGTGCCTTTGTATTTGGACCATTAATGTTCAGAATTGAGACGTCATCTTTGTAGATTTTATTTTATTTAATGAAAATAGAATGGTTTTGAAATATCCTTACCCATGTCTTCTGATGAATTTTGGTTAAAAGTTCATTTCCTTTCATAACAGAAGGGCTACTCCAGGTCCCTTCCTGGTCCGTTTGCTTGAAAAACTTATTTTCCAGCCTACGACTCTGATGTAACATGTATCTTTATTGCTGGAGTGTATTTCTTATGTATAACAGAATGACAGATCTTTTGTTCACATCCATTCTGTTATTATGTGTCTTTTTTTTGTGGGGAATTGAGTCTATTGATGTTGAGAGATGCTGATAACCATTGAATGCTAATTCCAGTTACTTTTACTTTGCTGTGTGTGTGTGTGTGTGTGTGTGTGTGTTGTATCTACTATTTTATTTTACTTGCATGAAATTACTTAGTCTCTGTGTTTTCTTCCATTTAGTTATGATTCTTAAGTTGGTATTCATGTATTTTTGTAGTGTTTGATTGATAGATCTCATTCAAATTTGCATTGTGTAGAAATACCTTGTTTTCTCCATCTATGGAGTTAGAAAATTTTATTGTGTATAGTAGTATACGTTGGACTCTGTGGCTTTTTGGAGGCTGCAAGATATCTGTCCAGGCTCTTCTAACTTTTCATGTCACAGTGGTGAAAAGTGGTACAATTCTGATAGGTCTGCCTCTGTATGTTATCTGGCCTTTCCCCCTTGCAGCTCTTAATATTCTCTCTTTGTTTTGTAGATTTTTTCTTTTGATTATTTTGTTGTTGAAGTATTTTCTTCCCTGTTAAAGACTAGTTGGTGTTTTGTAGGATTTTTGCATGTTTATAGTCATCTCTGTCTTCAGTTTGGGAAAGTTTTCTTCCAAAGTTTGTTGAAAACATTTTCTTGTCTCTAGAGTTTGGACTCTTCGTCTCCCATTTCTTCTATTGTTAGGTTAGGTCTTTTAGTAAAATCTTAGATTTCATGGATATTTTTATATGGAATTTTTCAGATTTACTATTTTCCTTGACTGATATATCAAGTTTTCCTGTTGTATCTTCTATATCTGAGAATCTGTCTTCCAGCTATTGTATTCTGTTGATGTTGTTTCAGAGTTTTGATTCTGTTCTCTAGATTTTCAACCTCAAGGATTCCCACAGGGTATGTTTTCCTTATTGCTTATATTTTCATTTTTATGTCCTGAGCAGTTTTATTTATTTCCTTCACCCTTTTAACTGTATTTTCCTATATTTCTCTAAGGGGTTTATTTGTTTACCTTTTCAAGGCCTCTACATGTTTGAATGTATTTTCCTTTATTTCTTTAAGGGACAAATTCTTTCCGTTACATTTTTATAAGATTCAATTTGAGGCCATTTTCTTGTTCTTTCATTGTGTTAAGATATCTAAGGCTTGCTCTAATATGATAGCTTTGCTATGAATGTGAAGTGTTGCTCTGGCTAATTTTTTTATTGTGTTCTTATCCTGACTTGTAGCCATCTGGTTATACCTGGATATTCCTGTGGTAGTCATTATTGGGAAATTGCCTAACCTGTATGATCCTGATGTTGCAGGCCTCTGATGAGTATTTTTCGGATGGGCAATAGAACTCAGGGAGGATTGAAAGTCTCCCAGCAATTGAGTGAGCACCTTTATGGTTCTGAATCAGTAATTCTGATAAATTTGGGAAGAGAGTTGTCTGGGAAATGGAGGTCTTTTGTAACAGCAGGCCATTCAGGGAATCTGGGCATGCCACAGATATTTTGGCAAGTAGGAGAAATGAGTGCATAAAAGAAATCTAATCTATATCATTCCAGATCAGCAGGTCTGAAGAAGGTGGGTGGATTGGTGGTCTTACAACATGTCTGTAATATTTGTTCAGTAATTTAGTTACATTAGCAAGGACATAGGGATGGTCCTGTAGCACAGGGTGTCAGAACCTTGTCTCCATTTGGATTTTTTTGTGAAAAGACACCATAACAAAATCCAGTCTTATTAAAGAATACATTTATTTGGGACTGGATTAAAGTTTCATCAGTTAAGTCTGCTATCATGGTGTGAAGCATGGCAACATGCAGATAGTCATAGTGCTAAGAGTCAAGATTCTACATCTTGAGTTGAAGGCAGCTAGGAAGAGACACTCTTTCCACTGGCAGCCAGGGACTGGCTTTATTCTGGATTTGACAGAGCTTGACTATAGGACTTCAGAGCCCACCCTTACAGTGATGTATTTCCTACAAAAAGCCACATGTACTCCAAGAATGCTACACCCTTTAATAGTTTCACTTTCCATGGGCTACGCATACTCAAAGCACCACAAATCTTCATAATATGTTGCACATGTTCTTGGTGAAATGTAAAGTCCTTAAGAAGTAGACTATCTAAATGTTGGTTCTGAATATTTTAGGTCCAAACAACTTCTTCAAGGGAGTCATGATTTCTGGGTTTCCCTCACATTAATCCTACAACGTGCTCTAACCAGGGATTCTTACTGAGTCTCTACCTTCACTGAGTCTATTTACTTCTTCAGGTTCTGAACTTGATCTTCATATAGAATCACTTTTCCCCCATATGACTACTCTCCATTTGTGTACCAGTCATAGGTTATCCACCATTTAAAAGTTATCTGTAATGGAGCCGATTATATAACATTGTGTTTCAAGTTTTTACCCCACAAGTACAAGTATCAGTGTTTAGTTCTCATTTCCTACAAAAAGAGATGGATTTGGTAGCCATGGAAAGATCCATACCCAGTGATAGATTTTATTTCAGCTCTTGTACAGATTGATAGAAATCATCTCATCCACAATATGCACACACACACACACACACACACACACACACACATACACACACATGCACGCATGTGCACACACAGTCACAGACATACAGTCACTCATATTCACGCACTGAGCATGAGAAAGGGAAAGAGAAAGGAAAGAGAAAGAGAAAGAGAGAGACACAGGTAGAGACAGTGAGAAATAAATCAAAGTGCAAGGAAGACACCAAGAAACTTCCCTTTTACAGTGGAAAGGAGTTCATGTTGAAGACAAATATTATTTACAGTAATTTTTTGAGAGTGTTTATCCAGTTAACATGAAACCTGCATGCTATGATTTTTAAAAAATTCACATAATGTGTCCCTCAGGGGATACATGTTAAATTAAGATAGGTTAGCTATAGTCGAATGACATAATTGACTTTATACTCTATATTTTTCACAGAAGGAAAAGGGAATTTATTCCTGAAATGGCCAAAGTATAAACTTGTCAATAAAATAAATCTTATTCATAAGTGCTATGGACTCAAAGTCAACTTGCCATCTAGAACTAGATGCCATATGCAGTTGTATCCAAAATTTATATTAGTAGTAATGGCAAAAAATATAGATTTTTATATAATCACTATTTGGATTTTTTTTTATTTTTGGATTTTGTTTTTTTGGGACAGGGTTTCTCTGTATAGCAATGGCTGTCCTGGAACTCACTCTGTAGACCAGGCTGGCTTTTAACTCAGACATCTGCCTGCCTCTGCCTTCCAGAGTGCTGGGATTATAGGCATGCACCACCACCACCCGGCCTACTATTTGGATTATTTGATATATGATTTACTTTCTCTTACTTTTATGAAGTTAGTGTGTTTTCTGTTCAACTTGTATAGTTTCTCCAGAGGTCCCAGGATCCCAGGATGAAATAGAGACTGTTATTCCAACATCACAGGTGACACATTTCACATGCAAACTTAGAAGACAAATATCAGTTAGATTCCACATATCATCATGATTCAATTGAACACAAATCATCTACTGAATTCCATGTACTCCTTAATTATATTCTATGTACACAATCTCAAACTGATACTGAGAAGGACTCACAAACTCTTCTTGAGTCCTGAAAAATCCCAGTGTATAACCTGAGTCTATCTGAGCTTCAAATAAAGAACTGTATATTGTCACAGGAATTACACATTTCAATTCCTATAGGAACAATGTACATGAGAGGCATAGAAATGATCCTGGAGAAAAGAAAAAAAAAGGATTATAGAGTTGAATACAGTATATTTTGTTAAAATATTTATTGAAATAGCATATTTGAAATAATATAAATTATTTAGATCTCTTTGATGAGAGGAAATACATTAGTTTCTTAGTTTCTTAGCAACAAACTAAGAAATAAATAGAAAGCAAGGAAAGACAAGCTCTCCAGTGAGTTCATGAGGAGTTGCCTGCAGCTAACTGAAGCTCAGCGTGTGTCACTGGCTCCATTGTCCTCACAGTCTTGGTGCTGCAGCCTCACACATTTTAATCCCAGGCTATCTATACAATTTCTTCATAACTCACAGAACACCACGGTAATCTGTGACCATATCTGGTTCTGTGCTGGATCTAATATGTTAGGTTCCCACAAAATGCCCTAATCGGGGAACCTAACTGAATTTCTTCCCTGAGTCCAGAAATCCCATGTCTTCAGGGTCCTTTGTTCTGGATCTGATAGTTTTCTGAAATGGAATCAGATTTCCCATGTGTGAGACTCTTCATTTTGTTAATTTCTGGGCACATCCCACTTTTAAATTATTTTTTTGATGTTAGTATTGTTTATAATCTTCATTTACATTCAAAATGCTAAAACCTTTTCAGATTTCCCACCTCCCTGAAAACCTCCAACACCTCCTCCTACCCCATGCCTCCAACTATATGATCCTCCACCCTATCAACTCCCACCCACCCCCTCCTCCGATTTTCCCTTTTGGGGCATCTTTTGAGCCTTCACAGGACCAAGGACCTCTCATCCCACTGATGCCTGACAAGACATTCCTGTGCCACATTTTTGGCTGGAACCATGTGTACCTCTTGGTTGATGGTTTAGTCCCTGGGAATCTGAGGGCTGCTGGTTGGCTGACCTCCTTGTTCTTCCCATGGTGCTGTAAACACTTTCAGCTCCTCCAGTCTACCCTCCAGCTCCTCCATTGGGGACCCCAAACACAGTTCAATGGTTGGTTGCTAGCATTTGCCTCTGTATGTGTAAGGCTCTGACAGGGCCCCTCTGGAAGCCACCATAACAGACTCCTTTCAGTATGCACTTCATGTTGTCCATAATCATGTTGGGGTTTGGTGACTGTTTATAGGATGAATCCCCTGGTAGGGCAGTCTCTGTGTGGCTTTTCCTTTAGTCTCTGCTCCACACTTTGTCTCCTTTATTGCTCCTGTGAGTATTTTGCTGTCTTTCTCAGAGGAATCAAAGCAACCCCACTTCACCCCTCTTTCCTGAGCTTATTGTGCTCTGTGAATTGTAACTTGTTTATTTTGAGCTTTTGGCCTAACATCCACTTATCAGTGAGTGCATACTATGTGTGTTCTTTTGTTATTGGGGTTACTTCACTCAGGATGACACTTTCTAGATCCATCCATTTGCCTAAGAATTTCATGAATTCATTGTTTTTAATAGCTGAATAGTACTCCATTGTGTATATATTCCACAGTTTCTGGATCCATTCCTCCGTTGAAGGATATTTAGGTTCTTTCCAGCTTCTGGCTATTATAAATAAGGCAACTATGATCATAGTGGACCATGTGCCCAGGAGTAAGACTAGCTGGGTCCTCAGATAGTACTATGTATAATTTTCTGAGGAACCACCAAACTGATTTCCAGAGTAGTTTTACCAGCTTGGAATCCCACCAATTGAGACGTGTTCCTCTTTACTAACACCCTCTCCAGAATCTGCTGTCCCTTGAGTTTTTCATGTTAGCCATTCTGACAGGTGTGAGGTGGAAACTCAGTGGGTTTTTTTTGTTTGTTTGTTTGTTACACACAGGGCTTCTCTGTGTAGCCATGGTTATCCTGGAACTCACTCTGTAGACCAAGCTGGCTTCGAACTCAGAAATCTGCCTGCCTCTGCCTTCTAGAGTGCTGGGATTACAGTGGTGTACCACCACTGCCCTGCCTCAGTGTTGTTTTAAATTGCATTTCCCTGATTACTAAGAATGCTTAACACTTCTTCAGGGGTTCATGGCCATTAGAGTTTCCTGAGTTGAGAATTCCCTGTTTTGCTCTGTACATCAAATGAAATGAAGACAAACTTGAAGCAATCCAACTATTCAATATAGTACTTGAACCTAGACAGAGCAATCAGACAACAAAATCAGGTCAAATGTATACAAATTGGAAAGGAAGAAGCCAAAAATATCACTATTTTCAGACGATATGATCATTTTCTTAAGTGACCACAAATTTTTCACCAGAGAACTCCTTAAGCTGATAAACAACTTCAGCAAAGTGTCTGGATATAAAATTAACTCAAATAAATCAGTAGCCTTCCTCTACTCAGAAGGATAAACAAGTTTAGAAAGAAATTAGGGAAATGACCCCCTCCACAATAGTCCCAAATAATATTATATACCTTGGTGTGACTCTAATGAGGCAAGTGAGAGATATGTATGACAAGTCTTCCGGCCTCTGAAAAAAGAAAGCGATGGAGATCTCAGAAGATGTACTGATTTCCCATACTCATGGATTGGCACGATTAATATAGTAAAAACAGCTATCTTGCCAAAAGCAATCTACAGATTCAATGTAGTACCTATCAAAATTCCAAATCAATTCTTCATCGATGTAGAATGAGCAGTTCTCCAGTTCTTCTGGAATAACACAAAACCCAGGATAGCAAAACCTATTCTCCACAACAAAACATCTCCTGGGACAATCACCATCACTGACCTCTAGCTCTACTACAGGGTAATAGTGATAAAAACTGTCTGGTATTGGTATGAAGACAGGCAGGATGATCAATGGAATAGAATTGAAGACTCAGAAAAGAACCTGCATACCTACAATCACTTGATATTTGACAAAGGAGCTAAAAACATATAGTGGAAAAAAGACAATATTTTTTAACACATGCTGCTGGATCAACTGGAGGACAGCATGCAGAAAAATGCAAATTGACCCATTCTTATCTCCTGGTACAAAGCTCAAGTCCAAGTGGATAAAGGATCTACATATAAAACCAGACACACTGAAGCTTATAATGGAGAGAGTGGGGAAGAAACTTGAACACATTGGCACAGGGGAAATTTTTCTGAATAGAACATCAATGGCTTATGCTTTAAGAACAATAATCAATCTATGTGAACTCATAAAACTACAAATCTTCTGTAAAGCAAGGACATTGTCAATTGGACAAAGCAGCAACCGACAAATTGGGACGAGATCTTTATCAATCCTACATCCAATAGAGGGATAATATTCAATGTATACAAAGAACTCAAGAAGTTAGACTCCAGAGCGTCAAATTACTCTATTAAAAATGGGGTACTTTTACATTTTATCACTTTTATGAGTCTAACAATGATACCTGTATGGTTAAAGTTCTTGCTATGCAGATGCCTCTTATTGAGATCCAACCACTCAGCTTTGTTCTGCATGAATATGATAAGGTAAAGCGCAGTGAGTGAACTTATCTGAAAAATATCATGCTGACTGAACGAGGAAGGCATCTTGTGTCAACATGTGCATTCTCTCTCTCTCTCTCTCTCTCTCTCTCTCACTCACACACACACACACACACACATACACACACACACACACACATACACACAGGGGTTGGAGAGAGACGGGGAGAGGGAGATAGAGAGAGAGAGAGAGAGAGAGAGAGAGAGAGAGAGAGAGAGAGAGAGAGAGAGAGAGAGAGAATTTGAATAACTTTGTGGACTTATAGATTACCACACACTATATGTGTATAGATAATCTCTGTGTGTAAAAGTTACAGTAGCCCAGACTCAAAGGAAAAATGGAGCAGAGATTGAGAAAATGGCCAACTCATGGTTGGCCTCAACTGAGACCTAGTCCATGAACAAGTACCAACCCCTGACCCTAATAATGATAGTCTGTTATAATTACAGATAGAGGACTAGCATAAGTATTCTTTGAGAGGCTCCACACCACAGCTAGCCTAAACAGATGCAGAGACTCAAAACCAAGTACTAGACTGAACTCTGTGAGTTGCAGGGTAGAGCTGGAGGAAGGATTGAGAGACCTGGAGGGAACAGGGACTCTACAAACAAACAAAGAACAAACAAAAACATAAACAAAGAACCCAATGATGTCTACTCAGCTGGGTGCATTGGAGCTACAAGAGACTGAACCAATAATTAAAGAGCTCACATGGGCTGGACCTAAGCCCCCTGCACACATGGAAGTGTGTAGCTCCTCATGCAGGTACCCCATCAACTGAGATGGGAGCTGTCATACCTGCCTCTGTTGCCTGCCTTTGGAACCTGTCTCCTAACCCGGGCTACCTTGCGTGGCTTCACTGGAAGATGATGTGCCTAGTCTTCCAATGAAATGATATGGCAGGGAAGGTTGACATCCAGAGAGAAGGCTTCTATTTCTCAGAGGAAAGAGGGATGGTGAAGTGTTGGAGGGGGTTTGTGCAGGAGGAATTTGAGGGAAAGGACAGGGCAGCAATTGAGATGTAAAATACATATAAATTAATTAATGAAAAAGATTATTTTTTTAATTATTATTTTATTTATTTACATCCCAAATGTTGTCCTCCCTCAAAGAGTTCTTCCCCAAATTCCTGCTCTGCCCCAGACAGGGTGTCTTCATTGTGTCCCAGGACCCTGGGACATAACATCTGTTTAGGATTAGACACATCATCTCCCAGTGAAGCCTGATGAGGTAACCAACTCCTTCACTCCTTCCTACATAAGTGCCTGGGGCCTCTGACCAGGCAGTGCATGCTCTTTGTTCGGTGGCTCAGCCTCTGGGACTCCCAGGGGTTCAGGTTGGTTGATACTGTTGTTCTTCCTAAAGGGTTGCCATCCCTTCTGTTCCTTCACTAATTCCCCTATGTCTTTCATAGGTGACTCTGACTTCTGTCTAACATTTGGCTGTATCTGCATTTGTCTCTGATGAAAAAAGTGCATAATGTGGATAGAAATTTGAACAGAAAAAGTCGAGGTATTACTACTTACAGATGATATGATAGCACACATAAACACCCGAAAAATTCTACCAGGGAAATCCTACAGCTGATAAGTGGCTGGATATAACATTAACTCAAATATTTACATCCTATTGTCTATATCAAGTAATGTGGCCTGGTAAGTATGTTCTGGCACTTTTAGGAGATACTGCTATTCAGAGAGAGAGAGAAAGAGAAAGAGAAAGAGAGGGAGGGAGAGAGAGAGAGAGAGAGAGAGAGAGAGAGAGAGAGAGAGAGAGAGAGAGAGAGAGAGAGAGAGAGGAGAAACTGGTAGAAGAGGCACAGAGGACCTGAGTATGTCCCTGATGCTCAGAGTCAGGTGGAGGTGCCAAGGAAACCTTAAGAAACCTCCAGGGTACATGAAGCCTGGAGTTAGGTAAAAGTAAGTGGAATTTATCTTTCAAATTGGTTATCCTGGGTTTCCTGGGATTGCACATGGTTTGAGGCGCACATTTTGGGCATCAGGAACATAACATGGTTCTCCTCCATGAAGTGTTTGTTTTCTTAACCACTGTGCTGGTTCTACCGCACCTGATGTAACAAATAAAATGTTCCTTCTCATTTTTTGCTGCAATTCTGTTCACAATAGACTGAATATCATATTAATCTGTTTGAATCTGTAGAACCCTTTTACAAAGACAGCCAGGCACCATCATATCTAATAGAACAAAAAAACTGATCTGAGGTGAATTGAAATCAGGGCAGGCTGATCATAGTCTGGACGGTGTAGAGTAAAAAGAGTAGTCAGATATATGGGAAGGATTATTTCAATAATAATATGTATATTGTTGGACACAGTTAATAACAGAATATGATATTCTTCATATATGGAGAACAGATCTTAGGAGTTAGCACTGAGAATGATAACTGTGTCATCCTTAAATGGTGCACATTTGTTTGAAAACTCCATGTTAGAGAAGATGAATACAATTAATGTCATTTAAGAAATCAGTGGACATGTTACTAAAACTGCAGACATTAGAGAAACAATTTATGAGCAAATCTCCCTGGCTGTCCTTACCCATACAAAGTTTCACTGAATTTTATTGATAAATACCAGCTCAAAACTTGTTCTCATTAAATATTGTTATATTATAGAATCATTTAAAAATTCTTCCAGTGTGTGTACAAACCAGAAGTTTAATAGTACATGACACTAAACAGTAGGTTCTAGAGGATTACCATGGCTAGAAGAATGGTCCACATCTTTAACATTAAATAGTTGTTCATTCAGCATAGGCCAGAACTTCCTAGATTCTGAAATGATATTGGAATGTCCTTGTTGGTGGCTACTGCCCCCTGCTGGTCCTAAGCATCACTGTAGAGAGGTTTTTGTGCAGGTTCACACTGGAGTACCCTCACTGTGTCTCTGGCACAGTAGTAAGTGGCTGTGTCATCAGTTTGCAGACTGTTCAGTTTTAAGAAAACTTGGCTCTTGGAGGTGTCCCTACTGATGCTCAGTCGGGACTTGAGAGCTGAATTGTAACCTGTGTTGCCATTATAAACCATTGCTCCCACCCACTCCAGACCCTTTCCTGGAGGCTGGCGAACCCAGTGTACATTATAATCAGTTAATGAGAACCCAGAGACAGTGCAGGTCAGGGACAGGGTCTGTGATGGCTGCACCAGGCCAGGTCCTGACTCCTTCAGCTGCACCTGCGATTGGACACCTGGGGACAAGCAATGTCAACATTAGTCATACATCTGCTAGCTGACATGTCTGAGTCCCTCTTCTGACACCCTGAACACTTACAGCTTTGAAAGGTCAGCAGGCAGAGGAGCAGCACCAGGACAGCCATGCTCTGATGGAGGCTCTAATGAGAAGAGGATGGGGCTCCTCAGCTAGGTCTGGGCTTTCAGCCTGAGCCTGAGGGCTGCTTTGCATTGGGGGAGGTTCCCGAGAGGATAAAAGGAAGCACTGGGCAAGGTTTCCAGCTTTCACTCCTGGTGAGAGAAATTTGTCTTGTGATTTTTAGCCCTCCTGGAGAATAAAATAAGGAACATTTTTATGGTACTGTCTGGAGTTCAAATTCCAAATAAACATGAAGTTATAGGATTCATACTGTGCAGGGCTAGGAAGAAAAACCTGGGAATGTTTGCAGGAAATGAACCCACAGTCATGAAGTAAGTGTAGGCAGAATGGTGTCCCAAGTCCTATGTGCATTTTTATAACTCTGTGTATTCTAAAAGAATATTTAGGAAGAATTGGGCTCTTAGTAATCAGCTTTAATTCCTAAGGAAATAATAAAATTATTTTCATTACATCTGTGGAGACAGTTCTATTGTTCTCATTTGGAAAATAGGTTGCAAGGAAGCCCAACTTAGACATTTAGTACAATTTGTCTCACATATTTTTCTTTTTTCTTTTTTCTATTCGATATATTCTTCATTTACATTTCAAGTGAGTTTTCCTTTCCAGGATCCCCCCTCCCTGAAAGTCCCATAAGCCCTCTTTCCTCCCCCTGTTCCCCAATCCACTCCTTCCCACTTCCCTGTCCTGGTATTCCCTGACACTTCTGCACAGAACTTTTCCAGGACCGAGGGCCACTCCTTCCTTCTCTAAAAGAAGTCCCAAGTTTGTGAATCAGATCCCATCTCACTAGCTTCTGATGATTCTCCTTGCTACTTAGTTACATGGTACATGGGGATTAGCTTATATAAGTCTTGATTTCTGTCAGTATCTATTTATATATGTAGTTTGTTCTCTTTTTCCCCTTAACTTATAGCACATAAAAACCTAAATTCCTAAATATGATTATTGCATTTGTGAGGGATGGGAGGTCACCTGTTCATAACCCTTCAGAATAAGCAATAACATGCTGCTAGTATTGAGTGTTATCAAGTGAAGTGCAAAATAAGCTGGAGTATTCCACATTATGGCAAGAAGTAGGGAAGGCATTAATATGGGGAACCTGGGCCTTGAGGTGTTGACAACCATAGAGAACAGATATCATAGAGCTTTTCTCCATGCCTTAGTAATTTTAATCCCAGGGAAGAGAAGAAAAGGGATTGATTTAATCTGTAAAGTCAGGCCTGAGGGTCTTTGGGTCTTGGTCTATTAGTTACAGTTGGAGTTCTCAGCTTTTGGGTTTCTTATGTTGTTGTGCATAATTTTTGTCTTTGAATGAACGTGATGGAGACAGGTTTTAACATTAGAGAAACAGCCATCCTTGCAAGTTGTGATGTAATCAGCTTAAGTGCACTTACTCAAACTTGGGTGTATGTATATATATATTTGGAATTTTTGTTTTCAAGGCAGGTTTCTCTCTGTAGTCCTAACTATCCTGGATCTCTACCTGTCCTGGAACTTGCCCTGTAGACTGTCAAGGGGCATGCATGGGGAACAATAAAGTGCTTCAGAACTCATGGCATGTGTTCCAATGGTTCTCACAAACACTAGTCTTAGGAAACAATTTGAAATTCTGATAAAAACCTTCTCTTAATAGTTAAGCCAGGGTTTTTTTAAGGTCAAAGAACAATTATATTTGCAGCACTAGATGATATGACTTTTATGTTGAAGCTGGGTTGGTAATTAAGGTAATGATTTTCTTATATCCTTTTAGCCCAAGGCATCTTAATGCGATTTAATAAAAACTTATTGATGAGTTGATGTGAATTCTCTGGATTTAAAGTAGAAATGATTGATTGATTTTATATAAAGGCTTAAGTTTGGGGTTCTGTTAAAATATTTATAAGATTAATTTTAAGATAAACAATAAAATAATTGATCCTTACTTTATAACTGTGAATTGCTGACTACCAGTAAGAAAAAGTGATTGAAAAAATTACTGTGCTTGCTCACCCTATGTGAATCTGAATTGTTGCTTAGTAATGAATATACATGTGTTCTTGGGTTAATTTGTTTTCTTAACCTGTACTACATAATAATTTTCATGTAAATGTATTGGAGAACATAATGTATTTTTATATTCATTCAGTAAAAGAAAAATACAGTGTAATTTATATTGTAATTTTGGTGGTATATGTAAATCTTGGGAGAAAAATAGTGATCCTGGAACTTAGTTCCACCTATCAAATCTGTGAGTATGTATATACATGTAGAGTTGTTGGAACCAATTCAGTAAGTAGCATTTGCTGCATCCATAAATCTGTATATGAATATACATGTCTATTTAAAATTGTTGGACCCTGCTTTTTGAGGCTTTGCTCCATTCCTTCACTTTGTAAATGTACATATTTCTGTGTATTTGTCTGTCTGTCTGTGTACTTGTCTGTCTGCATGTATGTTAAGTGACTGGAGCCTGCTTGTTGGGGCTCTGGTCCATCTATCCATTCTGCCTGTTGGTCTGACTGTGTATATGTGAAGTTGTTGCACCTGATTTGCTTCATCTATTATTTTTGTGAATGAGTGTATAAATTTTCTCTCTTTCCTTTTCATTGTAGAAGAAAAGAGTTTAAAGAGTTCAGAATTTCTTACAGGTCACAGCAAGTATCCGCCCCAGATAATAATTAAGATTTGCTCCCACAACAATGCTAGTGCTGACCCTGTAAACTGCCTTCCATTATTGGAGAGAGCCCTATCAGTTGCTACCTGTACTGAGCTGTGTCAGCCCTAGTAATGATCCCTGTCAGCTGTTATTAACCAGGATCCCAATTGCTGACTCCACATTCACTGTCTTCCTTCATTCACACTGTTTTTTTGAAGCTGTCCTAGACAGTAGACCAGGCCTTAAACTAATAGAGATGCAACTGCTTTCTGCTTGCCAAGTGCTGCAGTTAAATTGTGCACCACCATCTGGCTTCAAGTATTTGTGTGTTTGGTTACTTCAGAGATAGTTTATGTCTACATTCTGAACTCTTTTGCTCCTTGATTTTCTTTTTTCCATGAAACTCTCTGTGAGGAAGTCATGAGGAAATGTCACTTGCAACGGGAATGAGATCATGGTAAAGCACACATTTTCTGTACATATATTATTTTTGGAGGTAGATCCTTATTCTTCAGTGCTTTACCAGTCACTTGCTTGCTTAAGTGTAATGGGCACATGGTCACTCACTTAACCTGTTGTGTTGTAATGATCCTGACTATTTGGGTGGTCATTACATTTCTGTCAATATAATACAAACTACGTTTATTAGGGAACAAGGACCCTCACTTGGTAAAGCTGCCACCATCAGATTGGTATGCTGGCAAAACTGACACACATTTTCCTGATTAATGATTGAGGCCTGATGGCCCAGGCCTGGCTTGTTTGAGCTTGTGTTCCTGGTTTGCATACAAAAGAATGCTGAACCAACACAAAGAGCCAGCTGATAAGTAGAGTTCCTCTATGGTGTCTGATTCCATTCTCACCTGCCGGTTCCTGCCTCGATTCCACATCATGATGTACTACATGGTTTACAATGAAATAAATCCTATTCCTCCCACATTGTTTTGAGCATGGTATTGATCACATCAATAGATCACATACCAGGACAAGATAAAATGCTTCTGCAGAGAGAATGGATGTGGGGAACTGACAGTCCGCCCAACTACCACCACAGTGAGACACACAGTCTCCTTTACTTATACAGTCACACATCCCATACCCACAGTCACAAGTATAGTTCCATTACTACATGGCCATTACTTCCAGTAAATGCGAATGACAAAATTAGAGTTTTCAGATCTCAAAGAAATTGCTCATTGAAACACTGAACATATATCAATGGGCAGTATACAAACTTTAGTTTTCCAAATACTGCAAAATGTAACATTGATCTGCTCAGTGTCATTTCTTTTGGGATGCTTAGAGTTACTTTCAGTGGGTGATGCATGTGGTTATACAAAGAACACAGGACATTCTCTTGTAATTTTCTTGGCTTGTGGCCAGGTCATAGAAATTTTATTTCTAAACTTTAGTGTTAACATGGTATTTTCATGCAAATTTGAGGCTTATAACATATTTGCTTTGATAGTTGGTTTATATCTTCATTCCTTGTGCTAATGATCCTGGGAATCCTGCCTGAGACTGAGTATGCACCATATATAATGGATAGCTCCTATTTCTGATTGCCTGTTGCAGGTGTAAATCAAACATTTTAAATTCTGAACCATCAAAAGTGAATTTAGCACTTCTACATGCAGTATAATTCTTTACTCTGAGAGTTAGTTATTATATTACAACATTCAGAAATTTTAATAATACAAGAATGTATACAGATCTGATTGTTGAACTGAAGTGTTTTAACTTATAGTTTGTTCGTTTATTCTGACTTGTAGCTTGCCATTCCCAACTTATTTGCATCAGTGTAGAATATAGGTTGGAGGGAGAGATGGAGAAGGGAGGAAGTGAGAGAGGGAGAGAGGGAGGGATGGAGGGGTAGAGGGAGAGAGAGAGAGAGAGAGAGAGAGAGAGAGAGAGAGAGAATTGGAATTGGAAAGGAGAAGGAATCCTCATATCAATTGGCGAATCCTCTTTTGAACCTGGTCTGCATTTCATACTCAATTGTACTGTTTAGATGTCCCACAGTATATGCAGGAATCTCATTATTTTTCTTCAACACCACACTCATGAGTAACAATGTAAAAAACAAGAGTGGGCTGTGCAGATGAGCAACACAGTCTTTGTCACACTCTGAAATGAGGAATGCAGGAGCTGAAGTGTCTTATTAGATTCTGGTGTTCTGAGAGTCACTTTGAAGATTATGTAGGAAGGGTAGCTGGGCTGTCTGCAAAGGATTCCCAGTCAAAGGGATGTCCAACACTGAAGGCAATCTCTCACTCCCAGCATCCTGGGGCACTTGACCTCTGAACTGGGATATGTGGTCTAGGATGCTGTGGAAACCTCTGTCATGTAAACCATTTACATTTTGTAAGAAAATATGCATCTCTCAAACAAACAGAATCACCCAGATTAGATACACAGACAGGCATGCATTGTATACAAACTACATGAAGACACACAGACAAGAATGGACTCCCATATGTACAATAACATCCTGGGTTATTCAAAAAGTTTTTAAGTCTCTGAATATATCCTACTTAAAATGAACAATATTGTGATTATTTGTAATGTAATATGTTTGTATTAGTGCATCCCCATTAACTTCACTCTTTATTCCTCTTACTCAAGATGACCCTTCTGGTCCCTCTTAGTCTCATGTCTCTCTCCCTTTCTTTCTTTCTTTCTTTCTTTCTTTCTTTCTTTCTTTCTTTCTTTCTTTCTTTCTTTCTTTCTTTCTTTCTTTCTTTCTTTCTTTCTTTCTTTCTCTTCCTTCCTTCCTTCCTTCCTTCCTTCCTTCCTTCCTTCCTTCCTTCCTTTCTTTCTTTCTCTCTCTCTCTCTCTTTCTTTCTTCCTTTCTTTCCTTCTTTTTCTCTCTTTCTCTCTCTCTTTCTATCTCTTCCTTCCTTCTTTTCTTCCTTCCTTCCCTCTCTGTTTCTCTTGTCTAATCACCTAGAAAGGAGATTGCAGTTTTCTGCATATGATCTTGTGTGTGCCATTTTCTGAAAATATCCATGGTACTTGCTAATATCATAGTAGAATCAGCTCCCCATAGATAGAGCACAGGGACCCATTCTTTCCATCCCAAACACCTTTTTCTGTCCTGACCCCCCTCTTGACCAGCAAGAGATAAGGCGACACCAGAGAGTTTTCGTCCCCAAGCAGTTTATTCGGGAATCTTGAACAAAGCTTCTTCTTCTTCTTCCGGGGAGTGCCCACCAACCCTTTTTATGCTGTCCCAAGATCAAATCAGGTTAAGCCCCGTGGGACCTGCTGGTAGGCTGTCCCTATGCAGAAGGGGCAAGAAGCAGCAGGCTTTCCAAATAAGGTGTTGTTCATCTCAGGGGCCTTCTGACAGCAAGGGGGCAGAAGGCAGAAACTTTAAGGTGCAGCACTTAGCAGTTTCCTACATTTTTCCATTATTAGATGTTTTTGAAAACCTCAATCATTCCATTTGTTATAAGGATATTTGACATATTGGGTTTGCTACCCATTCTTCGGTGATTATACAACATATTTGGCCAACATGCATTGGCTAAGATGAAGAAACCCAATTAGAGACCAGAGGGCAGAAATATGTCTTCTTATGATGACCCCCCAACTCCCAAAACCATGAACCATTCACCACAGAGTTCTCTGGCTTCTGTCCATTGGTTGCGTGTATCTGTATCTGTTTCAGTCAGCTGCTTGTTGGGCCTCGGAGGGCAGTCATGCTAGGCTCCTGTCTGGAAGCAATATTGTCAGTAGTATTCTCAGTCCTGCTGGATCCCAATTTGGTCCTGTCACTGTGCCTCCATTCCATCAGGCTCTTCTCCATTATTTTTCCTGAAATTCTTTTAGAAAGGAACAATTCTGGTTCAGAGTTTATGACTGTGGAATGGCAAACCAATTCCTCCACTTGATGTCCTGCATTTGTAATGGAGGTCAACTGTAAAAGTTCCCTCTCCCCACTGTAGGGCATTGCATATATGAGGTCCCACTGTTTTGAGTCATGAGAGTCTCTCAACTCCCAGGTCTCTTGTATGTTCTAGAGGGTCCCCACACCTCCTACCTCTCATGGATGCCTATTTCCATTATTTCTTCTGGCGCTTGGGTCTTCAGTTCTGTTCTGCCCCCAATACACGATCATGTTCCTCTTTTCTCCTCACTGTCTTCTTTCCTCTCAGGTCCCTCTTTCCCTCTGCCTGACATGATTACAGTGGCACACACTCGTAGGATTTGGTGAAGGAGGCAGAAGCAGGAGGATCACATGTATGCTTTATTTATTCATTCGTTTATTCATTCATTCATTTATTTATTCATTCATTTATTTATTCATTCATTTATTTATTCATTTTACATTTTCTGACTATCCTCAGTCTACCATCACAAATTCTATACCCTATCCACCTTCTGCTCTGAGAGAGTGGGAGCACCTTGGTTATACCCAATCCTGACATATCAATTCTCTGCTGGACTGGGGATATCCTATCCCACTGAAACCAGACAGGGCAATCTGGGAAACTGATATGAGACCATTACTCAAGTAATTTTATTTCTGTTTAATTTAATATTGCATAGTTTATTTTAATATTATGCTAATTAGACTTTCCTCTCTCATGAAACTCTGTAGATTGAAGTCACCAAGACTTTTCCCCTTTACCAAGGGAAGGAGTTCATTTTGAAGGCACATATTATTTTCAGTTATCATCTATTTGAGAGGTAGATATTTATTTTTAAAATGTTTGTTCATGCATTAAATTTTGTAGACAGTCATTTAATAGTTCATTACTGTTAATGATAATATTTTTTTGCTTATATTTTTCATTAAACAACTCATTTCTTTACTTTAATACTAATGAAAGCTTCCTATTCTTCCTCTCCTCCCAGTCCATCCTCTGATTTCAAGTCTTCCAGTCTCCTTCCTTTCTCCTTGGAGATTAGGAGTCTTCCTATGGATATCAACTTGCCTATGCTTATCTTCATGTAGTACTACTAGGCTCATCTCCTATTGAGGTTAGGAAAGACACTCGAGTTAGAGTACAAGGACCCAATAAGAACATAGACAGACCCAGCACCCGTGGTTAGGGGTCTCACATGAAAGCCAAGCTGCATATTGTTTCATATGTGTAGATATGATCTATATCTATCTACATCTATCCCATGCATGCACTCTGGTTGGTGGTTAAGTCTCTGTAAGTCCCTATGTGCTCAGGTTAGTTGATTCTGTAAGTTTTCTTGTGATGTCTTTCACTTTTCTGACTCTTGAGATTCTTCCTTCATCTCTTGCAAAGAATTCGAAAATCTCTGTCTAATATTTAGATGTGAGTTTCTGTGTTGGTTTCCACACACTGCTGGGTGAAACATCTGACATGACAGTTATGCCAGACTCCTCTCTGCAATTATAGAACATCATTAATTTGTCATAATGAGAGAGACCTCAGGGCATGGCTCTCAATTTGGGTCATTCATTAGTTGGAAATTCCCTCAGATCCTACTACAACTTTATTTCTGAACATCCTGAATGTCAGACAAATTGTGGGCTTAATGGTTTGTGGTTGTGTTGGTGTCTCCTTCCTTCAATTGGAAGTTATGTCTTGTTACAGGAGGTAGCTGCTTCAGATTCCATATTCTCTGTTGTTGGGTATCTTAGCTAGGGTTACCCTTTATATTTCAGAGAAATTCCGTTGTCCCTGGTTTCCAGCTTATCTCAGATATGCACACCTCCATTCCAGTCTTCTCTCCCATTTCTCTCTCCTCGTTGATCACTTGATGCCTCCTGTTACCCCTGTCTACACCCTCCAACATCCAGTTCACTTTCTATACCAACTATAGATATTTTCTTTTATTTCCACCTGTCAATAAGATTCAATATCCTCCTATTGGACCTCTTTGTTGCTTAGCTCCTTTGGGTCTGTGAATTGTAGCATGTTTATCTACACAATCATGGAAACTACAAAATGAGGATCATCCTAAAAGAGATGATGATATCATTAGAAACATGGTCAAATGAAGCAGAATTGACACAAAATTCTGCAAGGAATTAAACAGCTTAAAAGCCACACAAATTTTCAGTCTAATTAAAATAATTCCAGTTACTGTAATAACTATTTCTTCAAGAATCACACTAGAAGAGCCAACAGGAATTTTGAAACATGTTAAAATTATTTATCAGACAAATGCAAATGAGGTCATTCTTAGCTCTAATCTCTGTTCATGAAGAATGAAGTTTTCATGCATGGAGAAAAGCAATTGCTAATAAGCACATGGAGGAGGAATGCCTCTTAGACATTTCTGTAGGAATTTCAATAAGAGCCAGTGTTTTGGAAAACCTTCCTGAGGTTTCTTTCTTAAACTTACTTATGTACTGCATACACTCCAGCACTGTCCCTACTTCATTGGGTCTTCTGAATGAGAATGATCCTCAAAGGCTGAAATGTTTGAACCCTTAACTCAAAGAAATTTTGTCATGTAGATATAGATCCCATATGTTTGTGTATCCAAAATTTATATTAGTAGCAATGACAAAAATATACATTTTTGTATAATTGCAATTCAGATTATTTAATGTATGATTTACTTTCTTTTGATTTTAAGCAGATAGCATAATTTTGTTCAGTTTGTACAGTTTCTCCAGAATTCACAGGATCTTATGGTGTCCTGGACTCTGCTATTCCATCATCACAGGTGACACAATTTGAAGGCCATATGAGAAGGCAATATTAGTTTGTTTCTAGGTATCATCATGCTTTAATTAAACATACATCATCTACTGACTTACATATCCATCTTCAATATATTCATTGCACAGGATCCCAAACTACCACTGTCAAGCACTCACAGATTCTTCTTGAGTCCTGAAGAATCCCAAGATATAATTTGAGTACATCTGAGCTTCAAATAAAGAACTCTGTACAGATTTTGTCATAGGGATTATACATTACAATTGTTGGAAGATAAGTGCAAACAAGACCCATAGAAAGGATCTTGGAGAAAAGAAGAAATTATGTAGAGTTGATAAATTCTCTAGATCCCTTTGTCCAGGTGAAATCCATGAGGAAAAACCTAAGGAATAAATATAAATCAAGAAAAGTAAAGACATGATACCTGCAGCTAACTGAAGCTCAGTGGGTGTCACTGGCTCCATTGTCCTCACAGTCTTGGTTCTGCAGCCTCACACATTTTAGTCCCAGTCCTATCTGTACAATCTCTTTAGAACTCACAGAACCATCAGGGTGACATGTGACCTGTGACCACATCTGGGTCAGTGCTAGGTCTGATGTGTCAGGTGTCCACACAGTGTCCTAAACTAGAAACCTAACTGATTTTCTTCCCTGAGCCAAAGGTCCCCAAGTCTTCAGGGTCCTTTGCTTCTGGATCTTATAACTGTTTTCCAAACTCAATCAGTTTTGCTATAAGTGATGATATGCATTTTTCCAACTTCTAGGTATATGCTACTTTTATTTTTTTATCTATAATATGACTGTGGAGACTATCATCTCCAGAGACATATTATAGATAAACTACAAAGCTGTTAGTGTTAAATTTTTGCTATGTAGATACATTTGATAATTCAATTGTTTGCGTTAATATGCATGGACAGAAAAGGGTTGTGTATGACAACAGAGTAGAGATCACATTTTTGGGAAAGGCTTTGCATGACCACTGGAAATATTAACACCGTGGTTCACTGGACAAATAGTCAAAGCAACTGGTAAGGTATTTCTCAGTGAGAGAACATATCTGAAAAATTCCATGTTGATTGGAAGAGTTAGGCATCTTGTCCACAAGTGCACATAAACACACACACACACACAGACACACCCACATACACTCATGCACACAAACACAAAGTTATACATCTGTGGATAGAGAAACCTGTAAGAAACACAAAAATGAATTTCAAATTCAAATAAGAAATTTGAAAAGATATGTTGTCTTATCTAAGATTGCTATTCACTGTATGTCTGTATGTTTGCAGGAAATCCCTGATTATTATATTTAGAGGCAACCCAGACTGAAAGCACAAGTATGGAGCAGAGATAGAAGGAATAGCCAACCCATGATGGACCTCAACTGATACCCATTCCATGGGCAGTATTCAATTCATGACACTAATCATGATAATTGGCTGTGCTTGCAGGCAGGGGCCTACTATGAGTGTACTCAGACAGGCTCCACACAGCAGATGACCAAGGGAGATGCAGATAGTCAGATCCAAGCATTAGAATTTGTTCAATGAGCATTTAGGAAGAGTTCAGGAAAGCATTAAGAGAACCTGTAGGAATAGGGACTCCACAAACAAACAGGCAAATGAAACAAAATCATAAACAAACAAAAAGTCAATGGAGTCTACCAACCTGCAAAGTTGGGCCTACCAGAGACTGAAGCAGCAATTAAAGAGCACACAGGGGGCTGGAGCTAAGCCCCCTGTACATATGTAGCTGATGTGCAGCTGCTCATACAGGTACCTCATGAACTAGAGTGGGGGCTGTCTCTGACTGTGGATCTTGTTTCCCAACCTAGGCTACCTGGTCTGGACTCAGTGGGAGAAGATATGCCTAGTCTTGCAGTGACAGTATATGCCAGGGTGGGTTTCTACACAGAGAGCTTGTTCCTGCTTTTTGGAATAAAGGGTGAGAGAATGGAAATATTTGTGTAGCAGTGGGGTGGGTGGGTAAAGGGCATGGCTGCATTTGGGATGCAATAAATAAATGGATAAAATAAATGACTATAATAAATAAAGTGAGTAAATCAATAAGTTAATAAAAAGATTTTTCTTTATATTAATTAATTATTTTATTTATTTATATCTCAAATACTGCCCCCCTCACTCCTCACTCATTACCCCTTAAAGATTTCTTCACCCAATCCCTCCTTTAGTCTCTGAGTGGGTGTCTGCTTTGTATATACTGTGGACCCTAGGGCATTGCATCTGTACAAGGTTAGGCACATGCTCTCCAGATGAGACCAGACAGGGCTGCCCACTCTTATATAAGGTCCTGTGGTCTCAAATCAGGGAGTGTATGCTCATGATTTTGTTACTAATCCTCTGGGATTCCCAGGGGTCCAGGTTAGTTGATAGTGTTGCTCTTCCTTTTAGTTCTCTTTACCATCCCTTTAGTTCCTTCAGTCCTCCCCATAACTATTCCAAAAGGGTTTGAGACCTCTGTCAAATGCTTGGCTTTATCAGTATCAGTCTGAGATGACAAAAGGATATAGTGGGGATACAAATTGGAAAGAAAGAAGTCAAGTTATTACTATTCATAGATGATGTGATTATACACATAAGTGACCCCCAAAATTATACCAGAGAACTCCTACAGCTAATAAACTGCGTCAGAAAAGTGGCTGGATATAAAATTAACTCATATAGTCACTTCTCATTGGCTATATCAGATAATGTAGCCTGGTAAGTATGAGCTGGCACTTAAAGGAGTCCCTGCTATATGTGATATAAATTGACAGGTAAAGGAAGCAATAAACCCTATTAAAATGGGGCATAGAGCTAACCAAAGAATTCTAAACTGAGGAATAACAAATGTCTGAGAAGTCCCTAAAGAAATGTACAACATTCTTAATCATCAGAAAAACAGAAATCAAAATATCCCTGAGATTCCACACCAATTAGAATAACTAAGTTAACAAACTCAGGTGACAGCAGATGCTGGCAAGGATATGGAGAAAGAGGAACATTCATCCATTGTTGATGGGATTGTAATCTGGTTTAACAACTCTGGAAATCATTCTGGTGGTTCCTTAGAAAACTGGACATAGTACTACCTGAGGACCCAGTTATACCACTCCTGGGTATATACTCAAAATATTCTCCAGCATATAGCAAGAACACATGCTTGACTATATTTATAGAATTCTTATTTACAATATCCACAAGTTGAAAAGAACCAGGTGCCCCAAAACACAGGAATGGATAGAGAAAATGTTGTACAACTTCACAATGGAGTACTACTCAGCTATTAAAAACAATGAATTCTTGAAAATCTTAGGCAAATGGATGGAACTAGAAAATATCATCCAGAATGAGGTAAAAGAATAGTCCCAAAAGAGCACACATGGTATGCACTCATTGATAAGTGCATATTATCCTAAAAACTTGGGATATCCATGATACAATTCACAGACCACATTAAGCTCAAAAAGAAGCAGACCTAAGTGTGGATGCTTCAGTCCATCTTAGAAGAGGGACCACAATGCTCATGAGAGGAAATACAGAAACAAAGTGTGGACCAGAGACTGAAGGAAAGGCCATGGAGGGCCTGCCCAACATGAGGCTCCTTCCCATATACAGACACCAAACCTAGGCACTATTGTAGATGCCAAGAAATGCTTGCTGACAGGAGCCTGATATAGCTGTCTCATGAGAAGCTCTTTCAGAGCCTGGAAAATACAGAGGAGGATGCTCGCAGACAACCATTGGATTGAACATCTGGTCTCCAATGGAGTAGTTAGAAAAAGGACTGAATGAACTGAAGGGGTTTGCAGCTCCATAGAAAGAACAACAATATAAACGAAACAGACCCTGCAGATCTCCGAGGAACTAAACCACCAACCAAAGAGTACACATGCAGGGTTTCATGGCACCTGCTGCATATGGAGCAGAGCATGGCCTTGTCAGCCATCATTGGGAGAAGTAGCCCTGACTTGCAAAGTGACATGTGTTTGAAAACTTCATGTTAAATAAGATGAGTACAAAGATTTCAAACATCATTTAAGTAAACAGTGACCATGTTGCTAAAACTGCAGTCTTGTGAAGAACAATCTATTACCAAGTCTCCATGGATTTCCTCACACACTCAGTGTTCCAGTGAGTTTTGTTGATAAATATCAGTTCAATAACTTGTTCTCATTAAATGCTGTTTAATTATAGAATTATTTAAAATTTCTTCTAGTGTGAGCACAAACTAGAAGTTTAATAGACTATTACACTAAACAGTGGACTCCAGAGAATTACCATGGCTAGAAGAATAGTTCACATCTCTAACATTAAAACAGTTGCTCATACAGCCTAGGCCAGAACTTCTTAGATACTGAAATGATCCTGGGATGTCCTTCTTGGTGGTCACTGCCCCATGCTGGTCCTGAGCATCTCTCTAGGGAAGTTTTTGTTCAGATTCACAATAGAAATCCCTCATTGTGTCTCTGGCACAGTAGTACATTGTTGTGTCATCAATTTGCTGGCTGTTCATTGTTATGAAAACTTGGCTCATGGAAGTATCTCTGCTGATGCTCAGTCTGGATTTGAGAGCTGAATTATAATCTGTGTTTCCATTATATTCCTTTATTCCCATCTACTCCAGACCCTTTCCTGGAGGCTAGCAAACCCAGTCTACACCAGTGCTGGTTAATGAGAACCCAGAGACAGTGCATGTGTTGGATAGGGTCTGTGAGGGCTGCACCAGGCCAGGTCCTGACTCCTTCAGCTGCACCTGGCACAGGACACCTGGGGACAAGCAACACCACCATCAGTCATACATCTCCTAGCTGATATGTCTGAGTCCCTCTTCTGAAACCCTGAACACTTACAGCTTGGAAAGTTCACCAGGCAGAGGAGCAGCACCAGGACAGCCATGATCTGATGGAGGCTCTAATGAGAGGAGGATGGAGGTTCTCAGCTTGGCCTGTGTTTTCGTCCTGAGCCTGAGGGCTGCTTTGCATTGGGGGAGGTTCCTGAGAGGACAAAAGAAAGAACAGGGCAAGGCTTCCAGTTTTCTGTCCTGGTGACAGACATTTGCTTTGTGCTTTTTAGATCACCTGGAGAAGAACATAAGGAGCATTTTTCTGTCACTGTCTGGAGTTCAAATTGTAGAAAAACAGGACATTGTAGGATTCCCATTGTGCAGGGCTAGGGAGAAAAAAGTGCGAATGTTTACAGTAAATGAACTCACATTCATGAAGTTCAGGCAGAATGGTTTCCCATGTCCTTTTTTGTGCTTTTTTGTATAACTTTGTATATGCTAGAAGAGTATTTAGGATGGAATTGGCCTCATGGAGTTCAGACATGCTGCTTAATGAACTAATTAAAATTATTCTCATGGTATCCGCAGTACCAGTTCTGTTGACATCTCATTTGTAAAATTAACTGCAAAGAAGCCCCCATCCCAGACATTTAATGCAATTGATCTCACACATTTATCTAAAAGAAGACCCAAGAATCTGAGTCAGATCTCATCTCCCTAGGCTCAGACTATTCTCCTGGCCACTTAGGGACATGGTACTTGGGGCTAGCTTATGTAAGACTCAGTTTCTGTCAGTCTTTATTTCTCTAAGTAACTTTCTTTTTCTCTTTCCTACCTTATAGCACATAAAAACCCAAATTCCTAAATATGATTATTGCATTGATGAGGGATGGGATGTCATCTGTTCATAGCCCTTGAGAATATGCAGTAACATGCTGGTAGTCTTGAGTTTTGTTAACTGAAATGTAAAATAAGGTGAAATATTCTATGATATGGTAAGAAGTGTAGTTGAGGACAGGCATGAATATGGGGAACTTATTTCTTGAGGTGTTGAGCACCATAGAGAAGAGATATTTTCGAGTTTTCCCCCATGCCTTGGTAATATAAACTCCAGAACAGAGAAGTAAAGGGCTGAATCTAAACTCTTGTAATTGGAGTCCTAGGCTTTTGGGTTTCCTGTTTTGTTGGACATAGTCTTCTGAATGATGGTGATGTAGAAAGGTCTTCACATTAATGTATTTTATCATTTCTTTATGACTGTGAATTGCTGCCTGCCAGGAAGAAAATATGATTGAAAAATTTACCTTGCTTTCTCACACTATGTGAATCTAAAATGTTGCCTATTAATGAATATACTTGTGTTCTTGGGTTAATTTGTTTTCTTTCCCCATCCAACACAAAAACTTTCATGTAAATGTATTATAGTATATAGGATATTTTTATAGCCATTCAATTAATGATAGATACTTTGTAATTTACATTGTAATATCGGAATATTTTGGTGGTATATATAAGGTGTGGGAGAAAAATAACATTTTTGGAACTTAGCTCCATCTAACAGATGTGTAAGTATGTACATGTGTGTTGGGATTGTGCAACCAATTTATTAGCATTTCCTGTGTCCATCAAGTCTACATATGTATGCACATGTCTTTTTAACATTGTTGGAGCCTGCTTGTTGATGCTTTGCTCCATCCCTTCAATTTGTACACATATATATGAATGTTTGTCTGTGGGTCTATGTGTCTGTCTGTCTTTCTGTATGTTTTCATGTATATATGAATGTTAAATATTTGAAGCCTACTTGTTGATGCTCTAGTCCATCTATTCATTCTGTCTGTTTGTCTGTTTGACTGTTTATATGTGAAGTTGTTGGACTTGATTGGCTGCATCCACCTTTTTTTGTGAATGGATTTATAAATTTTCTCTGGAAAAAAGTAAGTTTCCATTTCTTACAAGTGTGCCTCCAAAAAGTTTAAAGAGTTCAGAATTTATCACAGGTCAGTGAGAGTACCACCTCCAGATAATTAATAAATGCTCCCATCAGCATTATTAGCGCTGATTCCATAAATTGCCTGCCACTGTTAGTGAAGGTGCTGTCAGCTGATATCTGAACCAAACTCTGACAACCCTAGTGGTGCTGAGAGGGAGAGAGACAGAGACAGAGAGAGACAGAGAAGGGGGAGATGAAGCAAAGCAGAGAAACAAGATAGTGAGTCAGAAAGAGAGAGTATGATACGTAAGTACAAAAACATATCACAATGGAAATTAGGGGTTTTTAAATAAAAAATTTGTATACTTCAATGAATACTACACACTATACCTGTAGAGAGAATCTCTAACTGTGGTATGGATAGGCAGCCCAAACACAGAGGAGAAAAGTCCTGAATTCCTCTTTAAACAGGCTCTTGTGTGATTCATAACTCCCTGAGTTTTCAGCACTCCTTCTTGTCCTGATCAGTCTGAAGAGATGGTTGTGTCTGAACTCACACTAACATCTAATCACTGTGTATCCTGCTCAGTAATACATGGGCTGTGTCCTCGGCCTGCTAATTTCCAGGTAAAGGTTGTTCTTGGCATCGTCTCTGGTGAACGTGAACTGGATATTCATGGCTTCAGCATAGTTGATGTAACTCCTATCTTCTCTTTTAATGTATGTTCTCCAGCCCCTTCTCTAGAGGCTGGAGGACCCAGCTTGCAGAGTAATCACTGAAAGGAAATCCAGAGGGTTCACAGGGGAGTTTTGGGGAATTTCAGGCATCACCAAGCCTTCCCTAGACTCCAGCAGCTCTACTTCACCCTAGACCCATGTAAACACAGAGTGTCCTGGGCAGAAATCTATGACAGAAGGCCAGGATCTCCCTATTATAGTCATAGAAATATGAAACAACTTTACCCCATAAATTTCCTTCATACAACAGGAAGGAAAACCCAGATGTGCCCCACATCCAAGGTGAATGGTCTGTGTTCTGTGCTGATCAGTGAATGTGACGACCTGGGAATCCAGGGCTTGGCTTCTCTGCCAGAGGTGGTCAGGGCATGGATTGTTTTTATGGGCCCAGAGAAGAAGCCTTATTTGCCTCTCTTTCTACTATAGTTTGCTCTGAAGTTAAACCTGAAGAAGGCAGTACTCAAAGAAGATATAAAATATCAAAGGCAATGATGACAGGTACAAAAATTGAAACAGTAAGGTCCCTCTATGTATAACTTTTTGTGTTAAGTATTATCACACTTCATTTAGTTCCTCTATCAACATATGCATGGAACATGCTGTGTTTCTATAATGTCTTGACCCCTTAATATTAACGTGTAAATAAAAGCATGGTACATAATTGGGTTTCCATATGGGAGCCCAGTCTTTCCCATTTTTTGATCTGGACATGGCTTCTCTTTGATATTGATCTTGGAAAAGGTCGGAGCTCCCTGGAAAGGTTAGCAGCATTCCTTCCCGGTGATAGGGAACTCAGTACATTCCTGAATTTTATTCTTTTCAGACAGATACTGTCCTCCCAGAGTTCCTATTCCTATATCCCACCTACTTTGACTCTGAGAGGGTGACGCCCTGACCCTCCCTTCCCTGGTTATAGGCTTAGGATCATCCTCTCCCACTTGGGCAAGGGAAGGCTTTCGGTCCACTGTTACATATGTTCTGGGGGCCTCAGACCAGCCTATGTATTCTCTTTGGTTGGTGATTAGTCTCTGGCAGATTCCATAAGTCCAGGTTTCTTGACACTGTTGGTCTTCCTGTGGGGTTGCAATCCCCTTCAGATCCTTGATTTCTTCCTCTAACTCTTCCATAGGGCTCCCAGATCTCAGCTCAATGCTTGGCTGTACGTATCTGCATCTGTCTTTTTCAGCTGCTGGTAGAGGCTCTCAGAGATCAACCATGTTATGCTCCTGTCTGCAAGCACAACGCAGCTTTTGCAATAGCGTCAGGGTTTGGTGCCTGCTCTTGGGTGGATCGCAAGTTGAGTCAGTCACTGGCCAGTTATTCCTTCAGTCTCTGCTCCATGTTTGTCCCTACTAATTTTTTAAAGATGGGAACAATTTTGGTTGGAAAATTTTGAATGTGGTTTAAGGGAGGGGACACCATAAATCCTCCAGGACAATTGAACTCTCTCTAACTCTGAGTTCTGTGTGCTCTCATCGCCCCCTGCTGGTCTTGGTTGCACTGCAGGAGGTTTGTGTTTGATCTCACAGTAACATTCATTCACTGTGTCCCTTGCACAGTAATACATGGCCGTGTCCTCAGACCTCAGAGTGTTCATTTGCAGGTGCAGGGTGTTCTTGGCATTGTCTCTGGAGATGGTGAATCGGCCTTTCACAGCGTCTGCATAGTAGGTGGTACTGCCAGTATAACTAATGCGTGCGACCCACTCCAGCCCCTTCTCTGGAGTCTGGCGGATCCAGGCCATCCAGTAGCTACTGAAAGTGAATCCAGAGGCTACACATGAGAGTTTCAGGGACCCTCCAGGCTGTACTTAGCCTCCCCCAGACTCGACCAGTTTCACCTCACACTGGACACCTGCAAACAGAGAATACTGGTTGGAAAACTGTCAGTAAGCAAACAAACCAAACAACAAATTTTCTCTTTCTCATGTACACACAAAAGATGGAATTTCATGTCAATAAATTACCTTTAAAAATAAGGATAAAGAAAACCAAGCTGAGCCCAAAGTTCATGGTCAGTGGTCTGTGTTCAGTGCTGGTCACTCAATGGGAGGACCTGGGAATCCAGGGCTGAACTTCCCTCTCAGAGCTGCACAAGAAGGGCAGGGCAGGGCTGGTTTTCATGGGCACAGAGAAGCCTTATTTGCATTTCTTCCTGCTGTATAATGCTGTGGAGTTAGACCTGTGCTGAAGCCAGTGAACATAGCAAATATAAGAACCCAAAGACAAATATTTCAGTTACAGAGTTTGACAAATGTGATAGTTTCATAATCACAATTTTTTGTTAAATATTCACCATGTTTCATTTAGTTTTCCTCTCTGTGTGTGCACAAAACATGATTTGTTTCCATACTGTCATATTTCCTTAGCATAAATGTTAATTAAATAGCACTTCACATGACTGTGTTTCTAGATATGAGCTCAGTCCTTACCACTGTCTGGGCATGATATGACTTTTCCTCAATGTGGCTTTTGTAGAGAGTCACACCTATGAGCTGACTGGAGCAGATCTCTTTCTGTCCTCAGGATTTAGAGATTCTTTGCACCTGAGGGATTCCAGGTCCTCATCTGTCTAAGGCTCAGAGTTTGCAATGGAGACACATTTCCATTTTCAGCAAACTTACTTGTTTTGCATCCTAAAGTTCTCCCTTTTCTTCCTTGTTATGTTCTTTCTGCAAGCACAACACAGCATATGTAATAGTGTCAGAGTTTGGTGCCTGCTCTTGGGTGGATCCTCTCATTAAATCCTCTGTCTTGCATTTTATTTATGCATCTTTATACCAGGTAACATGTGACAGTGTTTATGATGTGCCAGTTTTCATTTTCCCTAATTAATATAATCTGTATAACCAGTGCTTTTAGTTAAGTTTTAGGACAGGTTTTTTCCCCCAGCTGTGGTCACTAGTAGGTTTTCTATGTTATAGTCCTTAGCTCTACACACATGCTCATATGGGCTGCACTGACTTGACTTAAAGATATCATGAAGTTAAGAGGTAGTTCTGTTGAAGATATGGGGTGACCTGAAGAGAATAATACCTTTGCCATGTGTTCGTACATATTTAACTATATATGTATAGCATATACAATTTTTACAATGATTTTGCTGCTCTTTTATATTGTTTTATTTGTTGCTTAGTGATTAATTTCACCCCTAATTGTGATTATTTCAAGGTGTGTACTCCTCTTGGGATTATTTGCTACATTACTAATATTATTATTATTATTATTATTATTATTATATGTGAGTACAGTGTAGCTGCATTGAAACACTATAGAAGAGGGCATCATATCTCGTTATGAATGGTTGTGAGCCACCGTGTGGTTCCTAGGATTTGAACTCAGGACCTTCAGAAGAGCAGTCGGTGCTCTTAGTCACTGAGCTATCTCTCCTGCCCCTATTGGCTACTTTTTGTCAAGAGATTTTAGATGGACTTTTTAATTTCTGAGAACTTTGTAATTTATGTCTGGAGTACCTTAGTGCTATGAGTTTTCTTTTTAGGACTGCTTTTGTTGCATCCCATGAGTTTGTGTATGTTTTTCCTTCCTTTTCACTGTCTTCTTGAAATTCTTTAATTTCTTTAGTTCTTTCCCGACCCAGACATCAATGACTTTAGAGTTGTTCTGTTGACGTGTGTGTGTGTGTGTGTGTGTGTGTGTGTGTGTATGTGTGTAGGCTGTCTGTTGCTGAAATCCAACTTTAATACCTGGTGGTCTGATAAGATACAAAACATAATTTTCATTTTATTGTATCTGATGAGGCTTGCTTTGTGACTGAGTATTGCTTAATTTTGGAGAAGTTTCCATAAGGTGCTAAGGAGAGGGTATATTCCTTTTGTTTGTGTGAAATGTTTCATTGATATCTTCTAAGACCATTTGATTCATAATATTGGTTAGTTTCCTTCTTTCTTGTTTTGTTTTTGCCTGAATGACCTGTTGTTGATGAGATTTGTGTGTTAAGGTCTATCACTATTAACGTATATGATTTAATGTGCAATTTAAGTTTTAGCAGTATTTCTTTTACTAATGTAGGTGCCTTTGTATTTGTACCATAAATGTTCAGAATTGAGATGACAACTTTGTAGATTTTATTTTCTTTAATGAAAATAGAATGGTTATGAAATATCATTACCCATGTCTTTTGATGAATTTTGTTTAAAAGTCCATTTCCTTTTATTACAGAAGGGCTACTCCAGCTCCCTTCCTTGGTCCATTTGCTTGAAAACTTGTTTTCCACTCTATTATTCTGATGTAACATGTATCTTTATTTCTGGAGGGTATTTCTTATGTATAACAGAAAGACAGATCTTGTGTTCGCATCCATTCTGTTATTATGTATCTTTTTTGGGGGAATTGAGTCTATTGATGTTGAGAGATACTAATAACCATTGAATGCTAATTCCAGTTACTTTGGTGTGTGTGTGTGTGTGTGTGTGTGTTGTATCTACTATTTTATTTTACTTGTATGAAATTACTTAGTCTCTGTGTTTTCTTGCATTTAGTTATGTGTCTTGGGTTGGTATTCATGTATTTTTTTTTGTAGGGTTTGATTGATAGATCTCATTCAAATTTGGATTGTCTAGAAATACCTTGTTTTCTCCATCTATGGAGATAGAAAATTTTGTTGTGTATAGTAGTATAGGGTGGACTCTGTAGCTTTTTGGAGGCTGCAAGCTGTCTGTACTGGCCCTTCTAACTTTTAATGTCACAGTGGTGAAAAGTGGTACAATTCTGATAGGTCTGCCTCTATATGTTACCTGGCCTTTCCCCCTTGCAGCTTTTAAAATTCTCTCTTGTTTTGTAGATTTTTTTCTTTTGATTATTGTGTTGAAGTATTTTCTTCCTTGTTACAGTCTAGTTGGTGTTTTGTAGGATTCTTGCATGTTTATAGTCATCTCTGTCTTCAGTTTGGGAAAGTTTTCATCAAAAATTTGTTGAAGAGAGGGGCTTCCTGGCGGCCAGTGGGGAGAAGTCAGTATGCTCTGGTGAATCCAGCAGGCCCCAGCAGGAGCCTTCAGGTGTCTGCTTTGGGATCTGAACAGCCTGGGACACAGCACTCAGTCTCCAGGAAGTGCGGAAGACCTGGTGTGCACCCAGAGGCAGTCTGGGAGCTCACAGCACAGCTTGTTCCTGTGCCACAGAGCTTAGGCTCCAGTCCAGAGGCCTCTGGCGGTAGCCCTCAGGCCTCTCTGCTTCCGGATCCAGATCAGCATAGGCAGCAACACCTCATCTCCAGATCCTGCAAGAGGCAAGAGGGGCTTCCAGGAGGCCAGCAGAGAGAAGTCGGTGTGCTCAGGTGAATCCAGCGGGCCCCAGCGGGAGCCTTCAGGTGTCTGCTTCAGGATCTGAACAGCCTGGGCAACAGCACCCTGTCTACAGGCAGTGCAGGAGGTAAGCTGTGCACCAGAGGCCAACTGGGAAGGGGCAGCTTGCACTGGTGAGTCCAGCATTGACAACACCAACTAACACCAGTGAGAACTAGATGGGAAAAGGCAAATGCAAGACCATCACTAACAGAAATCAAGGCAATATGGCAACATCTGAACCCAATTCTCCTTTACCAGCATGTCCTGGATACCCCATCACACCAGTAAAACAAGATTTGGATTTAAAATCACTGGAGATGATACTGGTACAGGAACACATGAAGGACATACATAAAGAAATTCAGGAGAAAATGGATCAAAAGTTAGAAGCCCTTGCAAGGGAAACACAAAAATCATTAAAAGAAATCCAGGAGAATACAAGAGCCAATAATGAGGAAACACAAAAAAAATAGTTAAAGAAATACAGGAGAACTTTGGTCAACAGGCTGTGGTCATGAAAGAGGAAACACAAAAATCTCTTAAAGAATTACAGGAAAGCACAAACAATCAAGTGAAGGAGCTTAGCAAAACCATCCAGGACCTAAAATAAGAAGTAGAAACAACTAAGAAAACTCAATGGGAGACAACTTTGGAGATAGAAAGCCTTGGGAAGAAATCAGGGGACATAGATGCAAATATCAAAAACAGAATACAAGAGATAGAAGAAAGAATCTCAGATGCTGAAGATACCATAGAAACTATGGAATCAACAGTTAAAGAAAATGCAAAATGCAAAATGCTTGTAACCCAAAATATCCAGGAAATCCAGGACACAATGAGAAGACCAAACCTAAGGATTATAGGCGTAGATGAGAGTGAAGATTTACAACTTAAAGGGCCAGCAAATATCTTCAATAAAATTATGGAAGAAAACTTCCCTAACCTAAAGAGAGAGATGCCCATGAATATACAAGAAGCCTACAGAACTCCAAACAGACTGGACCAGAACAGAAATACTTCCCATCACATAATAATCAAAACACCAAATGTACTAAATAAATAAAGAATATTAAAGGCAGTAAGAGAAAAAGGCCAAGTAACATATAAAGGAAGACCTATCAGAATCACAGAAGACTTTTCACCTGAGACTATGAAGGCTAGAAGGTCCTGGGCAGATCTCATGCAGACTCTAAGAGAACACAAATGCCAGCCAAAACTACTATATCCAGCAAAACTGTCAATCACCATAGATGGAGAAACTAAGGTATTCCATGACAAAACCAAGTTTACCCAATATCTATCCACAAACCCAGCCCTACAAAGGATAATAGGAGGAAAACACCAATACAAGGAGGGAAACTATACCCTGGAAAAAGCAAGATAGTAACCTTTCATCAAACCCAAAAGAAGTTAACCAATCAAATTTAAAAAATAACGTCAAAAATGACAGGAAGTTACAATCACTATTCCTTAATATCTCTTAACATCAATGGACTCAATGCCCCAATAAAAAGACATAGACTAACTGACTGGATACGTAAACAGGACCCTACATTTTGCTGCTTACAGGAAACACACCTCAGGGTCAAAGACAAACACTACCTTAGAGTAAAAGGCTGGAAGACAATTTTACAAGCAAATGGTCTGAGGAAACAAGCTGGAGTAGCCATTCTAATATCAGATAAAATTGACTTTCAACCCAAAGTCATCAAAAGAGACTCTGAGGGACACTTCTTGCCGGTCATAAGAAAAATACAACAAGAAGAACTCTCAATCCTGAACATCTATGCTCCAAATTCAAGGGCACCCTCTTTCGTAAAAGAAATTTTATTAAAGCTCAAAGTACACATTGCACCTAACACAATAATTGTGGGTGACTTCAACACTGCACTTTCCTCAATGGACCGATCAGGAAAACAGAAACTAAACAGGGACAAAATGAAACTAACTGAAGCTTTGGACCAATTAAATTTAACAGATATATATAGAACATTCTATCCTAAAGCAAAAGAATATACCTTTTTCTCAGCACCTCATGGTACCTTCTCCAAAATCAACCATATAATTGGTCACAAGACAGACCTCAACAAATATAAGAAGATAGAACTAATCCCATGCCTCCAATCAGATCACTATGGAGTAAAAGTAGTCTTCAATAGCAACAAAAACAACAGAAAACCCACATACACGTGGAAACTGAACAATATTCTACTCAATGATACCTTGGTCAAGGAAGAAATAAAGAAAGAAATTAAAGACTTTTTAGAACACAATGAAAATGAAGACACAGCATACCCAAATCTATGGGACACAATGAAAGCAGTGCTAAGAGGAAAACTCATAGCCCTGAGTGCCTCCAAAAAGAAAATGGAGAGAGCATACATTACCAGCTTAATGACACACCTGAAAGCCCTGGAACAAAAAGAAGCTATTTCACCCAGGAGGAGTAGAAGGCAGGAAATCATCAATCTCAGGGCTGAAATCAATCAAGTAGACACAAAGAGAACCATACAAAGAATCAACAAAACCAGGAGCTGGTTCTTTGAGAAAAATCAACAAGATAGATAAACCCTTAGCCAGACTGACCAAAGGGCACAGAGAAAGTATCCAAATTAAAAAACTTAGAAATGAAAAGGGAGATATAACAACGGAAACTGAGGAAATCCAAAAAATCATCAGATCCTACTACAAGAGCCTGTACTCAACACAACTGGAGTATCTGGAGGAAATGGACAATTTCCTTGACAGATACCAAATACCAAAATTAAATCAGAACCAAATAGATCATCTAAACAGTCCCATAATGCCTAAAGAAATAGAAGGAGTCATAGAAAGTCTTCCAACCAAAAAAAGCACAGGACCAGATGGTTTCAGTGCAGAATTCTATCAGACCTTCAAAGAAGAGTTAACACCAATACTCTTCAAACTATTCCACAAAATAGAAACAGAAGGAACACTACCCAATTCCTTCTACGAAGCCACAATTACGCTGATACCAAAACCACACAAAGATCCAACAAAGAAAGAGAACTTCAGACCAATTTCCCTTATGAACATCGATGCAAAAATACTCAATAAAATTCTTGCCAACCGAATCCAAGAGCACATCAAAACGATCATCCACCATGATCAAGTAGGCTTTATCCCGGGAATGCAGGGTTGGTTCAATATACGGAAATCCATCAATGCAATCCACTACATAAACAAACTCAAAGAAAAAAACCACATGGTCATTTCATTGGATGCTGAAAAAGCATTTGACAAAATTCAGCATCCTTTCATGCTTAAAGTTTTGGAAAGAACAGGAATTCAAGGCCCATACCTAAACATAGCAAAAGCAATATACAGCAAACCAGTAGCCAGCATCAAACTAAATGGAGAGAAACTTGAAGCAATCCCACTAAAATCAGGGACTAGACAGGGCTGCCCCCTCTCTCCTTATCTTTTCAATATTGTCCTTGAGGTACTAGCCCGGGCAATTCGACAACATAAAGAGGTCAAAGGGATACAAATTGGAAAGGAAGAAGTCAAACTATCATTATTTGCAGAAGGCATGATAGTCTACCTAAGTGACCCAAAAAACTCCACTAGAGAACTCCTACAGCTGATAAACAACTTCAGCAAAGTGGCAGGTTATAAAATCAAATCAAGCAAATCAGTGGCCTTCCTATACTCAAAGCATAAGCAGACTGAGAAAGAAATTAGGGAAATGACCCCCTTCACAATAGCCACAAACAGTATAAAGTATCTTGGGGTGACTCTTACCAAACATGTGAAAGATCTGTATGACAAGAACTTCAAGACTCTGAAGAAGGAAATGGAAGAAGACCTCAAAAAATGGGAAAACCTCCCATGCTCATGGACCGGTAGAATCAATATAGTTAAAATGGCCATTTTGCCAAAAGCAATATACAGATTCAATGCAATACCCATCAAAATCCCAACTCAATTCTTCACAGAGTTAGAAAGAGCAATTATCAAATTCATCTGGAATAACAAAAACACAGGATAGCTAAAACTATTCTCAGCAACAAAAGAAATTCTGTGGGAATCAGTATCCCTGACCTCAAGCAATACTACAGAGCAATAGTGTTAAAAACTGCATGGTATTGGCACAGTGACAGGCAGGAGGATCAATGGAACAGGATTGAAGATCCAGATGGCCACTTGATCCTCGACAAAGAGGCTGAAAACATCCAATGGAAAAAAGATAGCCTTTTCAACAAATGGTGCTGGTTCAACTGGAGGTCAGCATGCAGAAGAATGAGAATTGAACCATCCTTGTCTCCTTGTACTAAGTTCAAATCCAAATGGATCAAGGACCTCCACATAAAGCCACACACTCTGAAGCTAATAGAAAAGAAACTGGGGGAAAACCCTTGAGGACATCGCTACAGGGAGAAAGTTTCTGAACAGAACACCAATAGCGTATGCTCTAAGATCAAGAATTGACAAATGGGACCTCATAAAATTACAAAGTTTCTGTAAGGCAAAGGACACCATCAAGAGGACAAATCGGCAGCCAACAAATTGGGAAAAGATCTTCACCAACCCTACATCAGATAGAGGGCTAATATCCAATATATATAAAGAACTCAAGAAGTTAGACTCCAGAAAACCAAACAACACTATTAAAAAATGGGGTACAGAGTTAAACAAAGAATTCTCAACTGAAGAACTTCAGATGGTGGAGAAGCATCTTTAAAAATGCTCAACTTCATTAGTCATTAGGGAAATGCAAATCAAAACAACCCTGAGATTTCACCTTACACCAGTCAGAATGGCTAAGATTAAAAATTCAGGAGACAGCAGGTGTTGGAGAGGGTGTAGAGAAAGAGGAACACTCCTCCACTGCTGGTGGGGTTGCAAATTGGTACAACCACTCTGGAAATCACTCTGGCGGTTCCTCCAAAAACTGGGCACCTCACTTCCAGAAGATCCTGCTATACCACTCCTGGGCATATACCCAGAGGATTCCTCACCATGTAATAAGGATACATGCTCTACTATGTTCATAGCAGCCCTATTTATAATTGCCAGTTGCTGGAAAAAACCCAGGTATCCCTCAACAGAAGAGTGGATGAAAAAATTTGGTATATCTACACAATGGAGTACTATTCAGCCATTAGAAACAATGAATTCATGAAATTTTTAGGCAAATGGATGGAGCTAGAGAACATCATACTAAGTGAGGTAACCCTGACTCAAAAGGTGAATCATGGTATGCACTCACTAATAAGTGGATATTAACCTAGAAAACTGGAATACCCAAAACATAATCCACACATCAAATGAGGTACAAGAAGAAAGGAAGAGTGGCCCCCTGTTCTGGAAAGACTCAGTGAAGCAGTATTCAGCAAAACCAGAATGGGGAAGAGGGAAGGGGTGGGTGGGAGGACAGGGGGAGAGAAGGGGGCTTGCAGTACTTTCAGGTAGCGGGGGGGCTAGAAAAGGGGAAATCATTTGAAATGTAAATAAAAATATATCGAATAAAAAAAAAAGGAAAAAATTGTTGAAAACATTATCTTGTCTCTAGAGTTTGGACTCTTCTTCTCCCATGCCTTCTATTGTCAGGTTAGGTCTTTTCATGAAATCTTAGATTTCTTGGATATTTTTATATGGAATTTTTCAGATTTACTCTTTTCTTTTATATCAAGTTTTCCTGTTGTATCTTCTCTGTCTGAGAATCTGTCTTCCAGCTATTGTATTCTGTTGGTGATGCTTCAGAGTGTTGATCCTGTTCTCTAAGTTTTCAACCTCCAGGATTCCCTCAGGTTATGTTTTCCTTATTGCTTATATTTTCATTTTCAGGTCCTGAGCAGTTCCTACATTTCTGTAAGCAGTTTATTTGTTTCCCCTTTTCAAGGCCTCTAAATGTTTGAATGTATTTTCCTTTATTTCTTTAATGGTCAAATTCATTCCTTTAAAAAAAGTTATCATTATAAGATTCAATTTGAGGCCATTTTCTTGTTCTTTCATTGTGTTAGGATATCTAAGGCTTGCTCTAATATGATAGCTGTGGTATGAATGTTTAATGTTGCTTGGGCTAATTTTTTTGATTGTGTTCTTATCCTGACTTGTAGCCATCTGGTTATACCTGGATATTCCTGTGGTAGTCATTATTGGAAAATGGCGTAGCTTGTAAGATCCTGATGTTGGAGGCCTCTGTTGAGTATTATTAGGATGGGCAATAGAACTCAGGGAGGACTGAAAATCTCCCAGCAATTGAGTTAGCACCTTTATCATTCTGAATCAGTAGTTCTGATAAATTTGGGAAGAGAGTTGTCTGGAAAATGGGGGTCTTTTGTGACAGCAGGCAGGTCATGGAATCTGGGCATGCCACAGATGTTTTGCAAGTAGGGGAAATGAGTGTTGAAAAGTAAGTTAATCTATATGGTTCTGGGTCAGAAGGTCTGAAGAAGGTGAGTGGATTGGTGGTCATAAAACTTGTCTGTAGTATTTGTTCAATAATTTAGTTACATCAACAAGGATATAGGGATGGTCCTGTAGCACAGGGAGTTAGAACCTTGATTACGTTTGGATTTTATTGTGAAAAGACACCATAACAAAGTCCAGTCTTACTAAAAGAATACATTTAATTGGGACTGGATTAAAGTTTCATCAGTTAAGTCTGCTATCATGGTATGAAGCATGGCAACATGCAGATAGTCATAGTGCTAAGAGTCAAGATTCTACATCTTGAGTTGAAGGCAGCTAGGAAGAGACACTCTTTCCACTGGCAGCCAGGGATTGGCTTTATTCTGTATTTGACAGAGCTTGACAATAGGACTTCAGAGCCCACCCCTACAGTGATGTATTTCCTACAAAAAGCCACATGTACTCCAAGAATGACACACCCTCTAAGAGTTTCACTTTCCATGAGCTAAGGATACTCAAACCACCACAAATCTTCATAATATGTTGCACATGTGCTTGGTCAAAAGTTAAGTCCTTAAGAAGTAGACTATCTAAATGTTGGTTCTGAATATTTTAGGTCCAACCAACTTCTTTAATGAGTCACAATTTCTGCATGATTTCTGGGTCCCCCAACTTTAATCCTACATCGTGCTCTAACAAGGGAGTATTGGTGATTCTCTGCCTTCACAGAGTCTGTTTTATTCTTCAGGTTCTGATCTTGGTCTTCATATGGAAACACTTCTGCCCTGTATGATGCTTTTCCTTTTGTATACCAGTCAGAGGTTATCCAACATTTAAAATTCATCTATAATTCAGCTGTTTATATAACATTGTGGTTCACGTTCTTACCACATAAGTACAAGTATCTGTGTTTAGTTGTCATTCCCAACAAAAAGAGATGGATTTGGTAGCCATGGAATGATCCACACTCAGTGACAGACTTTTTTCAAAATTACTATGTAGATTGATAGAAAAAGTCATCTTATCCTTAATATGTACACACACACACACACACACACACACACACACACACACACATACACGCATACACACACACACACATTCACAGACATAAAATCACTCATATTCACCCACTGAGCATGCGAAAAGGAAGAAGAAAGAGAGAGACACAGTCAGACAGTGAGACATAAATCAAAGTGCAAGGAAACTTAGAAACAAATAAACACAGACAGACCTAAAAGGAGAAACAAAACACAATAATAAATGAATACCAAAGATGTATAACACAGGAAAACAAAACTTTTAATAAAAAATTGTAGTTTTCAATGGTATACTTATAGATAGAATTCCACTAGAAGGGTAACCTAGACACAGAGCCTTATAGCCCTGACTTTTCTCCAGGTTTTTTTCTGCATACCATATAACTCTCTGTAACTAGGAGCTTTGTGTGCCCTCCATGCACCCTGCTAGTCCTGTGTGCTCCTCAGGAGTTTTGTTTTAGTTCTCATTAACATTCAGTTACTGTGTTTCTTGCACAGCAATAAATGGCTATGTTCTCAGACCCCAGACTCCTCATTTGCAGAAATATGGTTGGATTGACATTGTCTCTGAAGATGGTTAACTGCCCCTTTATGGTGTCTGAATAGTAGGTGCTACCACCATGGTCTGTAGTTAATGCCACCATCTCCAGCCCCTTCTTTGGAACCTGGTGGACACAGGCCATCCAGTAGTCCCGGAAAGTGAATCCAGAGGCTGTACAGGAGAGTTTCAGGGACCCTCCAGGCTACACTAAGCCTCACCCAGACTCCACCAGTTACATCTCCTACTGTACCTTGCAAACAGATAATGCTGGCTAGAAAACTGTCACAAACAAAAGAAAACAAAATAAAGAAAGAAAACAATTTTCTAGTTCTCATGTGGACACAACAGATACTATCACTTCTCTATGAATTACCTTTTACAATAAGGATAAGGAAAACCAAGCTGAGTTCAAAGTCCATAGTGAGTGATCTCTGTTCATGCTGATCACTGAATGTGAGGACCTGAGAATCCAGGCCTGGGCTCCTCTGTCAGAGATACAGGATCATGTTAGAACTGGTTTTCATGGGTTCAGAGAAGTCTTATTTACATGTCTTACTGCTAGAGCATGCTCTGGAATTGGACTTGGACAGAAGGCAGTCCTTATAGCAGGTTAAGATGTCAAAGTTACAGTTGTATGGTACATAGTTTGACTATGTATGGAAGTCTCATAGTCACATATTTTTGGTTTAAATTTGACCACACTCCATTTAGTTTTGCTTAGCACATGTTGATAGAACATGCTTTGTTTCCATACTGTCATGTGTATAGTATAATGTGTAATTAAATAGCACAACACATAATTTTGTTTCTAGGTAAGGGCTTAGTCTTTCTCACTGCCTGGGCTGCTTATGGCATTTCCTTTATATGAGTCTTGGGCAGGGTTATACCTGCAAAGTTCTGGGAACTTATTATACTCATTCTTTTATGGGAATCTTTAGAAGTTGACTTATTCCCGACAGCATGCTGTCCTCAGCCCTTATGGAGGCTTTCACCTGAGACATTCCAGGTCCCTATCTGTCTACTACTTACAGTTTGCTATGGGCACTTACTTCCCTTTGAGGCAAATTTGGATGTTTGGAATCCTGAAATTATCCATTTATTCCCGGAAGTCCTTCACCATTTTTTTTTTTTTGCATCTTTACACCATGTTCCTCTGACTGTGTTTATGTTGTGTTTGGCTAGTTCTCCTTTTTCCTAATTAACATAATGAGTATAACTCGAGCATTTACTTGCAATTTAGAATAACCTTTTCCTATTTAATCAGGTTTCTGGGAGTAGCACTGAATATTAGGCAGTTGCAAATGGGTTTGTCAGATCCCTTGAAGAAAGTTCAGGGAGCTAAAATCACTAGATCAATTATTATGTTATTTGTTAGCACAGTGGAAGAAGTGGAGGACATTGGTAGTTTGTGTATGTTATCTGAGACGCCCTGAATGAAGGGTGAACAGTAGCAAAATATAATATACTTGATGAACAGTGGATGATGATTTGGAGAATACCTATTGATAAGGTACTGAAGAGGAACAGATGTGTTGACTGGGTCTTCCAGGCCTATAGGACAGTTGTAAAACTGCAGTAGGATGACAACTACTCCATTTTACAATTTTCCTGTATGTGTTAAAAGCATCTAATTATCATTTACTGAGTATTTGCTGAGTTTCAAGAGAGTAGGATACAATGATGTTGCATACAGTGTATTCCTAAGCCTTGAAGTCTTGGGTTCCAAGAATGTTTGGCTTCCAGTAGTGACTTAGTCAGGGTTTCTATTCCTGCACAAACATCATGACCAAGAAGCAAGTTGGGGAGGAAAGGGATTATTGAGGTTACACTGCCACATTGCAGTTCATCACTAAAAGAAGTCAGGACTGGAACTCACGCAGGTCAGGAAGCAGGGGCTGATGCAGAGGCCATGGAGGGATGTTTCTTACTGGTTGCTTCCCCTGGCTTGCTCAGTCTGCTCTCTTATAGAACCCAAGAGCACCAGCCCAAAGGTGGAACCACCCACATGGGGCCCTCACCACTTGATCACTAATTGAGAAAATGCCCCACAGCTGGATCTCATGGAGGCACTTCCCTAACTGAAGCTCCTTTCTCTGTGATAACTCAAGCCTGTGTCAAGTTGACACACAAAACTAGCCAGTACAATTGACCCCTTGTCAACTTGACACACAAACACATCACTATTAAGCCTCAATCCTTACTTTCTTATTCATCCCCAAGATCTAAATTACTTTAAAAGTCCCACAGACTTTACATATTAAAAGTTCAATCACCTTAAAATATCCAATATCTTTAAAATTCAAAGTCTTTTAAAAGTTCAAAGTCTTTTAACTGTGGGCTCCTTCTTCCTTCAAGAGGGAAACATATCAGGGCACAGTCACAACCAAAAGCAAAACTCAAACTCCAAATGTCCAATGTCTGGGATCCAACTCACGATCTTCTGGGCTCCTCCAAGGGCTTGGGTCACTCCTTCAGTCCTGCCCTTTGTATCACACAGCTTGTCTTCTAGGCTCCAGCTGCTTGTACTCTACTGATGCTGCTGTTCTTGGTGGTCATCACATGGTACTGGCATCTCTAAAATGCCGTTATTTTCCATTGTAATTAGGCTTCACCAATAGGCTCTCATAGGCTCTCTTCATGGTGACAAGCCTCTGCTCCTATGCATGACCCCTTCAAGTCCTGGGCCATCAATTGCAACTGAGGCTGCACCTTCACCAATGGCCTTCCGTGGCCTCTCACTGTGCCAAGAGCCTCTGCTGCCTTCAAAAACCAGTACCATCTGGGTGACTCTTACACAGTACCATGTCTAGCCACAGCACAAAATACAACTGTGACTATCTCTGGAACACACTCTCTGTGCTCTCAGAAAACACTTCCCAGAAGATTTCATCTCAGTGATGCTGGTCTCTTCTTAATCACCGCTAATTTTTAGCTCCAGCTAACCAGCATCAATAGTCCCAGTAACACAAAGGTTTGCTTTAGTGGTTCTTGTTACTTATAGCTGATTCTTCAGCCCCAGCTAACCAAAACCACAGAATCTTCACAATCAAAACAAGGCCACTGTAAGAGTCTTTAATCTTCCCTCTGAAATTTCACAAGCCAGGCCTTCATCTTCTGCACTATTCGTAACATTGTCTTCCAAGCTCCTACAGAACTTTCCACAGATTTTCTAGCTCAAAGTTCCAAAGTCCTTCACAATCCTCCCCCAAACATGGTCAGGTTGTCACAGGAATACCCCACTATGCTGGTACCAATTTGTCTTAGTCAGGGTTTCTATTCCTGCACAAACATCATGACCAAGAAGCATGTTGGGGAGGAAAAGGGTTATTGAGCTTACACTGCCACGTTGCAGTTCATCACTAAAGGAAGTCAGGACTGGAACTCAAGCAGGTCAGGAAGCAGGAGCTGATGCAGAGACCATGGAGGGATGTTTCTTACTGGCTTGCTTCCCCTGGCTTGCTCAGCCTGCTCTCTTATAGAACCCAAGAGCACCAGCCCAAAGGTGGAACCACCCACAAGGGGCCCTCACTACTTGATCACTAATTGAGAAAATGCCCCACAGCTGGATCTCATGGAGGCAATTCCCCAACTGAAGCTCATTTCTCTGTGATAACTCCAGCCTGTGTCAAGTTGACACAAAAAACTAGCCAGTACAAGTAGATAAAATCAGTCAACCTCCATACAAAGTTAGGGGAAAAGGCCAGAACTCCTTTAGATTTCTGACAATAAACATTGTCAGGACCTTTGTCATATAGAGGCTCACATGGTCATGTGACAGAATATTGACTGGAGCTTCAGGAAAGCAATGAATGTTTTTCTGTCTTATTGTATAGTAGCTTCATTGTGTTTGCACGCATGTAAACTCAATATAATACATGCTAGTAAGTAGGAATCCTGGAATACCTACTGTACTTCTATCCATGATTTTCAACACTCTGACTGAGGTAACTTTTGTCCCTACTGTTATGCAAGGACAAGTTCCATGTTGACAACACACAGGAGGAGGCTGCGCCACCTACAAACACCACCAGTGAGTGTGTTTTTATATGACTTCACACCTCAGGCCTTCCTACAGAGAAACCCACAGTGAGAGGCAGTGCAACTGTAAGGTCAGGAAGTGAACACAGAAAACTGGAATACACAAAACATAATCCACACATCAAATGAGGTACAAGAAGAAAGGAGGAGTGGCCCCTGGTTCTGGAAAGACTCAGTGAAACAGTATTCGGCAAAACCAGAACGGGGAAGTGGGAAGGGGTGGGTGGGAGGACAGCGGGAGAGAAGGGGGCGTACGGGACTTTCGGGGAGTGGGGGGGCTAGAAAGGGGGAAATCATTTGAAATGTAAATAAATTATATCGAATAAAAGAATTTTTCAAAAAAAAAAGAAATAGAATAATCTATTTGAAAAGAGAATGTCACTCCCTGCCATTCTTATACATCCAGGCATGAAATGGCTGAGTGATGTGCCCTTTATTTATAATTCCCTGGGAGCCTGCATGGTAATTAATAATGTCATATAGGATCATGCTCATTTTGCTTGGGAATAGGTACCCTTTCCAACCACACCACATTAGTTTCCTTCTTTTTTTGTTTTCATTAATTGCTCTCATTCCTTTGGTTATGGAGCAATTTATCATTAATTATCATTTATCATTGACTTCTATTCCCCTGGTGAGTGGAGAAGTTGGCTTTTTGCAACATTTTCTGTCCATGTGCACTGACCAAAAGGAAGGATCCAAATCATAGCATGGAGGGCAGAAATGTACCTTCTCAAGGGGACATTATCTCTCTTTTTTCTTTGATCTACATTTTCTCCTGAAGACTCATAATTCATACAACTGACAAAATTAATCAATATTGAGAAGAGACTACTGTTTTGGAATAATTCAATTATTCATAAAAATATCCAAGAGCATGTCCAATAGGAGAGAATTTCAAGGGCATCTCCATAATATTGGTACTTCTGTTTAACTTCAGAGGAGCATGCTTTTCTCCTCTATTTATTCAATATTTTACTCATGTCAGTGTGGATGTATGCATGATTCCATAGTACAGAATGGTAGAACCTCAATAACAGGTTGTTTCTGTTCTTGATCAAAAGTGAAGTCCTATGTTATAATGTTTGGGATCACTTCTGTATACTATCGTATTATATATGATAGTACAGCCCCACCAGCAGTGGAGGAGTGTTCCTCTTTCTCCACATCCTCGGCAACACCTGCTGTCTCCTGAGTTTTTGACCTTAGCCATTCTGACTGGTGTAAGGTGAAATCTTAGGGTTGTTTTGATCTCCATTGACGTAATGACTAATGATGTTGAGCACTTCTTAAGGTGCCTCTTGGCCATCTGAATTTCTTCAGGTGAAAATTCTTTGTTAAGATCTGTACCCCTTTTTTAATAGGGTTATTTGGTTCCCTGGGGTTTAACTTCCTGAGTTCTTTGTATATATTGGATATTAGCCCTCTATCAGATGTGGGGTTGGTGAATATCCTTTCCCAATTTGATGGTTGCCATTTGGTCCTTTTAATGGTGTCCTTTGCCTTACAGAAACTTTGTAATTTTATGAGGTCCCATTTGTCAATTCTTGATCTTAAAGCATAAGCTATTGGTGATCTGTTCAGGAACTTTTCCCCTGTGCCCATGTCTTCAAGGGTCTTCCCAAGGTTCTTTTCTATTAGTTTCAGTGTGTCTGGTTTTACATGGAGGTCCTTGATCCACTTGGAGTGAAGTTTAGTACATGGAGATAAGAATGGATCAATTCACATTCTTGTGCATGCTGACCTCCAATTGATCCAGCACCATTTTTTGAAAAGGCTATCTTTTTTCCACTGGATGTTTTTGGCTCCTTTATCGAAGATCAAGTGACCATAGGTGTGTGGATTCATTTCTGGATCTTCAATTCTATTCCATTGGTCCACTTGTCTGTCAGTGTGCCAATACCATGTAGTTTTTAACACCATTGCTCTGTAGTATTGCTTGAAGTCAGGGATACTGATTCCCCCACAATTTCTTTTGTTGTTGAGAATAGTTTTAGCTATCCTGGGTTTCTTGTTATTCCAGATGAATTTGAGAATTGCTTTTTCTAACTATGTGAAGAACTGAGTTGGGATTTTAATGGGGATTGCATTGAATCTGTAGATCACTTTTGGCAAGATGGCCATTTTAACTATATTAATCCTGTCAATCCAGGAGCATGGCAATTTTTCCATTTTCTGAGGTCTTCTTCGATTTCCTTCTTCAGAGACCTGAAGTTCTTGTCATATAGATCTTTCACTTGTTTGTTTAGAGTCACACCAAGATACTTTATATTGTTTGTGGCTATTTTGAAGGGTGTCGGTTCCCTAACTTCTTTCTCAGCCTGCTTATCCTTTGAGTATAGGAAGGCTACTGATTTGCTTGAGTTGCTTTTATAACCAGCCACTTTGCTGAAGTTGTTTATCAGCTGTAGGAGTTCTCTGGTGGAGGTTTTTGGGTCACTTAAGTAGACTATCATGTCATCTGCAAATAGTGATAATTTGATTTCTTCCTTTCCAATTTGTATCCCCTTGACCTCCTTATGTTGTCTAATTGCTCTAGCTAGAACTTCAAGTACTATATTGAAAAGATATGGAGAGAGAGGACAGCCTTGTTTTGTCCCTGATTTTAGTGGGATTGCTTCAAGTTTCTGTCCATTTAGTTTGATGTTGGCTACCGGTTTGCTGTATATTGCTTTAACGATGTTTAGGTATGGGCCTTGAATTCCTGTTCTTTCCAAGACTTTTAGCATGAAAGGATGCTGAATTTTGTCAAATGCTTTTTCTGCATCTAATGAGATGATCATATTGTTTTTTTCTTTGAGTTTGTTTATGTAGTGGATAGCATTGATGGATTTCCTTATATTGAACCATCCCTGCATCCCTGGGATGAAGCCTACTTGATCATGGTGGATGATCGTTTTGATGTGTTCTTGCATTTGGTTGGCAAGAATTTTATTAAGTATTTTTGCATCAATATTCATAAGAAAAATTGGCCTGAAGTTTTCTTTCTTTGTTGGATCTTTGTGTGGTTTTCATATCAGCGTAATTGTGGCTTCATAGAATGAGTTGGGTAGAGTTCCTTCTGTTTCTATTTTGTGGAATAGTTTGAAGAGTATTGGTGTAATGTCTTCTATGAAGGTCTGATAGAACTCTGCACTGAAGCCTTCTGGTCCCGTGCTTTGTTTGGTTGGGAGACTTTCTATGACCCTTTTTATTTCTTCAGGTCTTATGGGACTGTTTAGTTGATCTATTTGATCCTGATTTAGTTTTGGTGTCGGATATCTGTCTAGGAAACTATCCTTTTCCTCCAGATTCTCCAGTTGTGTTGAGTATAGGCTTTTGTAGTAGGATCTAATGATTTTTTGAATTTCCTCAGTTTCTATTGTTATATCTCCCTTTTCATTTCTAAGTTTGTTAATCTGGATACTGTCTCTGTTCCCTTTGGTTAGTCAGGCTAAGGGTTTATCTATCTTGTTGATTTTCTCAAAGAACCAGCTCCTGATTTTGTTGATACTTTGTATGGTTCTTTGTATATACTTGATTGATTTCGGCCCTGAGTTTGATGATTTCCTGCCTTCTGTTCCTCCTGGGTGAAATAGCTTTTTTGTTCCAGGGCTTTCAGGTGTGTCATTAAGCTGCTAGTGTATGCTCTCTCCATTTTCTTTTTGGAGGCACTCAGGGCTATGAGTTTTCCTCTTAGCACTGCTTTCATTGTGTCCCATAGATTTGGGTATGTTGTGTCTTCATTTTCATTGTGTTCTAAAAAGTCTTTAATTTCTTTCTTTACTTCTTCCTTGACCAAGGTATCATTGAGTAGAATATTGTTCAGTTTCCACGTGTATGTGGGTTTTCTGTTGATTTTGTTGCTATTGAAGACCACTTTTACTCCATAGCGATCTGATAGGAGGCATGGGATTAGTTCGATCTTCTTATATTTGTTGAGGTCTGTCTTGTGACCAATTATATGGTTGATTTTGGAGAAGGTACCATGAGGTGCTGAGAAAAAGGTATATTCTTTTGCTTTAGGATAGAATGTTCTATATATATCTGTTAAATCTAATTGGTCCAAAGCTTCAATTAGTTTCATTGTGCCTCTGTTTAGTTTCTGTTTTCCTGATCGGTCCATTGAGGAAAGTGCAGTGTTGAAGTCACCCACAATTATTGTGTTAGGTGCAATATGTGCTTTGAGTTTTAATACAGTTTCTTTTACGAAAGAGGGTGCCCTTGCATTTGCAGCATCGATGTTCAAGATTGAGAGTTCTTCTTGTTTTATTTTTCCTTTGACCAACAAGAAGTGTCCCTCAGAGCCTCTTTTGATGACTTTGGGTTGAAAGTCAATTTTATCTGATATTAAAATGGCTACTTCAGCTTGTTTCCTGAGACCATTTGCTTGTAAAATTGTCTTCCAGCCTTTTACTCTAAGGTAGTGTTTGTCTTTGACCCTGAGGTGTGTTTCCTGTAAGCAGCAAAATGTAGGGTCCTGTTTACATATCCAGTCGGTTAGTCTGTCTTTTTATTGGGGCATTGAGTCCATTGATGTTAAGAGACATTAAGGAATAGTGATTGTTACTTCTTGTCATTTTTGACGTTATTTTTTAAATTTGATTGGTTAACTTCTTTTGGGTTTGATGAAAGGTTACTATCTTGCTTTTTCCAGGGTGAAGTTTCCCTCCTTGTACTGGTGTTTTCCTCCTATTATCCTTTGTAGGGCTGGGTTTGTGGATAGATATTGGGTAAACTTGGTTTTGTCATGGAATATCTTAGTTTCTCCATCTATGGTGATTGAGAGTTTTGCTGGATATAGTAGTTTTGGCTGGCATTTGTGTTCTCTTAGAGTCTGCATGAGATCTGCCCAGGATCTTCTAGCCTTCATAGTCTCAGGTGAAAACTTTGCTGTGATTCTGATAGGTCTTCCTTTATATGTTACTTGGCCTTTTTCTCTTACTGCCTTTAATATTCTTTCTTTGTTTATTACATTTGGTGTTTTGATTATTATGTGACGGGAAGTATTTCTGTTCTGGTCCAGTCTGTTTGGAGTTCTGTAGGCTTCATGTATATTCATGGGCATCTCTCTCTTTAGGTTAGGGAAGTTTTCTTCCATAATTTTATTGAAAATATTTGCTGGTCCGTTAAGTTGTAAATCTTCACTCTCATCTACGCCTATAATCCTTAGGTTTGGTCTTCTCATTGTGTCCTGGATTTCCTGGATATTTTGGGTTACAAGCTTTTTGCATTTTGCATTTTCTTTAACTGTTGAGTCCTTGGTTTCTATGGTATCTTCAGCATCTAAGATTCTTTCTTCTATCTCTTGTATTCTGTTTTTGATATTTGTATCTATGTCCCCTGATTTCTTCCCAAGGCTTTCTATCTCCAAAGTTGTCTCCCTTTGAGTTTTCTTAGTTGTTTCTACTTCTGATTTTAGATCCTGGATGGTTTTGCTTAGCTCCTTCACTTGCTTGTCTGTGCTTTCCTGTAATTCATTAAGAGATTTTTGTGTTTCCTCTTTCATGACCTCAGCCTGTTGACCAAAGTTCTCCTGTATTTCTTTAAGTGTTTCTTGCGTTTCCTCCTTATTGGCTTTTGTATTCTCCTGGATTTCTTTCAATGATTTTTGTGTTTCCCTTGCAAGGGCTTCTAACTTTTGATCCATTTTCTCCTGAATTTCTTTAAGTATGTCCTTCATGTGTTCCTGTACCAGCATTATGACCAGTGATTTTAAATCCAAATCTTGTTTTACTGGTGTGATGGGGTATCCAGGACATGCTGGTAAAGGAGGTTCAGACATTGCCATATTGCCTTGATTACTGTTAGTGACATTCCTGCGTTTGCCTTTTGCCATCTAGTTCTCACTGGTGTTAGTTGGTCTTTTCAATGCTGGACTCACCAGTGCAAGCTGCCCCTTCCCAGGTGCTCTCTGGTGCACAGCTTACCTCCTGCACTGCCTGGAGACAGGGTGCTGTTGCCCAGGCTGTTCCGATCTCGAAGCAGACACCTGGACGCTCCTGCAGGGGCCTGCTGGATTCACCAGAGCATACTGACTTCACCCTGCTTGCCGCTCGGAAGCCCCTCTTGCCTCTTGCAGGACCCTGAGATGTGGTGTTGCTACCCAGACTGATGGATCTGGAAGCAGAGAGATCTGAGGGCTCCTGCCAGAGGCCTCAGGACTGGAACCTAAGCTCCATGCCACTGGAGCAAGCTGGGTGCTCTCCCAGACTGCCTCTGGGTGCACACCAGGTCTCCCGCACTTCCTGGAGACCGAGTGCTGTGGCCCAGGCCGTTCAGATCCCAAAGAAGACACCTGGAGGCTCCTGCAGGGGTCCGCTGGATTCACCAGAGCACACTGACTTCTCCCCGCTGGCTGCCCGGAAGCCCCTCTTGCCTCTTGCAGGACCTGGAGATGTGGTGTTGCTGTCCAGGCTGATCTGGATCCAGAAGTAGAGAGATCTGAGGGCTGCTCCCAGAGGCCTTAGGACTGGAACCTAAGCTCCGTGCCACCAGAGCAAGCTGGGTGCTCTCCCCAACATTTCTTTTACAAATGTGATTGCTCTGGTATTTTTTCACAGATGTTCAGAATTGAGATGCCTCTTGGTAGATTTTTCTTTTGATGACTGTAAAATGTCCTTCTCCATCTCTTTTGATAAATTTTTATTGAGCATCTCTATTATTAGGTATTGTTTCTTGGGTCTATTTGCTTGGAAAACCTTTATCTAGTTCTTTCTTTTGAGGTACTATGTAACTATGTTGCTGAGATATGTTATCTTGTATACAGCAGAATGATGAGTTCTGTTTACACATCTAGTCTGTTAGTCTTTATTTTTTTTAAATTTTGGAATTGTGACCATTGATTTTGAAAGATATGAATAAGCAACGATCATTAAATACCTATTGTTTTCATGTTGTTGGTTGTAAGGTGTGTATGTGTGTTTCTCTTCTATTGGTTCTAGTGGTGTGAAACTATTCATTTCTTGGATTTTCTTGAGTGTAGTTAGCCGTATTTGGTTGGAATACTTCTTCTGGTATCTTCTGTAGAGATGAGTCAGTAGAAAATATTGTTTAAATTGGATTTGACATGGATATCTTGGTTTTTTTTTCCATCTATGGTGATTGAAAGTTTTGCTGGGTAAAGTAGTGTTGTCTGACATCTGTGGTCTCTTAGTGTCTGTAAGATATCTGCCCTGGCTTTTCTAGCTTTTAGTGTCTCAGTTGAGAAATCAGGTGTAATTCTGATAGGAGTGCTTTTACATGTTACTTGGCATTTTTCCCTTGCAGGTTTTTAATATTATTTCTTTTTTGTATATTTATTGGTTTGATTATTTTTTGGTTGGAAGATTCTCTTTAGTGGTCCAATCTGTCTGATGTTCTGTTAAGTATATTAGGTATTTCTTAGCATCTCTTTCTTTCTGTTTGGAAATTTTCTTCTTTGATGTTGTTGAAGACGTTTTCATGGACTTTGAGGTAGAAATGTTCTTCTTCCTCTATTACTATTATTCTTAGGCTTCTTCTGTTTATGTGTCCACATTTTCTGGATGCTTTGTGTGAGGAAATTTTAATATTTTGCATTTTCTCTCACTAGTGTGTCAGTGTGCCAATTTATTCTATCATATTTTTTATGTCTGAGATTATTTCTTCCATTATATTTATTCTGTTAGTGATGATTATGTCTGTAGTTCCTTGTTTCTTGCCTAGGATTTTTATCTAGGATTGCCTCAGTTTGTGTTTTCTTCATTCCTTCTATTTCCATTTACAGGTTTTCAGGTGATTTATTCATAATCTTCACCTGTATGATTTTATTTTTCTGTATTTATTTATATTTATTTGGTTCTTCTTTTAATGTTGTTGTTTCAATGTATTGCTGTATTTCTACAAGGGACTTATTAAGTTCATTTTTAATGGCCTCTACCTGCTATATAAGATTGGATTGAAATCATCTTCTTGTGCTTTTGTTTCCTTAGGATATCTAGGGCTTACTGTAGCAGTATATCTGTGCTCTGAAGATTCTACATTGCATTGGCTTTTGAACATTGTGTTCTTTTTTGTGTGTAAAGTTCTCTTTATGTGAGATTTCATTCAGAATCACAGAAATGTCATTACTGATTTTTTGTAATAATATTTTAATTTTACATGCTGGAGATATTTTCTGCTATAGCCAAGATATTTGATTTAGTGCGAGTCCTTGGTTGAAGGAGATTGAAGGAAACCATATACTATTGGATTTTCTAATATTCTAGAATATATACAAAACTTCTGTTATATAATTTATAGCTTAGGTCCATCTTACTAGAGGAAATACATAATTGTAGTTTTTACTTTGTTTGCATAGCAAAAGTATTTACTATTTTTGCTTATTCTTATTTTTATTAATTACAGTGTTTACATTTCAAATGTTTTCCTCCTTCCTGTTTCTCCCTCCGCAATGCCCCCACTCAACCCCTTTCGCTTTGCCTCCCTACCTACTCTAATATCGCCTCTCTATTAGCCTCTTCCCTGGGGCATTAAAACTCCACAGGACCTAACCCATTCCTTCTCACTGAGGCCAGACAATTGATCTTCTGCTATACATGGAACAGGGACTTTGGACCAGGCCATGCATAATCTTTGATTGGTGGCTTATTCCCAGGAAGCTCTAAGGGGTTTGGCTAGTTGATACTGTAGTTTTTTCTATGGGGTTACAATCCCCATTAGCTTCATCAGTCCTCCCCTAACTATTCTATTGTGGTCACTGGGCTCAGTCTAATGGTTGACTATAAATATCTATATTGGAATTATTCATGTTCTGTCAGAGCCTCTCAGAGGACAGCCATGCCAGGAAGCTTAACAAGGAAGGCCCAAGTGTGAGTGCTTCAAACTTACTAAAAAGGGAAAAAAAAATAAGCATTGGAAGCAGAGCAAAAGAGGACCTGGATTCAAGAGAGAAGAGAGAAGGAATTAATGGGGTTCAGAATTACTTATGGGGGCAAGACAGGAGATAAGACCAGTTGACCATGAGGATGAATAGAAATATATAGCAGCATTGTGTGGGGGAACAGGAGTAACCTCTAGAATGTTCAGAATCCAGGGATGGGAGAGCATCCTAGCACCTAATGTGGATGATATAGCCAAAATGCCTAAAATTTGGGCAATAGAACCTGTAGAGATTCCCTGTAGTACATAGACATGGACCCAAGTTGAGGGATGGGGCCACATACCCATCTCAGGATTTTTAACCCAGAATTATTCCTGTCTAAAGGAAACACGGGGACAACAAATGGAGCAGAGAGTGATGGAACAGCCATCCAGGAACTGTCCTATCTCGGGATCCATCCCCTGCCCAGACCTGAAACCCTGACACTATTGCTGATGCCAAGATGTGCCTGTTGACTGTGTCCTTATGTTGAGCTTTCGGCATCTGTATGTCCTTCATTTTGAAAGGCTTGGTACTCCTGATGGCAGCATACCTCTGTAGCTGCAGGTAGAGTTCATAGTCCCTGGTGTCAGGTGGTCTCTGGTATTGCAGGTAGAGGTTGTTTTCTTGGGTGGCATCAGGCTTCCAGGGATGCAGGCAGAGCTGTTTGTCCTCGATGTTTGTAGGCCTGTGGGGCAGTTAGAGTTGTGGACCAGAAGATGGAACACAAGAGCTGACAGAGTAAACCTTATGGCTGCTGAGATTGCCTGGAGATACAGTTGACAGGGACTTCTTGCTTCTGGGTCTCAACTGCTTTTCCTGGGCAGGAACACACCTTTGGGAATGCAGGTGAGGCTGTAGTCCAGCAAATTAAGTGAAGAAGAGACTGAGATGAACTCAATGTCACTGTTTTTGCACAGAGCTGTGGCAAGGAAGACTCAATGCCCCAGTATAGGGGAAAGCCAGGGTAGAGAGGCAAGAGGGGTGGGTGGGTGGGGTATCACCCTTATAGAATAGAGGGAGTGGATGGGATAGGGGGTTTCCAGACAGGAAACCTGGAAAGATAATAACATTTAAAATGTAAATAAATAGAATATCCAATTTTAAAAATAGGTATATATAATCCACAGGTTAAAAAATATGAAAGTGAGCAGGAGGAGGAATCTGATGGCAGGTTGACTACATTGGACCACTTGCACCATCAAAGGATAATGTTTTCTTCTTACTGGAGGAGATACTTATTTTGTTCATGGATTTGGCTTTCCTGAATGTAATATTTCTAATAAAAGTATTATCTACGGACTTAAAAGAAAAATGCTTTTGAGAGGAAGCATGGAAATGTTAAACATTTTCTAGTCACTAACATTTTTTAGAATATTTAATATGTTTGATTTAATGTGATTATCTGCATGTACTTTTATATTTGTTGTTTTGTCTCTGTTCTCAGCTTGTAGCACATGAAAATCCAGGTTCCTAAATATATGTCTGTATTGGTGTAGAATTGAATGGCCTGGTATTTATTACAGGTCAAAGTGGTAGCATGCAACCAAGCTTTAGGGTTTTGTTTCTGAATTAATAAATAAATCAGAGACTATTATATGCTAAGGAAGTATGGAGGAGGACAGTAATGTATATGGGGACCCTGTCCCTTGAGTTGCTGATGAACATAGTGAACAAGAGTTCACAGTGCTTTTCTCCATTGGTAAAATACACCACCCAGAAAGACATGAAGAACTGGAAACAACCTGTGCATTCAGCAGAAAGCAAGTGTCTGTCTGTGTTGCTGGATTTGGGGACCTCAGGTTTCATGTCTCTTATTCCATTATGCATCATCTTTCTACTGTGAGTGACCGTGGTGGAGACAGATCTTGACATTGATTAGCCAGGCATCCTGTGAAACTTCTGGTGGGTACTGCCTTCTGTGTCTGCTCAGTTCCTACTGTCGGGATTAGAAGAATACTTTTCAGGCATTGTGCTCAGGCTCCGCATATCCCAGTTGGGTTTGTCTGATATTTGTCCTTAGTAAACTTGGGAAAGAAGATCAAAGAAATAAATGTTCATTTCTTTGAACATTTTTTCAAATTGGGAACTTGATTAGAGACCCCCTTACTCAAGTAATTTTACATCTCTTTAATTTAAGATTGTGTAGTATATTGTAATCTTATGCTAATTAGATTTTTCCTTTCTCATGAACCTCAGTACAATGAAGACATCAAGAAACTTCCCTTTTACAGTAGAAAGGAGTTCATGTTGAAGACAAATAGTATTTGCAGTCATTTTTTGAGAGTGTTTATCCAGTTAACTTGAAACCTGCTTACTATGATTTTAAAAAATTCACACAATGTGTCCCTCAGGGGATACATGATAGATTAAGACAGGTTAGATATAGTGGAATGTCATAATTGACTTTATACTGTTTATATTTTTCACAGAAGGAACAGGGAATTTATTCCAGAAATGGCCAAAATATAAACATGTCAATAAAATAAATCTTATTCATAAACGCTATGGACTCAAAGTCAACTTGTCATCTTGAACTAGATACAACATGTATTTGTATCCAAAATTTATATTAGTAGTAATGGCAAAATTATAGATATTTATATAATTACTATTTAGATTATTTGATATATGATTTACTTTCTCTTACTTTTATGCAGTTAGTGTGTTTTCTCTTCAACTTGTACAGTGTCTCCAGAGGTCCCAGGATCCCAGGATGAAATAGAGACTGTTATCCCAACATCACAGGTGACACATTTTGCATGCAAACTTAGCAGACAAATATCAGTTAGATTCCACATATCATCATGATTCAATTGAACACAAATCTTCTACTGAATTCCATGTACTCCTTCATTATACTCTATGTCCACAATCCCAAACTGATACTGAGAAGGACTCACAGATTCTTCTTGAGTCCTGAAAAATCCCAGTGTATAACCTGAGTCCATCTGAACTTCAAATAAAGAACTGTATAGATTTTGTCACAGGAATTACACATTAGAATTCCTGGAGGAACAGTGTACATGAGAGGCATAGAAATGATCCTAGAGAAAAGGAAAAAAAAGGATTATAGAGTTGAATATAGTATAATTTGTTGAAATATTTATTGAAATAATATAGTTGAAAAATATAAAGTATTTAGATCCCTTTGACCAGAGGAAATACATGTACAACAGACTAAGAAATAGAGAGAGAGCAAGGAAAGACAAGCTCTCCCCTGAGTTCATGTGGAGCTAACTGCAGCTAACTGAAGCTCAGTGGGTGTCACTGGCTCCATTGTCCTCACAGTCTTGGTGCTGCAGCCTCACACATTTTAGTCCCAGCCCTATCTGTACAATTTCTTCATAACTCACAGAACACCACAGTAACCTGTGACCTTATCTGGTTCTGTGCTGGATCTAATATGTTAGGTTTCCACAAAATGCCCTAATCAGGCACCTAACTGAATTTCTTCCTTGAGTCCAGAAATCTCATGTCTTCAGGGTCCTTTGCTTCTGTATCTGATAGTTTTCCCAAACGGAATCATTTTTCCCATGTGTGAGGCTCTTCATTTTGTTAATTTCTGGGCACATGCCACTTTTAAATTATTTTCTTTCTTTTTTTTTTTTTAAGGAAATTTTTGTAATCTCCATTTACATTTTAAATGCTAAAACCTGTTCAGATTTCCCACCTCCCTGAAAACCTCCAACACCTCCTCCCACCCCATGCCTCCAAATATATGGCTGCTAGCTTCTGCCTCTGTATTAGCAAGGCTCTGAAAGGGCCCCCCTAGAAGCAACCATAACAGACTCCTTTCAGTATGTACTTCATGTTGTCCATAATAGTGTCACGGTTTGGTGACTGTTTATAGGATGAATCCCTAGGTAGGGCAGTCTCTGTGTGGCCTTTCCTTCAGTCTCTGCTCCACACTTTGTCTCCTTTATTGCTCCTGTGAGTATTTTGTTGTCTTTCTCAGAGGAATCAAAGCACCCCCACTTTACTCCTCTTTCTTGAGCTTACTGTGCTCTGTGAATTGTAACTTGTTTATTTTGAGCTTTTGGTCTAATATCCACTTATCAGTGAGTGCACACCATGTGTGTTCTTTTGTGATTGGGTTACCTCACTCAGGATGACACTTTTTAGATCCATCCATTTGCCTGAGAATTTCATGAATTCATTGTTTTTAATAGCTGAATAGTACTCCATTGTGTATATATTACACAGTTTCTGAGTCCATTCCCATGTTGAAGGATATTTCAGTTCTTTCCAGGTTCTAGCTATTATAAATAAGGCAACTATGGTCATAGTGGACCATGTTCCTAGGAGTGGGATAGCTGGGTCTTCAGGTAGTACTATGTCTAGTTCTCTGAGGAACCACCAAACTAATTTCCAGAGTAGTTTTACCAGCTTGGAATCCCACCAAAATGGAGAAGTATTTCTCTTTCCTCACATCTTCTGCAGTATCTGCTGTCACCTGAGTTTTACATCTTAGCCATTCTAACAGGTGTGAGGTGGAAAACCCAGCTTTTTTTCTTTTTTTCTTTTTTTTTTTTTTTGGTTTTTGAGACAGAGCTTCTCTGTGTAGCCCTGGCTGTCCTGGAACTCACTCTGTAGACTATGCTGGCCTCGAACTCAGAAATCTGCTTGACTCTGCCTATGCCTCCCAGAGTGCTCGTATTACAGGCATTAGCCTCCACCGCACTGACTCAGTGTTGTTTTAATTTGCATTTTCCTTATTACTAAGAATGCTGAACATTTCTTTTTTTTTCTTTTATTCGATATAATTTATTTACATTTCAAATGATTTCCCCTTTTCTTGCCCCCCCCCACTCCCCGAAAGTCCCGTAAGCCCCCTTCTCTTCCCCTGTCCTCCCTCCCACCCCTTCCCAGTTCCCCGTTCTGGTTTTGCCAAATACTGTTTAACTGAGTCTTTCCAGAACCAGGGACCACTCCTGCTTTCTTCTTGTATCTCATTTGATGTGTGGATTATGTTTTGGGTATTCCAGTTTTCTAGGTTAATAACCACTTATTAGTGAGTGCATACCATGATTCACCTTTTGAGTCTGGGTTACCTCACTTAGTATGATGTTCTCTAGCTCCATCCATTTGCCTAAGAATTTCATGAATTCATTGTTTCTAATGGCTGAATAGTACTCCATTGTGTAGATATACCACATTTTTTGTATCCACTCTTCTGTTGAGGGATACCTGGGTTCTTTCCAGCATCTGGCAATTATAAATAGGGCTGCTATGAACATAGTAGAGCATGTATCCTTATTACATGGTGGGGAATCCTCTGGGTATATGCCCAGGAGTGGTATAGCAGGATCTTCTGGAAGTGAGGTGCCCAGTTTTCGGAGGAACCGCCAGACTGCTTTCCAGAGTGGTTGTACCAATTTGCAACCCCACCAGCAGTGGAGGAGTGTTCCTCTTTCTCCGCACCCTCTCCAACACCTGCTGTCTCCTGAATTTTTAATCTTAGCCATTCTGACTGGTGTAAGATGAAATCTTAGGGTTGTTTTGATTTGCATTTCCCTAATGACTAATGAAGTTGAGCATTTTTTAAGATGCTTCTCCGCCATCCGAAGTTCTTCAGGTGAGAATTCTTTGTTTAATTCTGTACCCCATTTTTTAATAGGGTTGCTCGGTTTTCTGGAGTCTAACTTCTTGAGTTCTTTATATATATTGGATATTAGCCCTCTATCTGATGTAGGATTGGTGAAGATCTTTTCCCAATTTGTTGGTTGCCGATCTGTCCTCTTGATGGTGTCCTTTGCCTTACAGAAACTCTGTAACCTTATGAGGTCCCATTTGTCAATTCTTGCTCTTAGAGCATACGCTATTGGTGTTCTGTTCAGAAACTTTCTCCCTGTACCGATGTCCTCAAGGGTCTTCCCCAGTTTCTTTTCTATTAGCTTCAGAGTGTCTGGCTTTATGTGGAGGTCCTTGATCCATTTGGATTTGAGCTTAGTACAAGGAGACAAGGATGGATCAATTCGCATTCTTCTGCATGCTGACCTCCAGTTGAACCAGCACCATTTGTTGAAAAGGCTATCTTTTTTCCATTGGATGTTTTCAGCCTCTTTGTCGAGGATCAAGTGGCCATAGGTGTGTGGGTTCATTTCTGGATCTTCAATCCTGTTCCATTGATCCTCCTGCCTGTCACTGTACCAATACCATGCAGTTTTTAACACTATTGCTCTGTAGTATTGCTTGAGGTCAGGGATACTGATTCCCCCAGATTTTCTTTTGTTGCTGAGAATAGTTTTAGCTATCCTGGGTTTTTTGTTGTTCCAGATGAATTTGATAATTGCTCTTTCTAACTCTGTGAAGAATTGAGTTGGGATTTTGATGGGTATTGCATTGAATCTGTATAGTGCTTTAGGCAAAATGGCCATTTTAACTATATTGATTCTACCGATCCATGAGCATGGGAGGTTTTCCCATTTTTTGAGGTCTTCTTCCATTTCCTTCTTCAGAGTCTTGAAGTTCTTGTCATACAGATCTTTCGCATGTTTGGTAAGAGTCACCCCAAGATACTTTATACTGTTTGTGGCTATTGTGAAGGGGGTCATTTCCCTAATTTCTTTCTCAGCCTGCTTATCCTTTGAGTATAGGAAGGCCACTGATTTGCTTGAGTTGATTTTGTAACCTGCCACTTTGCTGAAGTTGTTTATCAGCTGTAGGAGCTCTCTAGTGGAGTTCTTTGGGTCACTTAGGTAGACGATCATGTCGTCTGCAAATAATGATAGTTTGACTTCCTCCTTTCCAATTTGTATCCCTTTGACCTCCTTATGTTGTCGAATTGCCCGAGCTAGTACCTCAAGTACAATATTGAAAAGATAAGGAGAAAGGGGGCAGCCTTGTCTGGTCCCTGATTTCAGTGGGATTGCTTCAAGTTTCTCTCCGTTTAGTTTGATGCTGGCTACCGGTTTGCTGTATATTGCTTTTACTATGTTTAGGTATGGGCCTTGAATTCCTGTTCTCTCCAAGACTTTAAGCATGAAAGGATGCTGAATTTTGTCAAATGCTTTTTCAGCATCCAATGAAATGACCATGTGGTTTTGTTCTTTGAGTTTGTTTATGTAGTGGATTGTATTGATGGATTTCCGTATATTGAACCAACCCTGCATTCCCGGGATAAAGCCTACTTGATCATGGTGGATGATCGTTTTGATGTGTTCTTGGATTCGGTTGGCAAGAATTTTATTGAGTATTTTTGCATCGATGTTCATAAGAGAAATTGTTCTGAAGTTCTCTTTCTTTGTTGGATCTTTGTGTGGCGTTGGTATCAGCGTAATTGTGGCTTCGTAGAAGGAATTGGGTAGTGTTCCTTCTGTTTCTATTTTGTGGAATAGTTTGAAGAGTATTGGTGTTAACTCTTCTTTGAAGGTCTGGTAGAATTCTGCACTGAAACCATCTGGTCCTGTGCTTTTTTTGGTTGGAAGACTTTCTATGACTCCTTCTATTTCTTTAGGCTTTATGGGACTGTTTAGATGGTCTAGTTGGTCCTGATTTAATTTTGGTATTTGGTATCTGTCAAGGAAATTGTCCATTTCCTCCAGATTCTCCAGTTGTGTTGAGTACAGGCTCTTGTAGTAGGATCTGATGATTTTTTGGATTTCCTCAGTTTCCGTTGTTATGTCTCCCTTTTCATTTCTAAGTTTGTTAATTTGGATACTTTCTCTGTGCCCTTTGGTCAGTCTGGCTAAGGGTTTATCTATCTTGTTGATTTTCTCAAAGAACCAGCTCCTGGTTTTGTTGATTTTTTGTATGGTTCTCTTTGTTTCTACTTGATTGATTTCGGCCCTGAGTTTGATGATTTCCTGCCTTCTACTCCTCCTGGGTGAAATAGCTTCTTTTTGTTCTAGGGCTTTCAGGTGTGTCATTAAGTTGGTAATGTATGCTCTCTCCATTTTCTTTTTGGAGGCACTCAGGGCTATGAGTTTTCCTCTTAGCACTGCTTTCATTGTGTCCAATAGATTTGGGTATGTTGTGTTTTCATTTTCATTGTGTTCTAAAAAGTCTTTAATTTCTTTCTTTATTTCTTCCTTGACCAAGGTGTCATTGAGTAGAGTATTGTTCAATTTCCACGTGTATGTGGGTTTTCTGTTGTTTCTGTTGCTATTGAAGACCACTTTTATTCCATAGTGATCAGATAGGAGGCATGGGATTAGTTCTATCTTCTTATATTTGATGAGGTCTGTCTTGTGACCAATTATATGGTCGATTTTGGAGAAGGTACCATGAGGTGCTGAAAAAAAGGTATATTCTTTTGTTTTAGGATAGAATGTTCTATATATATCAGTTAAATCTAATTGGTCCAAAGCTTCAATTAGTTTCATTGTGTCCTTGTTTAGTTTCTGTTTTCCTGATCGGTCCATTGAGGAAAGTGCAGTGTTGAAGTCACCCACAATTATTGTGTTAGGTGCAATGTGTGCTTTGAGTTTTAATAAAGTTTCTTTTATGAAAGAGGGTGCCCTTGCATTTGGAGCATAGATGTTCAGGATTGAGAGTTATTCTTGTTGTATTTTTCCTTTGACCAGCAAGAAGTGTCCCTCAGAGTCTTTTTTGATGACTTTGGGTTGAAAGTCAATTTTATCTGATATTAAAATGGCTACTCCAGCTTGTTTCCTGAGACCATTTGCTTGTAAAATTGTCTTCCAGCCTTTTACTCTAAGGTAGTGTTTGTCTTTGACCCTGAGGTGTGTTTCCTGTAAGCAGCAAAATGTAGGGTCCTGTTTACGTATCCAGTCAGTTAGTCTGTGTCTTTTTATTGGGGCATTGAGTCCATTGATGTTAAGAGATATTAAGGAATAGTGATTGTTACTTCCTATCATTTTTGACGTTATTTTTTAAATTTGATTGCTTAACTTCTTTTGGGTTTGATGAAAGGTTACTATCTTGCTTTTTTCAGGGTGAAGTTTCCCTCCTTGTATTGGTGTTGTCCTCCTATTATCCTTTTTAGGGCTGGGTTTGTGGATAGATATTGGGTGAACTTGGTTTTGTCGTGAAATATCTTAGTTTCTCCATCTATGGTGATTGAGAATTTTGCTGGATATAGTAGTTTTGGTTGGTATTTGTGTTCTCTTAGAGTCTGCATGAGATCTGCCCAGGACCTTCTAGCCTTCATAGTCTCAGGTGAAAAGTCTGCTGTGATTCTGATAGGTCTTCCTTTATATGTTACTTGGCCTTTTTCTCTTACTGCCTTTAATATTCTTTCTTTGTTTAGAACATTTGGTGTTTTGATTATTATGTGACGGGAAGTATTTCTGTTCTGGTCCAGTCTGTTTGGAGTTCTGTAGGCTTCTTGTATATTCATGGGCATCTCTCTCTTTAGGTTAGGGAAGTTTTCTTCCATAATTTTATTGAAGATATTTGCTGGCCCTTTAAGTTGTAAATCTTCACTCTCATCTATGCCTATAATCCTTAGGTTTGGTCTTCTCATTGTGTCCTGGATTTCCTGGATATTTTGGGTTACAAGCTTTTTGCATTTTGCATTTTCTTTAACTGTTGAGTCCATGGTTTCTAAGGAATCTTCAGCATCTGAGATTCTTTCTTCTATTTCTTGTATTCTGTTGTTGATATTTGCATCTCTGTCCCCTGATTTCTTCCCAAGGCTTTCTATCTCCAAAGTTGTCTCCTTTTGAGTTTTCTTAGTTGTTTCTACTTCTGTTTTTAGATCCTGGATGGTTTTGCTTAGCTCCTTCACTTGCTTGTTTGTGCTTTCCTGTAATTCTTTAAGAGATTTTTGTGTTTTTTCTTTCATGACCTCAGCCTGTTGACCAAAGTTCTCCTGTATTTCTTTAAGAGATTTTTGTGTTTCGTCTTTCATGACCTCAGCCTGTTGACCAAATTTCTCCTGTATTTCTTTAAGTGTTTTTTGCATTTCCTCCTTGTTGGCTTTTGTATTCTCCTGGATTTCTTTCAATGATTTTTGTGTTTCCCTTGCAAGGGCTTCTAACTTTTGATCCATTTTCTCCTGAATGTCCTTCATGTGTTCCTGTACCAGCATCATGACCAGTGATTTTAAATCCAAATCTTGTTTTACTGGTGTGATGGGGTATCCAGGACTTGCTGGTAGAGGAGAATTTGGTTCAGATGTTGCCATATTGCCTTGATTTCTGTTAGTGACGTTCCTGCGTTTGCCTTTTGCCATCTAGCTCTCACTGGTGTTACTTGGTCTTGTCAGTGCTGTACTCACCAGTGCAAGCTGCCCCTTCCCCGTTGGCCTCTGGTGCACAGCTTACACTCTGCACTGCCTGTAGACAGGGTGCTGTTGTCCAGGCTGTTCAGATCCCGAAGCAGGCACCTGAAGGCTCCCGCTGGGGCCCGCAGGATTTATTGGAGCACACCGACTTCTCCCAGCTGGCCGCCTGGAAGCCCCCACTAGCCTCTTGAGGGACCTGGAGATGTGGCGGCCACCCAGGCTGATCTGAAGCGGAGAGAGTTGAGCTGGGGGCTTCTGCCTGAGGCCTTGCCCCAGATTGTGTCTGTGGACCAGGTGGAACCCGTGTGCACCCCCAGGGAGCTCCGAAGGTGAATGTTGCTGTGACCTCCCCTGTGCTCCGCTCACTCCGCTGGGCAGCCGATTTCCCCAACCGGGCTGGCGCACACTAGGTTAGCCTTGTCGCCCGGGCCCTGAGTCCAGGCAAACGCCTGGGAGGCCAAGGTCCGAGCAAAGTTCCCCTAGGGCTATGTCTGTTATTTGGGTCCGCCAGGTGACCAGGATGGCGGGCGTGCGCGTCCGCGCTCCCCAAAAGCACCGGGAGAGTCTGTTGTGCTAATAACCTCCTGGGCTGGTTGACACACAGATGGCCCACCAAGCCGCCCAGTTCTTGGGGTCAGTCCTGTGCCTTTTGGGGCCTAGACCCCCGTTTTGTTAGCCTCAGGCTACGCTTGTTAGCAGTCTCTGCCCTCCCGAGCACTCTGGCTCCTGTAGGCAAAATGGCGGCGCGTGCGCTGGCCGGGGCAAAAAAAAAACTCCTGGCTGGGTTGGCGCCCCGATGGCCACTCGAACAGCCCAGGGCCTGGGTGCAGGCCAACGCCCGTCTGGCTCAGACCCCTGCGGTGTTGGGCCTAGGATTATGTTTGTGTACCTCAGTCTGACCGATCTCTGGAGCCCGAATCAAGATGGAGGTGAGTCTCTCCTGACTAGCGGGAAGCCGAGTTCTGAAGTGGCTTCCGTGCAGCGAAAGGCTCCGCAGAACCGCAGTTGCTTGCCGCCCGGCTGGTCAGCGAAGGTCAGTGGTCGTGGGCGCAGGGCCTAACTGGACCCTGTGTCGCCTTGGTTCCACTGCTGATGGCCCTTCAGCTGGAGCAGCCACTGCTACCGCTGCCGCAGCCGCCGATCTAAATGGCTGAACATTTCTTTATGTGCTTCAAGGCCATTAGAGTTTCCTCATTTGAAAATTCCCTGTTTTGCTGTGTACATCAAACTAAATGGAGACAAACTTGAAGCAATCCCACTAAAATCTGGGACCAGAAAAGGCTGCCCACTCTCTCCCTATCTATTCAATATAGTACTTGAAGCCCTAGACAGAGCAATCAGACAACAAAAGCAGGTCAAATGTATACAAATTGGAGAGGAAGAAGTCAAAAATATCACTATTTTCAGATGCTATGATTGTTTTCTTAAGTGACCACAAAATTTCACCAGAGAACTCCTAAAGATGATAAAAAACTTCAGCAAAGTGTCTGGATATAAAATGAACTCAAATAAATCAGTAGCCTTCCTCTACTCAGAAGGATAAATAAGTTGAGAAAGAAATTAGGGAAATGACCCCTTCACAATAGTCCCAAATAATATTACCTACCTTGGTGTGACTCTAATGACGCAAGTGAAAGTTATATATCACAAGACTTCCAGCTTCTGAATAAAGAAACTGAGGAAGATCTCAGAAGATGTACTGATCTCCCATACTCATGGATTGGCAGGATTAATATAGTAAAAATGGCCATCTTGCCAAAAGCAATCTACAGATTCAATGTAATCCTCATCAAAATTCCAAATCAATTCTTCATAGATTTAGAATGAACAATTCTCCAATTCATCTGGAATAACACAAAACCCAGGATAGCAAAACCTATTCTCCACAAAATCATCTCCTGGGGCAATCACCATCCCTGACCTCTAGCTCTACTACAGAGCAATAGTGATAAAAACTGTCTGATATTGCTATGAAGACAGGCAGGATGATCACTGGAATAGAACTGAAGACTCAGAAAAGAACCTGCACACCTACAATCACTTGATATTTGACAAAGGAGCTAAAGACATACAGTGGAAAAAAGGCAACATTTTAACACATGTTACTGGATCTAGTGGATGTCAGCATGCAGAGAAAGGCAAATTAACCCATTCTTATCTCCTTGTACAAAGCTCAAGTCCAAGTGGATAAAGGATCTACACATAAAACCAGTCACACTGAGAACTCGGCTGCCCGCCAGTCAGGAGAGACTCACCGCCATCTTGATCCCGGGCTCCAGAGATCGGTCAGACTGAGGTACACAAACATAATCCTAGGCCCAACACCGCAGGGGTCTGAGCCAGACGGGCGTTGGCCTGCACCCAGGCCCTGGGCTGTTCGAGTGGCCATCGGGGCGCCAACCCAGCCAGGAGTTTTTTTTTTGCCCCGGCCGGTGCACGTGCCGCCATTTTGCCTACAGGAGCCAGAGTGCTCGGGAGGGCAGAGACTGCTAACAAGCGTAGCCGGAGGCTAACAAAACGGGGGTCTAGGCCCCAAAAGGCACAGGACTGACCCCAAGAACTGGGCGGCTTGGTGGGCCATCTGTGTGTCAACCAGCCCAGGAGGTTATTAGCACAACAGACTCTCCCGGTGCTTTCGCGGAGCGCGGACGCGCACGCCCGCCATCCGGGTCACCTGGCGGACCCAAATAACAGACATAGCCCTAGGGGAACTTTGCTCGGACCTTGGCCTCCCAGGCGTTTGCCTGGACTCAGGGCCCAGGCGACAAGGCTAACCTAGTGTGCGCCAGCCCGGTTGGGGAAATCGGCTGCCCAGCGGAGTGAGCGGAGCACAGGGGAGGTCACAGCAACATTCACCTTCGGAGCTCCCTGGGGGTGCACACGGGTTCCACCTGGTCCACAGACACAATCTGGGGCAAGGCCTCAGGCAGAAGCCCCCAGCTCAACTCTCTCCGCTTCAGATCAGCCTGGGTGGCCGCCACATCTCCAGGTCCCTCAAGAGGCTAGTGGGGGCTTCCGGGCGGCCAGCTGGGAGAAGTCGGTGTGCTCCAATAAAGCCTGCGGGCCCCAGCGGGAGCCTTCAGGTGCCTGCTTCGGGATCTGAACAGCCTGGACAACAGCACCCTGTCTATAGGCAGTGCAGAGTGTAAGCTGTGCACCAGAGGCCAACGGGGAAGGGGCAGCTTGCACTGGTGAGTCCAGCACTGACAAGACCAAGTAACACCAGTGAGAGCCAGATGGCAAAAGGCAAACGCAGAAACGTCACTAACAGAAATCAAGGCAATATGGCAACATCTGAACCAAATTCTCCTCTACCAGCAAGTCCTGGATACCCCATCACACCAGTAAAACAAGATTTGGATTTAAAATCACTGGTCATGATGCTGGTACAGGAAAACATGAAGGACATTGAGGAGAAAATGGATCAAAAGTTAGAAGCCCTTGCAAGGGAAACACAAAAATCATTGAAAGAAATCCAGGAGAATACAAAAGCCAACAAGGAGGAAATGCAAAAAACACTTAAAGAAATACAGGAGAACTTTGCTCAACAGGCTGAGGTCATGAAAGACGAAACACAAAAATCTCTTAAAGAAATACAGGAGAACTTTGGTCAACAGGCTGAGCTCATGAAAGAGGAAACACAAAAATCTCTTAAAGAATTACAGGAAAACACAAACATGCAAGGGAAGGAGCTAAGCAAAACCATCCAGGATCTAAAATCAGAAGTAGAAACAACTAAGAAAACTCAAAGGGAGACAACTTTGGAGATAGAAAGCCTTGGGAAGAAATCAGGGGACAGAGATGCAAATATCAACAACAGAATACAAGAGATAGAAGAAAGAATCTCAGATGCTGAAGATTCCATAGAAACCATGGACTCAACAGTTAAAGAAAATGCAAAGTGCAAAAAGCTTGTAACCCAAAATATCCAGGAAATCCAGGACACAATGAGAAGACCAAACCTAAGGATTATAGGCATAGATGAGAGTGAAGATTTACAACTTAAAGGGCCAGCAAATATCTTCAATAAAATTATGGAAGAAAACTTCCCTAACCTAAAGAGAGAGATGCCCATGAATATACAAGAAGCCTACAGAACTCCAAACAGACTGGACCAGAACAGAAATACTTCCCGTCACATAATAATCAAAACACCAAATGTTCTAAACAAAGAAAGAATACTAAAGGCAGTAAGAGAAAAAGGCCAAGTAACATATAAAGGAAGACCTATCAGAATCACAGCAGACTTTTCACCTGAGACTATGAAGGCTAGAAGGTCCTGGGCAGATCTCATGCAGACTCTAAGAGAACACAAATGCCAACCAAAACTACTATATCCAGCAAAACTCTCAATCACCATAGATGGAGAAACTAAGATATTTCACGACAAAACCAAGTTCACCCAATATCTATCCACAAACCCAGCCCTAAAAAGGATAATAGGAGGACAACACCAATACAAGGAGGGAAACTCCACCCTGAAAAAAGCAAGATAGTAACCTTTCATCAAACCCAAATAAGTTAAGCAATCAAATTTAAAAAATAACGTCAAAAATGATAGGAAGTAACAATCACTATTCCTTAATATCTCTTAACATCAATGGACTCAATGCCCCAATAAAAAGACACAGACTAACTGACTGGATACGTAAACAGGACCCTACATTTTGCTGCTTACAGGAAACACACCTCAGGGTCAAAGACAAACACTACCTTAGAGTAAAAGGCTGGAAGACAATTTTACAAGCAAATGGTCTCAGGAAACAAGCTGGAGTAGCCATTTTAATATCAGATAAAATTGACTTTCAACCCAAAGTCATCAAAAGAGACTCTGAGGGACACTTCTTGCTGGTCAAAGGAAAAATACAACAAGAAGAACTCTCAATCCTGAACATCTATGCTCCAAATGCAAGGGCACCCTCTTTCATAAAAGAAACTTTATTAAAACTCAAAGCACACATTGCACCTAACACAATAATTGTGGGTGACTTCAACACTGCACTTTCCTCAATGGACCGATCAGGAAAACAGAAACTAAACAAGGACACAATGAAACTAATTGAAGCTTTGGACCAATTAGATTTAACTGATATATATAGAACATTCTATCCTAAAACAAAAGAATATACCTTTTTTTCAGCACCTCATGGTACCTTCTCCAAAATCGACCATATAATTGGTCACAAGACAGACCTCAACAAATATAAAAAGATAGAACTAATCCCATGCCTCCTATCTGATCACTATGGAATAAAAGTGGTCTTCAATAGCAACAGAAACAACAGAAAACCCACAAACACGTGGAGATTGAACAATACTCTACTCAATGACACCTTGGTCAAGGAAGAAATAAAGAAAGAAATTAAAGACTTTTTAGAACACAATGAAAATGAAAACACAACATACCCAAATCTATGGGACACAATGAAAGCAGTGCTAAGAGGAAAACTCATAGCCCTGAGTGCCTCCAAAAAGAAAATGGAGAGAGCATACATTACCAACTTAATGACACACCTGAAAGCCCTAGAACAAAAAGAAGCTATTTCACCCAGGAGGAGTAGAAGGCAGGAAATCATCAAACTCAGGGCCGAAATCAATCAAGTAGAAACAAAGAGAACCATACAAAAAATCAACAAAACTAGGAGCTGGTTCTTTGAGAAAATCAACAAGATAGATAAACCCTTAGCCAGACTGACCAAAGGGCACAGAGAAAATATCCAAATTAACAAACTTAGAAATGAAAAGGGAGACATAACAACGGAAACTGAGGAAATCCAAAAAATCATCAGATCCTACTACAAGAGCCTGTACTCAACACAACTGGAGAATCTGGAGGAAATGGACAATTTCCTTGACAGATACCAAATACCAAAATTAAATCAGGACCAACTAGACCATCTAAACAGTCCCATAAAGCCTAAAGAAATAGAAGGAGTCATAGAAAGTCTTCCAACCAAAAAAAGCACAGGACCAGATGGTTTCAGTGCAGAATTCTACCAGACCTTCAAAGAAGAGTTAACACCAATACTCTTCAAACTATTCCACAAAATAGAAACAGAAGGAACACTACCCAATTCCTTCTACGAAGCCACAATTACGCTGATACCAAAGCCACACAAAGATCCAACAAAGAAAGAGAACTTCAGACCAATTTCCCTTATGAACATCGATGCAAAAATACTCAACAAAATTCTTGCCAACCGAATCCAAGAACACATCAAAACGATCATCCACCATGATCAAGTAGGCTTTATCCCGGGAATGCAGGGTTGGTTCAATATACGGAAATCCATCAATACAATCCACTACATAAACAAACTCAAAGAACAAAACCACATGGTCATTTCATTGGATGCTGAAAAAGCATTTGACAAAATTCAGCATCCTTTCATGCTTAAAGTCTTGGAGAGAACAGGAATTCAAGGCCCATACCTAAACATAGTAAAAGCAATATACAGCAAACCGGTAGCCAGCATCAAACTAAACGGAGAGAAACTTGAAGCAATCCCACTGAAATCAGGGACCAGACAAGGCTGCCCCCTTTCTCCTTATCTTTTCAATATTGTACTTGAGGTACTAGCTCGGGCAATTCGACAACATAAGGAGGTCAAAGGGATACAAATTGGAAAGGAGGAAGTCAAACTATCATTATTTGCAGACGACATGATCGTCTACCTAAGTGACCCAAAGAACTCCACTAGAGAGCTCCTACAGCTGATAAACAACTTCAGCAAAGTGGCAGGTTACAAAATCAACTCAAGCAAATCAGTGGCCTTCCTATACTCAAAGGATAAGCAGGCTGAGAAAGAAATTAGGGAAATGACCCCCTTCACAATAGCCACAAACAGTATAAAGTATCTTGGGGTGACTCTTACCAAACATGCGAAAGATCTGTATGGCAAGAACTTCAAGACTCTGAAGAAGGAAATGGAAGAAGACCTCAAAAAATGGGAAAACCTCCCATGCTCATGGATCGGTAGAATCAATATAGTTAAAATGGCCATTTTGCCTAAAGCACTATACAGATTCAATGCAATACCCATCAAAATCCCAACTCAATTCTTCACAGAGTTAGAAAGAGCAATTATCAAATTCATCTGGAACAACAAAAAACCCAGGATAGCTAAAACTATTCTCAGCAACAAAAGAAAATCTGGGGGAATCAGTATCCCTGACCTCAAGCAATACTACAGAGCAATAGTGTTAAAAACTGCATGGTATTGGTACAGTGACAGGCAGGAGGATCAATGGAACAGGATTGAAGATCCAGAAATGAACCCACACACCTATGGCCACTTGATCCTCGACAAAGAGGCTGAAAACATCCAATGGAAAAAAGATAGCCTTTTCAACAAATGGTGCTGGTTCAACTGGAGGTCAGCATGCAGAAGAATGCGAATTGATCCATCCTTGTCTCCTTGTACTAAGCTCAAATCCAAATGGATCAAGGACCTCCACATAAAGCCAGACACTCTGAAGCTAATAGAAAAGAAACTGGGGAAGACCCTTGAGGACATCGGTACAGGGAGAAAGTTTCTGAACAGAACACCAATAGCGTATGCTCTAAGAGCAAGAATTGACAAATGGGACCTCATAAGGTTACAGAGTTTCTGTAAGGCAAAGGACACCATCAAGAGGACAGATCGGCAACCAACAAATTGGGAAAAGATCTTCACCAATCCTACATCAGATAGAGGGCTAATATCCAATATATATAAAGAACTCAAGAAGTTAGACTCCAGAAAACCGAACAACCCTATTAAAAAATGGGGTACAGAGTTAAACAAAGAATTCTCACCTGAAGAACTTCGGATGGCGGAGAAGCATCTTAAAAAATGCTCCACTTCATTAGTCATTAGGGAAATGCAAATCAAAACAACCCTAAGATTTCATCTTACACCAGTCAGAATGGCTAAGATTAAAAATTCAGGAGACAGCAGGTGTTGGAGAGGGTGCGGAGAAAGAGGAACACTCCTCCACTGCTGGTGGGGTTGCAAATTGGTACAACCACTCTGGAAAGCAGTCTGGCGGTTCCTCCGAAAACTGGGCACCTCACTTCCAGAAGATCCTGCTATACCACTCCTGGGCATATACCCAGAGGATTCCCCACCATGTAATAAGGATACATGCTCTACTATGTTCATAGCAGCCCTATTTATAATTGCCAGATGCTGGAAAGAACCCAGGTATCCCTCAACAGAAGAGTGGATACAAAAAATGTGGTATATCTACACAATGGAGTACTATTCAGCCATTAGAAACAATGAATTCATGAAATTCTTAGGCAAATGGATGGAGCTAGAGAACATCATACTAAGTGAGGTAACCCAGACTCAAAAGGTGAATCATGGTATGCACTCACTAATAAGTGGTTATTAACCTAGAAAACTGGAATACCCAAAACATAATCCACACATCAAATGAGATACAAGAAGAAAGCAGGAGTGGTCCCTGGTTCTGGAAAGACTCAGTGAAACAGTATTTGGCAAAACCAGAACGGGGAACTGGGAAGGGGTGGGAGGGAGGACAGGGGAAGAGAAGGGGGCTTACGGGACTTTCGGGGAGTGGGGGGGCGCTAGAAAAGGGGAAATCATTTGAAATGTAAATAAATTATATCAAATAAAAAAAAAAAAAAAAACCAGTCACACTGAAGCTTATAAAGGAGAAAGTGGGGAAAAACTTGAACACATGGGCACAGGGGAAATTTTCCTGAATAGAACACCAATGGCTTATGCTCTAAGAACAATAATCAACCTTTGGGACCTCATAAAACTACAAATCTTCTGTAAAGCAAGGACATTGTCAATTGGCCAAAGCAGCAACCAACATATTGGGAAGAGATCTTTACCTATTCTACACCCAATAGAGGGAAAATATTCAATGTATACAAAGAACTCAAGAAGTTAGACTCCAGAGCATCAAATAAATCTATTAAAAATGGGGTACTTTAAAATTTTATCTCTACTATGAGTCTAGTAATGATACCTGTGTATCTAAAGTTCTTACTATGCAGATGCCTTTAATTGAGATGCCACCACTCAGCTTTGATCTCCATGGACATGATAAGGTGAAGCCCAATGAGTGAGCATATCTGAAAAATATGATGCTGACTGAAAGAGGAGAGCATCTTGTGTCAGTATGTGCATACACACACTCACTCACACACACACACAGGTTGGAGAGACGGGGGGGGGGAGAGAGAGAGAGAGAGAGAGAGAGAGAGAGAGAGAGAGGAGAAACTGGTAGAAGAGGTGCAGAAGACCTCAGTATGTCCCTGATGCTCTGAGTCAGGTGGAGGTGCCAAGGAAACCGTAAGGATTACAGAGGTCACTACATGAAGCCCAGAGTCAGCTGAAAGTAGGTGGAATTTATCTTTCAAATTGGTTATCCTGGGTTTCCTGGGATTGTGCATGGCTATGAGGTGCACATTGTGGGCATCAGGAACATAACATGGTTCTCCTCCAAGAACAGTTTGCTTTCTCAACCACTGCACTGGTTCTACGGCACCTGATGTAACAAATAAAATATTCCCTCTCATTTTCTGCTGCAGTTCTTTTCACAATAGACTAAATATCACATTAATGTGTTTGAATTTTTAGGACCATTTTGCAATGACAACCATGCACCATCATATCTAGTAGAACAAAAGAACTGATCTGAGGTAAAGTGAAATCAGGGCAGGCTGATCATAGTCTGGACGGTGTAGAGTAAGAACAGTAGTCAGATAGGAAAGATTATTTCAATAATAATATGTATATGTGTTGGACACAGTTAATAATAGAATATTATATTCTTCATATATGGAGAACAGATCTTAGGAGTTAACACTGAGAATGATAACTGTGTCATCATTAAATGGTGCACATTTGTTTGAAAACTCCATGTTAGAGAAAATGAATACAATAAATATCATTTAAGTAATCAGTGGACATGTTACTAAGACTGCAGCCATTAGAGAAAGAATTTATGACCAAATCTCCCTGGCTTTCCTTACCCATCCAATGTGTCACTGATAAATACCAGCTCAAAACTTGTTCTCATTAAATATTGTTCCATTATGGAATCATTTAAAAATTCTTCCAGTGTGTGCACAAACCAGAAGTTTAATAGTACATGACACTAAACAGTAGGTTCTAGAGTATTACCATGGCTAGAACAATGGTCCACATCTCTAACATTAAAACAGTTGTTCATTCAGCATAGGCCAAAACTTCCTAGATTCTGAAAGGATCCTGGAATATCCTTGTTGGTAATTACTGCCCCCTGCTGGTCCTGAGCATCACTGTATTCTATTATAGAATCATTTAAAAATTCTTCCAGTATGTACACAAACCAGAAGTTTAATAGTACTTGACACTAAACAGTAGGTTCTAGAGAATTACCATGTCTAGAAGAATGGTCCAAATCTCTAACATAAAAACAGTTGTTCATTCAGCCTAGGCCAGAACTTCCTAGATTCTGAAATGATCCTGGAATTTCCTTGTTGGTGGCTACTGCCCCCTGCTGGTCCTGAGCATCACTGTAGAGAGGTTTTTGTGCAGGTTCACACTGGACTTCCCTCACTGTGTCTCTGGCACAGTAGTAAGTGGCTGTGTCATCAGTTTGCAGACTGTTCAATTTTAAGAAAACTTGGCTCTTGGAGGTGTCCCTGCTGATGCTCAGTCGGGATTTGAGAGCTGAATTATAATCTGTGCTTCCACCACTCCATATTATTCCCATCCACTCCAGATCCTTTCCCGGAGGCTGGCGAACCCAGTGTACACCATAACCAGTTAATGAGAACCCAGAGACAGTGCAGGTCAGGGACAGGGTCTGTGATGGCTTCACCAGGCCAGGTCCTGACTCCTTCAGCTGCACCTGGGACAGGACCCCTGGGGACAAGCAATGCCAACATTAGTCATGCATCTGCTAGCAGACCTGTCTGAGTCCCTCTTCTGAGACCCTGAACACTTACAGCTTTGAAAGGTCAGCAGGCAGAGGAGCAGCACCAGGACAGCCATGCTCTGATGGAGGCTCTAATGAGAGGAGGATGGGGCTCCTCAGCTAGGTCTGGGCTTTCAGCCTGAGCCTGAGGGCTGCTTTGCATTGGGGGAGGTTCCTGAGAGGATAAAAAGGTTTCCAGTTTTTCCTCCAGGTGACAGAAAGTTGCCTTGTGCTTTCTAGAGCACCTGGAGAGGGAAATAAGGAGAATTTTTTTCTGGTACTGTCTGGAGTTCAAATTATAGATAAACAGGAAGTTATAGGATTCATACTGTGCAGTCCTAGGAAGAAAAACATGGGAATGTTTACAGGAATTGAACCTATCCCTGCCATGCAGAACATATAACTGTAAAGAGTGATGACAAAGAGGGCTTGGAGAAGAGTCATGCAATCCTGGGTCAGTGGCAATTAGTGTTTTGGATTATATCTTAGGGGAGATTCTCTGGGAGTTATATATGCAAAGTCATTATACTGGTCTCCTTAGTTTGTTGGACAACTGGAATGCCCTGGTAGTTTTGTTGGAATTTGGGTAGTTCTGAACAAATACTAGCAGCAGGAATAGAAATGAATGATATTAGATAGTACATTTGGAGATTTCCCAATGGTGAGGTGTGCTGAGGAACTGTAAAGGTGTTCCCTGATCCTCCCTAGCCTATGGGACACTTGGATGGTCCCTGATAGATGTCTGACAATTACCTTTCTTATATCTGTGAAAACCTAATTAAATTAAAACACAGAGTTGATTTTTAAGACAGTAGGACATAAAATGTGGCTATAGAGTACAGATTCTTCCCTCTTTAAGAAACAGGAAGGCTAAAGAGAGAACCTGGAGGAAAACCATCCATGTGAATGGAAACAGTGAAACCTGGAGAGTCTGATTCCATCTGAAAAAAATTGAGTCAACCTCTGTTTTAGGGGAAACAGTAAGTATCCCACGAGCAATGGGCGACCTCATTTAGAAGCCATGGGCAGTTCCAGTACGCATGCCATAATATAGCTCAAACAAACAGATGAGGGAGTATTTATACTGGCTTGGGGAGCAATGAACGTTTTATTATCTGACAGTATATTTAATGCTTAATAACTATTTACTGACCTGGAAACCCATTAAAAGGATATATATTAATATATGGAAATTATTATATACCTACTCTAATGGCTATTTTTGTTGTCATTTTGACTACAACCTAAAAATGGAGAGAACATCTGTTAGGGACCTCTGCATAACTTTAACTGAGAATATATACTTCTTACCTGTATATTTGAAGTAAGAAGATACACATCTAATCTACATTTTAATTGAGATCTCATTTGCACCATGTTTTCTGCTGGAAACTTGTATAAGAACATGGATATATGAAGTGTTTTATTTGTATTGCTTGTTCATCTTCCTTTCTTATTGAATCCAGAACAACCAGCCCAGGGGTTGTCTCACACATAATGCACTAAGATTGATCATCTCAATCACTATTTAAGAAAGTACCTCACTGGTTGTCTAACAGCCTGATTGTATGGAGGCATTTTGTCAATTGAGGCTTCCTCCTTCTGATGACACTAGTTTGTGTCAAGTTGATTTTGAACCTGCCAGGGTGCCCAATTAGCCCCATAGCTTTTTATTGGATTATACTAATATATTCCCACTATTCTCATGCACAAATCCAGACTGACAACACATAAGAGAAAGACCATAGGCAAATGATAGCTAAAAACACAATTGACTGAGGGTGTCCTTCTAAGAGTTCAGAGTGCAGGCCTCCACAGAGACTCCATCACTGAGAGATAGTAGAGTAGTAGAATCAGGAAATAGAATTGCAAAAGTCTATTTCAAATGAAAACATCACTTTCCGTGTCTACTCTACAGAACTGAGATAGTAGGGTGACATGTTCTGGAAGTGTCATGTGTTGCTGTGCTCCAAACCATTTTCAAATATGGGAGAACAATGGTCTTATTACAAGAACAGGAACCCCTTTCTGTCCATCCTTATAACATTTATTTTTCTTCTTTCTTTTAGTAAATGGATTTCATGTGATTGGTTATAGACAGCATAGAATTTTGGATTTAATTTCAATTTACTTGAGAATAGAGATGATGGCTTTATGTAACCTATTCTGCCCACATACTTTGGCCATGATTAATGAGACTTATCAGAGACTGGGGGGTAGAAGGATGTCCACCAATGAAGACATCACCTCTCAGTTCTGTCTTTTCTGATCCCCGTGTTATCTTGTGAACCTACATCTCAGGCAAGTGATGGAAATGAGTTTTTCTTGAGAAGAGAGATAAGACTGATCTCTTTGAGAGACAATGTCCTTACCTATAATAGTGAATACTGCTGACTTAAGTAAAATAACAATTATTTGAAATTAGGGATGTGTTTTTGAAAATATTAACATTTGAATCTACTAAGTATACCTATGTTACAGAAGAACTCTTCTTTTGACTACCTCCTAGCACTATATTAGCAATGTTTATAAAATATTTTAGTTTTAATTACATGTATATGTGTTAGTGGGAACAGTGAGTGCTCATGGAATCCAAATTTATGCTGGGTTTTCTGTATTGTGATTATGAGGTGCTCATTGTGGGAGTCAGGTACTTAAGTTGGATCCCCTCAAAGAACAGTTTGTTCTCTGTATCACGGATGTTTCTATAGCACCTGGAGTAACAATGATAACATTTCTTCTAATTTTTGCTGCAGCTCTGTTACAATGGGCTAAATATCACATTAATCTGTCTGAATCTGAATAATGACAACCAGGTACCATCTTATCAAAGGAACACCAAAATTGATCTGAGGTGAAGTGAAATCATTGTGGCCTGATCAGTGGCTTGGACAGTGTAGAATGAGAAGACTAGTCAGCTAATAGGAAGGATTATTTCAATAATTATATGTATGAATGTCGGCCACAGTTAATAATAGCATATTATGTTCTTCATATATGGAGGGCAGAGCTTATGAGTTGGCCCTCAGAATGATAACTGTGTCCTCATTAAATTGTGGAAATGTTTGTAAGTTTCATGTTAGAGAAAATGAGTACATTTAATCTTAAATATCAATTAAGTAAACAGTAGAAATATTACTAAAACTGCAACCAAGAGAGAAAAAAAATCCATTAGCAAGTCTCCCTGGATGTCCTTACTTATGCAGTGATAGCTGGTTAATGAGAACCCAGAGACAGTGCATGTGATGGACAGGGTCTGTGAGGGCTGCACCAGGCCAGGTCCTGACTCCTTCAGCTGCACCCGGGACAGGACACCTGGGGACAAGCAACACCACCATCAGTCATACATCTCCTAGCTGACATGTCTGAGTCCCTCTTCTGAGACCCTGAACACTTAAAGCTTGGAAAGGTCAGCAGGCAGAGGAGCAGCACCAGGACAGCCATGCTCTGATGGAGGCTCTAATGAGAAGAGGATGGGGCTTCTCAGCTAGGTCTGGGCTTTCAGCCTGAGTCTGAGGGCTGCTTTGCAATGGGGGAGGTTCCTGAGAGGATAAAAGAAGCACTCAGCAGATTTTCAATTTTCCCTCCAAATGAGAGAAATATGTCTTGTGCTCTTTTGAGTACATGGAGAGGAAAATAAGGAACCTTGTTCTAGTACTATCTGGAGCACAACATAGAGATAAACAAGATGTTATAGGATTCACACTGTGCAAGACTAGGAAGAAAGACATGGGGATGGTGACCGTAAATGAACCCACATTCATGAAGTTCAGACAGAACATTGTCCCATGTCCTGTGTGCATTTTAGAACTCTGTATATTCCAGAAAAGTCTTTAGGATGGAATTGGGCTCTTGGTGATCAGGAATCCTTCTTGAGGAGCTCTTTAACATTTTTCTCATGTTGTCTGTGGAACCAGTTCTATTGTTGCCTCATTTGGAGTACAGATCACAAGGAAGCCCATCCCAGACATTTAGTTCAATTGATCTCACATATTTATCTAAAAGAAGACTGAAGACTATGATTCGGATCTAACCTCACTAGGCTCAGACTATGCTCCTGGCCACTTAGGGACATGGTACTTGGGGACTAGGTTATGTATGTCTTGATTTCTGTCAGTCTTCATTTCTCTTTGCATTTTTCTCTATTTCTCCTCTGAGCTTATAGCACATGAAAACCCAAATTCATAAATATGATTATTGCATTGGAGAGGCGTGGGAGGCAAACTGTTCATAACACTTGAAAATAAGCAGTAACATGCTGCTAGTCTTGAGTTTTGTTAACTGAAATACAAAATAAGCCGGAGTAGTCTACTTTATGGAATAAAGTGTAGGTAAAGGCAGGCATGAATACCTGTGCCTTGAGGTGTTGACCACTATATAGGAGAGATATTGTAGAACTTTGCTCCATGACTTAGCAATGTAAACCCCAAGGAAGAGAAGTAAAGGGCTGGATCCAAACTGCCCTATCAGGTCTCAGATACTGTCAGTCTGGGAATTTTACTCACAGGTGGAGTCCTCGTGTTTTTAGTTTCTTGGTTTTTCATTTTTATTATAAATATTTTTATTTTATTTTATTTTATTTATTTTTTAATTGATATATTTTTATTTACATTTCAAATGATTTCCCCTTTTCTTGGTCCCCACTCCCCGCAAGTCCCATAAGCCCTCTTCTGTCCCCCCTGGTCTTCCATCCACCCCTTCCCATTTCCCTGTTCTGGAATTCCCCTATACTCTTGCACTGAGTCTTTCCAGAACCAGGGGCCACTCCTCCATTCTTTTTGGACATTTAATTTGTGGATTATGTCCTGGGTATAATAAGATTCTAGGCTAATATCCACTTATCAGTGAGTGCATACCATGATTGATCTTTTGAGACTGGGTTACCTCACTTAGTATGATGTTCTCCAGCTCCATCCATTTGTCTAAAATTTCATGAATTCATTGTTTCTAATGGCTGAATAGTACTCCATTGCATAAATATACCACATTTTTTGTATCCATTCCTCCATTGAAGGACACCTAGGTTCTTTACAGCTTCTGGCTACTACAAATAGGGCTGCTATGAACATAGTGGAGCATGTGTCCTTACTGCATGCTGAAGAATCCTCTGGATATTGCCCAGGAGTGGTATAACAGGGTCCTTAATTACTTTATACACTCCACATTTTATTCCCCACCGTGCCAACCCCTGTCCACCCTCTTACTGTTCCCATTCCATACCTTCTACCCTCCTGCCTAGTCTCCACAAGGAAGTTCCTACCCCCTACTCCATATGACCTCTAATCTCCTTGAGGCCTCCAGTCTCTTGAGGATTAGGTGCATCATTTCTGAATGATCACAGACTGGGCAGTCCTCTATTGTATGTATGCTAGGGGCCTCATATCAGCTTGTATATGCTGCCTGTTTGGTGGTCCAATGTTTGAGAGATCCCGGGGGGTCCAGATTAATTGAGACCTCTGGTCCTCCTACAGTGTTTCCCTCAGCTTCATTCAGCCTTCCCTAGTTTAACAGCAGGGATCAGCTGCTTCTTTCTATTTGTTGGGTGCACATATCTGCTTCTGACTCTTTCACATTCTTGTTGTGTCTTCTGGAGTGCTGTCATGCTAGGTTCCTTTTTGTGAGTGCTCCATAGCCTCAGTAATAGTATCAGGTCTTAGGACCTCCTTTGTGCTGAATCCTTATGCATAATCTTTTTCTTTTGAATGACAGTGATAGAGACAGGTCTTAACTTTAGAGAGACAGCCATCCTGTGTAAGTGGTGAAGGAATTAGTGTCAGTTCATTTACTCAAACTTGGGCTTTATTTATTTATTTATTTATTTATTTTTGTTTTGAAATTTTGTTTTCAAGATAGAGTTTCTCTGTGTAGCCCTAGCTGTCTTGGCTCTCTACCTGTCCTGGAACTTGCACTGTAGAGCATCAAGGGTCATGTATGAGGATCAAACAGTTTGAGCAGCCATAGAATCTGTCCCAATGGTTAGTACAAACAAGAATACTAGGAAACAATCTGAAGCTCTCAGAAAAACACTCTCAATAGTTATGCTATGGTTTTATTAATGTCAAGGAACAAGAACATTAGCAGCACTAGCTGATATGAGTCCTTTGTTGAAGCTGGACTGGTGATTAAGATAATGAGATTTTTATACCCATTTTAGCCTTCAGCATTCTAATATGATCTGATTATTATTGAGGAGTATATGTCAATTCTTTGGATTTAATTAGAAATAGTTCTTTTTATATAAAAATTTAAATTTGTAATATTATTATGATTTTTGTAAGATTTACTTAAAGATAAACAATAAATTAATAGATCCTTTCTTTGTAACTGTGAAATGCTGCCTGTTAGTAAGAAAAACTGACTGAAAAAAATTACCTTGCTTGCACACACTATGTGAATCTAAAATGTTGCTTTGTAATGAGTATACATGGGTTCTTAGGTCAATTTGTGTTCTTTACCTATCCTAGATAATAATCTTTTATATAAACGTATTGGAAAATATAATGTCTTTATTTTGCAGGTGGGAGTAAAGGAGGGAGGGGTGAAAGGAAGAATGGAAGAGAAAGTGTGAGACAGAGATAAACAGAGATGGAGAGAAGAAAAAGTGCAGAAAGAGAGAGGGGAGAGAGACAGACACAGAGACAGAGAGACAAAGAAGACAGACAGACAGACAGACATAGAGTATAAAGGAGGGTGGGTGAGAGTAAAGGAGGGAGGGAGAAAGTAAGTGATGGAGGAAGAAGAGAGAGGGAGAAATAGGGGGAAGGAGAAAGGGAGAGATGGAGGGAGAATAGAGAGAGATGGAGGAACAAGGGAGAGAAAAATGGAAAGAGAGAGAGAAGGAGGAGGAGGAAGAGGAGGAGGAGGAAGAGGAGAAGAAGGAGTGTGGTAGAAGAGTCACAGTACCTTAGATGGTCCATAGTACTCAGGGTTAGGTGGAGGTGTCAAGGAAACAATAAGGATTAGTGAGGTCAGTATATAAGGCTCAGAGACAACTGAGGGTAGGTGGGACTTATCTTTCAAGTTGGAGCAGTGTAGTGCTTATGGAGGCCACGTTTATCCTGAGATTTCTGGAATTATGCATGGTTATGAGGTGTACATTGTGGGCATCAGGAACATAACATGTTTCTCCTCAAAGAACAGTTTCTTTTCTTAATCACTGCACTGGTTCTTTGGCACCTGATATAACAATGAAAATATTCCTTCTCACTTTTTTGCTGCAGCTCTCTATACAATGGACTAAACGTCACATTAATCTGTGTGAATCTTTAGCACCATTTTACAATGACAACCAGGCACCATCGCATCTAGTAGAACACAAACTGATCTGAGGTAAAGTGAATTCAGGGCAGGCTGATCATATTCTGGACAGTGTAGAATTAGAAGACTAGTCAGTTAGATGGGAAGGATTATTTCAATAATAATATGTATGGGTGTTAGACACAGTTAATAGCAGCATATTATATTCTTCATGTATGTAGAGCAGATCTTATGAGTTAGCACTCAGAATGATAACTGTGTCATCATTAAATTGGAGACCTGTGTTTGAAAACTTCATGTTAGATAATATTATTACAATTGATTTCAAACATCATTTAAGTTGACAGTGGACATGTTACTAAAACTGCAGTCATGAGAGAAATAATCTTTTACCAGGTTTCCCTGGCTGTCCTCACCCACACAATGTTTCACTGAGTTTTCCTGATTAATGCCATTTCATAACCTCTCTTCTCATTAAACACTGTTACATTATAGAACCATTTAAAAATTCTTATAGTGTGTGTACAACCTAAAAGTTTTTGACACTAAATAGCAGACTCTAGAGAATTACCAGGGCTAGAAGAATAGTCCACATCTCTAACTGTACAGAGCCATATTGGGGTGTCATGCCACATGGTAGGAACTTGACATTAGCCCAAGGACAATTCCTGGCTTCAGGCAGGAATCAGACCTTAGGGCATAATAGGGAAGTAGGTTACAAGCAGGAATTTTTATCCTAGGATGGAGAAGCTCAGAGTGAAAGTTAAGTTTTTTGTTCCTCCAAGTCTACAAATTCCTGAATTAAGCAGGTGACCCACCCAACTGCCTGAGCAATAGAGCCAAGGACTGCCAGAAGACTTTCCAGGAACTCAGCCCAGAGTCTGGGGGGGGGGAGGGGAGGAGAGATTTGCCCAAACTGTTAAAAGGTCTGACCTCAATTAATGTTGGGACCTCGTTCTTTTTGCCCCTTCCCCATCTATCCCTCAGCTTCTGTTCCAGCAACCCAGTTCGTAGTAGCTGCAGGGAGCTACAGAATACAACATCTAACATTAAAGCATTTGCTTATACAGCCTAAGCCAGAACTCCTAGATTCTGAAATGATCTTGGAAAGTCTTTGTTGGTAGTTACTGGCCCCTGCTGGTCCTGAGCATCACTGTAGAGAGGTTTTTATGAAGGTTCACACTGGACTTTCCTCAATGTTTCCTGTGTCATCAGTTTGTAGACTGTTCAGTTTTAAGAAAACTTGGCTCTTGGAAGTGTCCCTACTGATGCTCAATCTGGCTTTGAGAGCTGAATTATAATGATTCTCCATTAAACCATATTACTCCCACCCACTCAAGAGGCTGGCAAACCCAGTGTATGTCATAGCTGGTTTACGTGAACCCAGAGACAGTGCAGGTGATGGACTGAGTCTGTGAGGGCTGCACCAGGCCAGGTCCTGACTCCTTCAGTTGCTCCTAAGACCAGACAGACACCTGGGGACAAGAAACATCACCAATTAGTCATCTCCTAGCTGACATGTCTGAGTCCCTCTTCTGAGACCCTGAACACTTACAGCTTGGAAAGGTCAGCAGGCAGAGGAGCAGCACCAGGACAGCCATGCTCTGATGGAGGCTCTAATGAGAAGAGGATGGGGCTCCTCAGCTAGGCCTGGGCTTTCAGCCTGAGCCTGAGGGCTGCTTTGCATTGGGGGAGGTTCCTGAGAGGACAAAAGAAAGAACAGGGCAAGGCTTCCAGTTTTCTGTCCTGGTGACAGACATTTGCTTTGTGCTTTTTAGATCACCTGGAGAAGAACATAAGGAGCGTTTTTCTGTCACTGTCTGGAGTTCAAATTGTAGAAAAACAGGACATTGTAGGATTCCCATTGTGCAGGGCAAGGGGGGAAATGTGCGAATGCTTACAGTAAATGAACTCACATTCATGAAGTTCAGGCAGAATGGTTTTCCATAGGGGTCCCAGATCTCAGCTCAATGCTTGGCTGTAAGTATCTGCATCTGTCTTTTTCAGCTACTGGTAGAGGTTCTCAGAGATCAACCATGTTATGCTCTTGCAATCGTGTCAACACAGCAAGCACAACACAGCTTCTGCAATAGTGTCAGGGTTTGCTGCTGCTCTGGGGTGGATCGCAAGCTGAGTCAGTCACTGGCCAGCCATTCCTCCAATCTCTGCTCCATGTTTGCTCCTACTTTTCTCTCTCTTTTTAAAGATGGCAACAGTTTTGGGTGGAAAGTTTTGAAAGTGGTTTGAGGGACAGGGACACCAGGACAATTGAACAGGTAACTATGTAAGTCAGAGCTCTGTGTGTTCTCAGCGCCCCCTACTGGTCATTGGTGGCCCACAGGAGGTTTGTGTTTGATCTCACAGTAACATTCATTCACTGACTCTTGCACAGTAATACTTGGCCGTGTCCTCAGACCTCAGACTGTTCATTTGTAGGTACAGAGTGTTCTTGGCATTGTCTCTGGAGATGGTGAATCGGCCCTTCACAGTGTCTGGATTGCAGGTGATACTGCCAGTATTACTAATGGGTGCTACCCACTCCAGCCCCTTCTCTGGAGTCTGGCAGATTCAGGCCATCCAGGAGCTACTGAAAGTGAATCCAGAGGCAACACATGAGAGTTTCAAGGACTCTCCAGGCTGCACTAAGCCTCCATCAGACTCCTTCAGCTGCTCCTCACACTGGACATCTGCAAACAGAAAATATTGGTTAGAAAACTGTCACTAACCGAACAAAACAAACAAAAGAATTTTTTCTGTTTCTCATGTGTACACAACAGATGGAATCTGATGTCAATAAATTATCTTTTAAAATAAGGACAAGGAAAACCAAGCTGAGCCTGAAGTTCATGGTGAGTGGTCTGGGTTCAGTGCTGATCAATGAATGGGAAAACCTGGGAATCCAGGGCTGAGCTCCTCCTCTCTCAGAGCTGCAAGGTCAGGGCAGAGCTGTTTTTCATGGGCACAGAGAAGCCTTACTTGCATTTCTTCCTACTATACAATACTGTGGAGTTAGACCTGGGATGAAGCCAGTGATCATAGCAAATATAAGACCACAAAGACTAAGATTTCAGTTACAGAGTTTGACAAAGTGTGGTAGTTTCATATTCACATTTTTTTGTTAAGCATTCACCATGCTTCTCCTCTGTGCATGTGCACAGAACATGATTTGTTTCCATACCGTCATGTTTCCTTAGTATAAATTATAATTAAATAGCACCTCACAAACTGTGTTCCTAGTTATGAGCTCAGTTTTTCCCACTGTCTGGGCACGTTATGGCTTTTCCTCAATGTTGCTTTTGTACAGCCACACCTATGAGCTGATGGGAGCAGATCTCATCCTCTGTGACAGGAACACTTGGGATTTTCTGAATTTTATTTATTAATAATAGTGAGCTGTCTTCAGGATTTAGAGAAGCTTTGCACCTGAGTAACTCTAGGTTCCCAGCTATCTAAGGGTCAGAGTTTGCAATGGAGACACATTTCCCTTTGCAGCAAACTTACTTGTTTTGCATCCTAAAGTTCTACATTTTCTTTTTTGTAAGCCCTCCCTCCAGCATTTTATTTTTACATCTTTATACCAGGTAACATGTAATAGTGTTTATGTTGTGTCAGGCTATTTTTCATTTTCCCTAATTAATATAATCTGTATAACCCTGGCTTTTAGTTAAGCTTTATAATGACTTTTTCCTATTTAACCAGTTCTCTGGTTTCCTTTCTCCTCTTCCCCTTTCCTCTCAGCTCACCTCACTTTTGCTTCCACATCACCAATATTCCCTTGTCCTTGGTCCTTCTGGTTCCACATGTAACATGTGTCCTCTGTCTAGGGTTCCTGTTCTAGTTCCAAAAGCTCCAGAATAGAATCCAGGGTCCCTGACACACATTAATGTTCTATATAGGACAGAAACTGGCATTGTTTGTCATTTCAAGACTTTGTTATGTTCTTTGATACATTTTCCAGTTCCATTTAAATTCCTCCAAGGCTCAGATAACATGGAGCAAGAGGAGGTAGAAAGAATGTAAAAGGTGAAGCATGGGTGTAGTGAGCCACCCTTTGTTCTTCTCTGTTACAAGATGGCGCTGGCCACATGCTGCTCCCTGGTAGTAAATCACTGGAACACATGCACAGTGTGCTGCATTCCTTATCTCACTTACATGCTAATGAAGAACTCACTGAGTTCACCTATGAGAATACGGCTGGTTATCTCCCTGGGCAAATGAGGCTAGCTAGGGTACTTAAGGTCAGGCTGGCAGAGAGCCCGGGGCTGCCAAAAGAAGAAATAAGCTCAATTCAAGGTTTCCCCGAATAAACCATTTTAAGGAAGAAACTCTTTGTGTCGCGTAATCTTTGCTGGTGAAGGTGGACGTGACACATGGGGAAGAGCACTGTGAAATAATGCCTGGTGGACCTGACAAGCCTATCATATTCATATACTCACAATGGTTGTTGTCTTCTCGAGCAGTACTTGAGACCAAGCCAATCATAGCCTAGTATGGATTTTGTAGATTAATTCCAGTCCTTACTTGTTAGTGAGGAGATGTTTGATATAGATATTTCCTGGAGTGGGCACATTCATTTTTTTGAAAATGTGGTCATTATTTTTCTATGCTGTAGTCCTTAACTCTACACACACGCTCATATGGTCTGCATTGACTTCACTTAAAGATGTCATGAAGTAGGTAGTTTTTTTAAAATTTTATTTCCCCTTTTCTGGCCCCTCACTCCCTGAAAGTCACATAAGCTCCCTTCCCTCCCCCTGTTCTCTCACCCACCCCTTCCCACTTCCCTGTTCTGGTTTTGACTTATACTGCTACACTGAGTTTTTCCAGAACCAGGGGCCACTCCTCCGTTCTTCTTGTACCTCATTCGATGGGTGGATTATGTTTTGGGTATTCCAGTTTTCCAGACTAATATCCACTTATTAGTGAGTGCATACCATGATTGATCTTTTGATACTTGCTTATCCTTTGAGTATAGGAAGGCTACTGATTTGTTTGAGTTGATTTTATAACCTGCCACTTTGCTGAAGTTATTTATCAGCTGTAGGATTTCTCTAGTGGAGTTTCTTGGGTCACTTAGGTAGACTATCATATCATCTGCAAATAATGATAGTTTGACTTCTACCTTTCTAATTTGTATCCCTTTAACCTCCTTATGTTTCTAATTGCCTGAGCTAGTACCTCAAGTACAATATTGAAAAGATAAGGAGAAAGGGGGTAGCCCTGTCTAGTCCCTGATTTTAATGGGATTGCTACAAGTTTCTCTCCATTTAGTTTGATGCTCGCTACTGGTTTGCTGTATATTGCTTTTACTATGTTTAGGTATGGGCCTTGAATTCTTGTTCTTTCCAAGACTTTAAGCATGAAAGGATGCTGAATTTTGTCAAATGCTTTTTCAGCATCCATTGAAATGATCATTTTTTTCTTTGAGTTTGTTTATGTAGTGGATTGCATTGATGCATATATTGAACCAACCCCGCATCCCTGGAATAAAGCTTACTTGATCATGGGGGATGATCATTTTTATGTGTTCTTGGATTCGGTTGCAAGAATTTTATTGAGTATTTTTGCATTGATGTTCTTAAGGGAAATTGATCTGAAGTTGAGAGGTAGTTTTGTTGAAGATATGGGGTGAGCAGAATATAAAAATCCATAAGAAATGTCATCATACACATTTCATTATATATGTGCAGCATGTACAATGTTTATAATGATTTTGTTGCCCTTTTATATTGTTTTATTTGTTCTTAACTGATTAATTTCACCCTCGATTGTGATTATTTCAGAATGTATACTCCTCTTGGGATTATTTGCTGCTTTTTGTCAAGAGGTTTCAGATGTACTTTTACATTTCTGGCATGAGAACTTTCTAATTTATGTCTGGAATCCCTTAGTGCTATGAACTTTCTTCTTGGCACTGCTTCTGCTGTGTCCCATGAGTTTGGGTATGTTTTTCCTTCCTTTTCACTGTTTTCTTGAAATTCTTTATTTTCTTTCTTTAGTTCTTCCCTGACCCAGACATCATTGACTCTAAAGTCGTTCAATTGACATGTGTGTGTGTGTGTGTGTGTGTAGTCTGTCTGTTGTTGAAATCCAATTTTAATGCATGGTGGTTTGATAAGATACAAGACATAATTTTCATTTTCTTATATCTGTTGAGGCTTGCTTTGTTACTAAGTACATGTTTAATTTTGGAGAAGGTTCCATATGGTACTGAGAAGAGGGTATATTCTTTTTGTTTGTGTGAAATGTTTAGTAGATATCTTTTAAGACCATTTGATTCATAACATTGGCTACTTTCCTTCTTGCCTCTGTTTTGTTTTTGTCTGGATGACCTGTTGATGATGAAATTGGTGTGTTAAAGTCTCTCACTATTAATGTGTAAGGTTTGATGTGCAATTTAAGTTTTAGCAGTATTTCTTTTACCGATGTGTTTGGACCATAGATGTTCAGAATTGAGATGTCATCTTTGTAAATTTTTTTCTCTAATGATTATGAAGTGTCCTTCCCCTTGTCTTCTGATGAATTTTGGTTAAAAGTCCATTTCATTTCATATCGGAATGGGTACTCATAGCTCTCTTCATGGGTCCATTTGCCTGGAAAACTTGTTTTCCAGCCTATTACTCTGATGTAACATGTTATTTTTGTTGCTGGAGTGTATTTCTTGTATAACAGAAAATGGAGCTTGTGATTGCATCCATATTATTTTTATGTATCCTTGGATATTGATGTTGATAGATGCTAATAACCATTGAATGCTAATTCCAGTTACTTTTTGGGGCATATATTGAGCCTTCACAGGACCAAGGACCTCTCATCCCACTGATGCCTGACAAGACATTCCTATGCCACATTTTTTGCTGGAACCATGTGTACCTCTTGGTTGATGGTTTAGTCCCTGGGAGTCCGGGGGCTGCTGGTTGGCTGGCCTCCTTGTTCTTCCCATGGGGCTGTAAACCCTTTCAGCTCCTCCAGTTTACCCTCCTACTCCTCCATTGGGAACCTCACACCCAGTTCAATGGTTGGCTGCTAGCATCTGCCGCTGTATGTGTAAGACTCTGTCAGGGCCCCTCTGGAAGCAACCATAACAGACTCCTTTCAGTATGCACTTCATGTTGTCCATAATAGTGTTGGGGTTTGGTGACTCTTTATAGGATGAATTCCCAGGTAGGGCAGTCTTTGTGTGGCTTTTCCTTCAGTCTCTGCTCCACACTTTGTCTCCTTTATTTATCCTGTGAGTATTTTGTTGTCTTTCTCAGAGGAATCAAAGCACCCCCACTTCACTCTGCTTTCTCGAGCTTACTGTGCTCTGTGAATTGTAATTTGTTTATTTTGAGCTTTTGGCCTAACATCCACTTATCAGTGAGGGCATACCATATGTGTTCTTTTGTGATTGGGTTACCTCACTCAGAATGACACTTTTTAGATCCATCCATTTGCCTAAGAATTTCATGAATTCATTGTTTTTAACAGCTGAATAGTACTCCATTGTGTATATATTCCACAGTTTCTGAACCCATTCCTCTGTTGAAGAATATTTCGGTTCTTTCCACCTTCTGGCTATTATAAATAAGGCAACTATGATCATAGTGGACCATGTGCCCAGCAGTAGAATAGCTGGGTCCTCAGATAGTACAATGTCTAATTTTCTGAGGAACCACCAAACTGATTTCCAGAATAGTTTTACCAGCTTGGAATCCCACCAACAATGGAGAAGTGTTCCTCTTTACTAAAATCCTCCCCACATCTGCTGTCCCCTGAGTTTTTCATCTTAGCCATTCTGACAGGTGTGAGGTGGAAACTCAGTGGCTTTTTATTTGTTTGTTTGCTTGTTTGTTTTTGAGACAGGACTTCTCTGTGTAGCCATGGCTGTCCTGGAACTCACTCTGTAGACCAAGCTGGCCTCGAACTCAGAAATCCACCTACATCTGCCTTCTAGAGTGCTGGGATTACAGTGGTGCACCACTACTGCCCTGCCTCAGTGTTGTTTTAATTTGCATTTTCCTGCTTACTAAGAATGCTGAAGATCTCTTCAGGGGCTTCATCGGCATTAGAGTTTCCTGAGTTGAGAATTCCCTGTTTTGCTCTGTACATCAAAGGAAATGGAGATAAACTTGAAGGAATCCAACTAAAATCGGGGACCAGACAAGGCTGCCCACTCTCTCCCTATCTATTCAATATAGTACTTGAAGTCCTAGATAGAGCAATCAGACAACAAAAGCAGGTCAAATGTATACAAATTGGAAAGGAAGAAGTCGAAAACATCACTATTTTCAGATGATATGATCATTTTCTTAAGTGACCACAAAATTTTCACAAAAGAACTCCTAAACCTGATAAACAACTTCAGCAAAGTGTCTGGATATAAAATTATCTCAAATAAATCAGTAGCCTTCCTCTACTCAAAAGGATAAACAAGTTGAGAAAGAAATTAGGGAAATGACCCCCTTCACAATAGTCCCAAATAATATTATATACCTTGGTGTGACTCTAATGAAGCAAGTGAAAGATATGTAAGACAAGAACTTCAAGCCTCTGAAGAAAGAAACCAAAGCCGATCTCAGAAGATGTACTGATTTCCCATACTCATGGACTGGCAGGATTAATATAGTAAAATTGCCAAACGCAATCTACAGATTCAATGTAATCCCCATCAAAATTCCAAATCAATTCTTCATAGATCTAGAATGAGCAATTCTCCAATTCATCTGGAATAACACAAAACCCAGGATAGCAAAAACCATTGTCCACAACAAAACATCTACTGGGACAATCACCATCCCTGACCTCAAGCTCTACTACAGAGCAATGGTGATAAAAACTGTCTGGTATTGGTATGAAGACAGGCAGTATGATCAATGGAATAGAATTGAAGACTCAGAAAAGAACCCGCACACCTACAATCACTATATATTTAACAAAGGAGCTAAAGACATACAGTGGGAAAAAGACAATATTTTTAACACATGATGCTAGATCAACTGGAGGTCAGCATGCAGAAAAACACCAATTGACACATTCTTATATCCTAGTACAAAGCTCAAGTCCAAGTGGATAAAGGATCTACACATAAAACCAGACACACTGAAGCTTATAGAGGAGAAAGTGGGGAAGAAACTTGAACACATGGGCACAGAGGAAATTTTCCTGAATAGAACACCAATGGCTTATGCTCTAAGAACAATAATCAACCTATGGAACCTCATAAAACTACAAATCTTCTGTAAAGCAAGGATATTGTCAATTGACCAAAGCAGCAACCTACAAATTGGGAAGAAATCTTTACCAGTCCTACATCCAATAGAGGGATAATATTCAATGTATACAAAGAACTCAAGAAGTTAAACTCCAGAACGTCAAATTGCTCTATTAAAAATGGGGTACTTTTACATTTTATCTCTACGAGTCTAATAATGATACCTGTATAGTTAAAGTTCTTGTTATGCAGATGCCTCTTATTGAGATCCAACCACTCAGCTTTGATCTCCATGGATATGATAAGGTAAAGCCCAGTGAGTGAACATATCTGAAAAGTATCATGCTGACTGAATGAGGAAGGCATCTTGTGTCAATATGTGCATTCTCTCTCTCTCTCTCTCTCTCTCTCTCTCTCTCTCTCTCTCTCTCTCTTTCTCCCTCTCTCTCTCTCTCACACACACACATACACACAGAGGTTGGAGAGAGACAGGGGAGAGAGAGATGGAGAGAGAGAGAGAGAGGGAGAGAGAGAGAGAGAGAGAGAGAGAGAGAGAGAGAGAGAGAGAGAGAGAGAGAGAGAGGAGAAACTGGTAGAAGAGGCACAGAGAACCTGAGTATGTCCCTGATGCTCAGAGTCAGGTGGAGGTTCCAAGGAAACCTTAAGAAACCTCCGGGGAACATGAAGCCCAGAGTCAGCTGAAAGTAGGTGGAATTTATCTTTCAAATTGGTTATCCTGGTTTTCCTGGATTACACATGGTTATGAGGTGCACATTGTGGGCATCAGGAACATAACATGGTTCTCCTCCAAGAACAGTTTGTTTTCTTAACCATGTGCTGGTTCTACGGCACCTGATGTAACAAATAAAATGTTCCTTATCATTTTTTTGCTGCAGTTCTGCTCACAATAGACTGAATATCATATTAATCTGTTTGAATCTGTAGGACCCTTTTACAAAGACAACCAGGCACCATCATATCTAGTAGAACAAAAAAACTGATCTGAGGTGAAGTGAAGTCAGGGCAGGCTTATCATAGTCTGGACAGTGTAGAGTAAGAAGAGTAGTCATATAGATGGGAAGGATTATTTCCTTTTTTTATTGATATATTTTTTATTTACATTTCAAATGATTTCCCCTTTTCTGGGTCCCCAATCCCTGCAAGTCCCATAAGCCCTAAATGTGATTTACCCATGGTATTAGCAAACATGATCTCTCTCTCTCTCTCTCTCTTGGTTTTTCAAGACAGGGTTTCTCTGTGTAGCCCTGGCTGTCCTGGAACTCACTCTATAGACCAGGCTGGCCTCGAACTCAGAGATCTGCCTGCCTCTGCCTCCCAAGTGTTGGGATTAAAGGCGTGTGCCACCACTGCCTGGCAGATTATTTCTATAATAATATGTATATGTGTTGGCCACAGTTAATAACAGAATATTATATTCTTCATATATGGAGAACAGATCTTAGGAGTTAGCACTGAGAATGATAACTATGCCATCATTGAATTGTGCACATTTGTTTGAAAACTCCATGTTAGAGAAGATGAATACAATTAATGTCATTTAAGTAATCAGTGGACATGTTACTAAAACTGCAGCCATTATTGAAAGAATTTATGACCAAATCTCCCTGGCTGTCCTTACCCATACAATGTTTCACTGAGTTTTATTGATAAATACTAGCTCAAAACTTGTTCTCATTAAATATTGTTATATTATAGAATCATTTAAAAATTCTTCCAGTGTGTGCACAAACCAGAAGGTTAATAGTACATGACACTAAACAGTAGATTCTAGAGAATTACCATGGCTAGAAGAATGGTCCACATCTTTAACATTAAACAGTTGTTCATTCAGCATAGGCCAGAACTTCCTAGATTCTGAAATGATCCTGGAATGTCCTTGTTGGTAATTACTGCCCCCTGTTGGTCCTGAGCATCACTGTAGAGAGGTTTTTGTGCAGGTTCGCACTGGTCTACTCTCACTGTGTCTCTGACACAGAAGTAAGTGGCTGTGTCATCAGTTTGCAGACTGTTCAGTTTTAAGAAAACTTGGCTCTTGGAGGTGTCCCTGCTGATGCTCAGTCGGGATTTGAGAGCTGAATTATACTCTGTGCCTCCACCACTCCACATTGCTCCCATCCACTCCAGACCCTTTCCTTGAGGCTGGCAAACCCAGTGTACATGATAGCTGGTTAATGAGAACCCAGAGACAGTGCAGGTCAGGGACAGGGTCTGTGATGGCTGCACCAGGCCAGGTCCTGACTCCTTCAGCTGGACCTGGGACAGGACACCTGGGGACAAGCATTGTCAACATTAGTCATACATCTGCTAGCTGACATGTCTGAGTCCCTCTTCTGAAACCCTGAACACTTACAGCTTGGAAAGGTCAGCAGGCAGAGGAGCAGCACCAGGACAGCCATGATCTGATGGAGGCTCTAATGAGAAGAGGATGGGGCTCCTCAGCTAGGCCTGGGCTTTCAGCCTGAGCCTGAGGGCTGCTTTGCATTGGGGGAGGTTCCTCAGAGGATAAAAGGAAGCACAGGGCAAGGTTTCCAGTTTGCCCTCCTAGCGGCAGAAGTTTGTCTTGTGATTTTTAGAACACCTGGAGTATATAATAAGGAACACTTTTCTGGTACTGTCTGGAGGTCAAATTACAGATAAACATGAAGTTGTAGGATTCACACTGTGCAGGCCTAGGAAGAAAAACATGGGAATGTTTACAGGAAATGTACCCACACTCATGAAGTGTAGGCAGAGTGGTTTCTCAAGTCCTATGTGCATTTTTATAACTCTGTATATTCCAGAAGAATATTTAGGATGAACTGGGCTCTTAGTGATCAGACATAATGCTTAAGGAAGTATTAAAATTATTCTCATGGTGTCAGTGGAGCTAGTTCTGTTATTATCTCATTTGGAAAATAGATTGCAAGGAAGCCCAACGTAGACATTTAGTCTAATTGATCTCACATATTTATCTAAAAGACGTCCCAAGAGTGTGAATTGGATTCCATATCACTAGGCTCAGATGATTCTCCAGGCTACTCAGGATTACCCTGATTATTGCATTTGTGAGGGATGGGAGGTCACCTGTTCAAATCCCTTCAGAACAAGCAGTAACATGCTGCTAGACTTGAGTGTTGTTAACTGAAGTGCAAAATAATCTGGAGTAGTCCACATTATGGCAAGAAGTAGGGTAGGCATGAATGTGGGGAATCTGTGCCTTGAGGTGTTGACAACCATAGAGAACAGTTATCACAGAGCTTTTCTCCATGCATTGGAAATGAAAATCATAGGGAAGAGAAATGAAGGGCTGATTTCAATCTGTAAAGTCAGGCCTGAGAGACTGTGGGTCCATTGCTTACAACTGGAGTCCCCAGCTTTTGGGTTTCTTATTTTGTTGTGCATAATCTTTGTCTTCTGAATGAAAGTGATTGATACATGGTTTAACATTAGGGACACCGCCATCCTGTGCAGGTTGTGATGGAATCAGTTTAAGTCCACTTATTCAAACTTGGATATTTATTTATTTTTGCATGACCATTTTTATTTATTTTATTTATTTGTTTATATTTATTGAAAAGGGACGTAAAACACATTGAAAATATTTCGGATAAACACGTTAAAATTGACAATTTTCATGGAAAATTAAAGAATAAAGTGGTATACTTACAGAACATTGCTAAATTAATTGATATATGGAATAGACACATTTTATAATAGAATTGAGGATTTAGATGGAAAATATTTTAGATGAAATTGTAGAGAAATGTAGAAAAGCATGTTAGAATTGAAGATTGTTATGGAAAATTTTATGTAGATATAATAATGGTAGGCATAAAAGTATTCCTAAGTTGATTGAAAGTGGAATTATAAACAGTTTTTTTGACAAACTTGAAGATTTACATGGAAAATTTTTCTGATAAAATTGAAGAAATATATAGAAAACATGTTAAAATTAAAGATTATCATAGATATTACACAGATGAAATTATAGGCATAAAGATAATTCTAAGTTGATTGAAGGTGGAATTATAAACATTTTCAGATAAAATTGAAGATTTAAATGGAGAATATTTCTGGCAAAATTCAAGAAATATATAGACAAACATGTTAAAATTGACTATCTCATGGGAAAATTTACATATAAAATGGTATATAATTTTCTTGGCGTGTGGCCAGAGCATAGAATTTTTTCTTTAAACTTTAGTGTTAACATTGTGTTTTTATGAAAATTTGAGGTTCTAACATATTAGCTTTTGGATAGTTGTTCAATATTTTCATTTCCTTTGGTCAGTGGACCAGGTAATCCTTACAGATACTGAGTATGCATGATATATAATGGATGGGTCCTATTTCTGATTGCAGCTGTAAAAACTAACATTTTTAAATCTAAATAATCAGAAATGAAGTCAGCAGTATCTACATACAGTATAACTCTTCATATGAGTCAGTAATTATATTACAACATTCAGAAAATTTAATACTACCCCAAGAATTCTATACAGATCTGATTTTTGAACTGAAGTATATTAACTTTGAATTAGTTTGTGCATTATTTCTGACTTGTAGCTTGCCATTCCTAACATATTTGCATCAGTGTAGAATATAGGTTGGAAGGAGAGTGGGAGGATGGAGGAAGGGAGGGAGGGAGGGAGAGCGAGAGCGAGAGCGAGAGCGAGAGCGAGAGAGAGAGAGAGAGAGAGAGAGAGAGAGAGAGAGAGAGAAGGAATATGAAAAGGAGAAGTAACCTCAATCATATAAATTGTCAATCCTCTTCTGAACTTGGTCTGCATTTCATACTCAATTTTACTCTAATGAAAACCCACAGCATATGCAGGGACGTCATTATTTTTCTTCAACACACACGTATGAATATCAAATGGAAAAATGAATTAGACTGTACAGATGAACAACACAGTCTTTGCCACACATTTAAATGTGGAAGGCAGGAGGTGAAGAGTATTATCAGCCTCGGGTGTTCTGAGAATCACTCTGAAGATTAGGTATGATGGGGAACTGGGCTGTCTGCAGAGGCTTCCACAGTGGAAGGGATGCCCAACCCTGAAGGCAATCTCTCACTCCCAGCCTCCTTGGGCACTTAATCCCTGAACTGGGATATGTGGTCATAGATACTGTGGTAAGTTCTGTCATGGAAACCATTTACATTTTATGAGAAAATATGCATCTCCCAAGCCATTGAAACACACAGATGTAGACATACAGGCAGACATGCATAGCAGACAAACTAGACAAAGACATAAGTACAAGAACAGACACCCATATGCACAATAATATTCTCTGTTATTCAAACTTTTTCAGTCTATGTTACATATTCTACTTAAAATGAACAATATCATGATTATTTGTTATATACTATGATTATATTAGTTCAACCTCATTAACTTCTCTATTTTTCATTTTACTCCTCATCATCCCTCTGGTCCCTCCTAATCTTACGTCTCTTCTTTCCTTCTTTTCTTCTTTCCTTCTTTACTTCTTCCCTTCCTTCCTTCTTTCTTTCCTTCCTTCCTTCCTTCCTTCCTTCCTTCCTTCCTTCCTTCCTTCCTTCCTTCCTTCCTTTCTTTTTGTTTTTCCTGATTTTCCTCCCCCCTCTCTGCTTCTCTTGTCTACTCACGAAGAAAGGATATTTCAGTGTCTTGCACATGACCTTGTGCATACCATTTTCTGATAATATCGACAGTATTTGCTAATACCATATTAGAACCAACTTCCAATAGACAGAGCACAGGGACCCATTCTTTCCATGCCCACAACACTTGTTTCCATTATTAGATGTTTTGAAAACTTCAATCATTCTACTTGTTATAAGATTATTTGACATATTGGGTTTAATATCCATTCTTTGGTGATTATATAATATACCCAGCCCACATGAATTGGTTAAGATGAAGGAGCCCAATTAGAAGCCAGAGGGAAGGAAGACATCTTCTCATGAGGACCCTAACTATCAATTCCATGATCCGTTCAATTACAGGGGTCGCTGGCTCCTGTCCATTGGTTGGGTGTAAGAATATGTATCTGTCTCAGTCAGCTGCTTGTTGGGCCTCTAGGAAGGTAGTCATGCTAGGCTCCTGTCTGTAAGCAATATTGTCAGTAGTATTATCAGGCCTGCGGGATCGTAATTTGGTCCTGTCACTGGGACTCCTTTCCTTCAGGATCTTCTGTTTTTGTCCCTGCAATTCTTTTAGACAGAAATAATTCTGGGTCAAAGTTTATGACTGTAACATGGCAACCAGATCCCTCCATTTGATGTACTGCCTTCTACTGGAGGCAGATTCTACAAGTTCCCTCTCCCCACTGTAGGACATTTCATCTAATGCCCCTCTCTTTGAGTCCTGACAGTCTCTCACCTCCCAGGTCTCTTGTATGTTCTAGAGGCTCCCTACACCTCGGACCTCTTAAGGATGCCTATTTCCTTTCTTTCTTCTTGCCCTTGGGGCTTCAGTCCTGTTCTTTTTTTTTTTTTTTTTTTTTTTCCAGCAGTGAAGGAGTGTTCCTCTTTCTCTAAATCCTCACCAGTACCTGTTTTCTCTTGAGTTTTTTTTTTTTTTTTAATTAAAAATATTCTTTATTTACATTTCTTTTTTTTTATTTGATATAATTTATTTACATTTCAAATGATTTCCCCTTTTCTAGCCCCCCCCACTCCCCGAAAGTCCCGTAAGCCCCCTTCTCTTCCCCTGTCCTCCCTCCCACCCCTTCCCAGTTCCCCGTTCTGGTTTTGCCAAATACTGTTTCACTGAGTCTTTCCAGAACCAGGGACCACTCCTGCTTTCTTCTTGTATCTCATTTGATGTGTGGATTATGTTTTGGGTATTCCAGTTTTCTAGGTTAATAACCACTTATTAGTGAGTGCATACCATGATTCACCTTTTGAGTCTGGGTTACCTCACTTAGTATGATGTTCTCTAGCTCCATCCATTTGCCTAAGAATTTCATGAATTCATTGTTTCTAATGGCTGAATAGTACTCCATTGTGTAGATATACCACATTTTTTGTATCCACTCTTCTGTTGAGGGATACCTGGGTTCTTTCCAGCATCTGGCAATTATAAATAGGGCTGCTATGAACATAGTAGAGCATGTATCCTTATTACATGGTGGGGAATCCTCTGGGTATATGCCCAGGAGTGGTATAGCAGGATCTTCTGGAAGTGAGGTGCCCAGTTTTCGGAGGAACCGCCAGACTGCTTTCCAGAGTGGTTGTACCAATTTGCAACCCCACCAGCAGTGGAGGAGTGTTCCTCTTTCTCCGCACCCTCTCCAACACCTGCTGTCTCCTGAATTTTTAATCTTAGCCATTCTGACTGGTGTAAGATGAAATCTTAGGGTTGTTTTGATTTGCATTTCCCTAATGACTAATGAAGTGGAGCATTTTTTAAGATGCTTCTCCGCCATCCGAAGTTCTTCAGGTGAGAATTCTTTGTTTAACTCTGTACCCCATTTTTTAATAGGGTTGTTCGGTTTTCTGGAGTCTAACTTCTTGAGTTCTTTATATATATTGGATATTAGCCCTCTATCTGATGTAGGATTGGTGAAGATCTTTTCCCAATTTGTTGGTTGCCGATCTGTCCTCTTGATGGTGTCCTTTGCCTTACAGAAACTCTGTAACCTTATGAGGTCCCATTTGTCAATTCTTGCTCTTAGAGCATACGCTATTGGTGTTCTGTTCAGAAACTTTCTCCCTGTACCGATGTCCTCAAGGGTCTTCCCCAGTTTCTTTTCTATTAGCTTCAGAGTGTCTGGCTTTATGTGGAGGTCCTTGATCCATTTGGATTTGAGCTTAGTACAAGGAGACAAGGATGGATCAATTCGCATTCTTCTGCATGCTGACCTCCAGTTGAACCAGCACCATTTGTTGAAAAGGCTATCTTTTTTCCATTGGATGTTTTCAGCCTCTTTGTCGAGGATCAAGTGGCCATAGGTGTGTGGGTTCATTTCTGGATCTTCAATCCTGTTCCATTGATCCTCCTGCCTGTCACTGTACCAATACCATGCAGTTTTTAACACTATTGCTCTGTAGTATTGCTTGAGGTCAGGGATACTGATTCCCCCAGATTTTCTTTTGTTGCTGAGAATAGTTTTAGCTATCCTGGGTTTTTTGTTGTTCCAGATGAATTTGATAATTGCTCTTTCTAACTCTGTGAAGAATTGAGTTGGGATTTTGATGGGTATTGCATTGAATCTGTATAGTGCTTTAGGCAAAATGGCCATTTTAACTATATTGATTCTACCGATCCATGAGCATGGGAGGTTTTCCCATTTTTTGAGGTCTTCTTCCATTTCCTTCTTCAGAGTCTTGAAGTTCTTGCCATACAGATCTTTCACATGTTTGGTAAGAGTCACCCCAAGATACTTTATACTGTTTGTGGCTATTGTGAAGGGGGTCATTTCCCTAATTTCTTTCTCAGCCTGCTTATCCTTTGAGTATAGGAAGGCCACTGATTTGCTTGAGTTGATTTTGTAACCTGCCACTTTGCTGAAGTTGTTTATCAGCTGTAGGAGCTCTCTAGTGGAGTTCTTTGGGTCACTTAGGTAGACGATCATGTCGTCTGCAAATAATGATAGTTTGACTTCCTCCTTTCCAATTTGTATCCCTTTGACCTCCTTATGTTGTCGAATTGCCCGAGCTAGTACCTCAAGTACAATATTGAAAAGATAAGGAGAAAGGGGGCAGCCTTGTCTGGTCCCTGATTTCAGTGGGATTGCTTCAAGTTTCTCTCCGTTTAGTTTGATGCTGGCTACCGGTTTGCTGTATATTGCTTTTACTATGTTTAGGTATGGGCCTTGAATTCCTGTTCTCTCCAAGACTTTAAGCATGAAAGGATGCTGAATTTTGTCAAATGCTTTTTCAGCATCCAATGAAATGACCATGTGGTTTTGTTCTTTGAGTTTGTTTATGTAGTGGATTGTATTGATGGATTTCCGTATATTGAACCAACCCTGCATTCCCGGGATAAAGCCTACTTGATCATGGTGGATGATCGTTTTGATGTGTTCTTGGATTCGGTTGGCAAGAATTTTGTTGAGTATTTTTGCATCGATGTTCATAAGGGAAATTGGTCTGAAGTTCTCTTTCTTTGTTGGATCTTTGTGTGGCTTTGGTATCAGCGTAATTGTGGCTTCGTAGAAGGAATTGGGTAGTGTTCCTTCTGTTTCTATTTTGTGGAATAGTTTGAAGAGTATTGGTGTTAACTCTTCTTTGAAGGTCTGGTAGAATTCTGCACTGAAACCATCTGGTCCTGTGCTTTTTTTGGTTGGAAGACTTTCTATGACTCCTTCTATTTCTTTAGGCTTTATGGGACTGTTTAGATGGTCTAGTTGGTCCTGATTTAATTTTGGTATTTGGTATCTGTCAAGGAAATTGTCCATTTCCTCCAGATTCTCCAGTTGTGTTGAGTACAGGCTCTTGTAGTAGGATCTGATGATTTTTTGGATTTCCTCAGTTTCCGTTGTTATGTCTCCCTTTTCATTTCTAAGTTTGTTAATTTGGATATTTTCTCTGTGCCCTTTGGTCAGTCTGGCTAAGGGTTTATCTATCTTGTTGATTTTCTCAAAGAACCAGCTCCTAGTTTTGTTGATTTTTTGTATGGTTCTCTTTGTTTCTACTTGATTGATTTCGGCCCTGAGTTTGATGATTTCCTGCCTTCTACTCCTCCTGGGTGAAATAGCTTCTTTTTGTTCTAGGGCTTTCAGGTGTGTCATTAAGTTGGTAATGTATGCTCTCTCCATTTTCTTTTTGGAGGCACTCAGGGCTATGAGTTTTCCTCTTAGCACTGCTTTCATTGTGTCCCATAGATTTGGGTATGTTGTGTTTTCATTTTCATTGTGTTCTAAAAAGTCTTTAATTTCTTTCTTTATTTCTTCCTTGACCAAGGTGTCATTGAGTAGAGTATTGTTCAATCTCCACGTGTTTGTGGGTTTTCTGTTGTTTCTGTTGCTATTGAAGACCACTTTTATTCCATAGTGATCAGATAGGAGGCATGGGATTAGTTCTATCTTTTTATATTTGTTGAGGTCTGTCTTGTGACCAATTATATGGTCGATTTTGGAGAAGGTACCATGAGGTGCTGAAAAAAAGGTATATTCTTTTGTTTTAGGATAGAATGTTCTATATATATCAGTTAAATCTAATTGGTCCAAAGCTTCAATTAGTTTCATTGTGTCCTTGTTTAGTTTCTGTTTTCCTGATCGGTCCATTGAGGAAAGTGCAGTGTTGAAGTCACCCACAATTATTGTGTTAGGTGCAATGTGTGCTTTGAGTTTTAATAAAGTTTCTTTTATGAAAGAGGGTGCCCTTGCATTTGGAGCATAGATGTTCAGGATTGAGAGTTCTTCTTGTTGTATTTTTCCTTTGACCAGCAAGAAGTGTCCCTCAGAGTCTCTTTTGATGACTTTGGGTTGAAAGTCAATTTTATCTGATATTAAAATGGCTACTCCAGCTTGTTTCCTGAGACCATTTGCTTGTAAAATTGTCTTCCAGCCTTTTACTCTAAGGTAGTGTTTGTCTTTGACCCTGAGGTGTGTTTCCTGTAAGCAGCAAAATGTAGGGTCCTGTTTACGTATCCAGTCAGTTAGTCTGTGTCTTTTTATTGGGGCATTGAGTCCATTGATGTTAAGAGATATTAAGGAATAGTGATTGTTACTTCCTATCATTTTTGACGTTATTTTTTAAATTTGATTGCTTAACTTATTTGGGTTTGATGAAAGGTTACTATCTTGCTTTTTTCAGGGTGGAGTTTCCCTCCTTGTATTGGTGTTGTCCTCCTATTATCCTTTTTAGGGCTGGGTTTGTGGATAGATATTGGGTGAACTTGGTTTTGTCGTGAAATATCTTAGTTTCTCCATCTATGGTGATTGAGAGTTTTGCTGGATATAGTAGTTTTGGTTGGCATTTGTGTTCTCTTAGAGTCTGCATGAGATCTGCCCAGGACCTTCTAGCCTTCATAGTCTCAGGTGAAAAGTCTGCTGTGATTCTGATAGGTCTTCCTTTATATGTTACTTGGCCTTTTTCTCTTACTGCCTTTAGTATTCTTTCTTTGTTTAGAACATTTGGTGTTTTGATTATTATGTGACGGGAAGTATTTCTGTTCTGGTCCAGTCTGTTTGGAGTTCTGTAGGCTTCTTGTATATTCATGGGCATCTCTCTCTTTAGGTTAGGGAAGTTTTCTTCCATAATTTTATTGAAGATATTTGCTGGCCCTTTAAGTTGTAAATCTTCACTCTCATCTATGCCTATAATCCTTAGGTTTGGTCTTCTCATTGTGTCCTGGATTTCCTGGATATTTTGGGTTACAAGCTTTTTGCACTTTGCATTTTCTTTAACTGTTGAGTCCATGGTTTCTATGGAATCTTCAGCATCTGAGATTCTTTCTTCTATCTCTTGTATTCTGTTGTTGATATTTGCATCTCTGTCCCCTGATTTCTTCCCAAGGCTTTCTATCTCCAAAGTTGTCTCCCTTTGAGTTTTCTTAGTTGTTTCTACTTCTGATTTTAGATCCTGGATGGTTTTGCTTAGCTCCTTCCCTTGCATGTTTGTGTTTTCCTGTAATTCTTTAAGAGATTTTTGTGTTTCCTCTTTCATGAGCTCAGCCTGTTGACCAAAGTTCTCCTGTATTTCTTTAAGAGATTTTTGTGTTTCGTCTTTCATGACCTCAGCCTGTTGAGCAAAGTTCTCCTGTATTTCTTTAAGTGTTTTTTGCATTTCCTCCTTGTTGGCTTTTGTATTCTCCTGGATTTCTTTCAATGATTTTTGTGTTTCCCTTGCAAGGGCTTCTAACTTTTGATCCATTTTCTCCTCAATGTCCTTCATGTGTTCCTGTACCAGCATCATGACCAGTGATTTTAAATCCAAATCTTGTTTTACTGGTGTGATGGGGTATCCAGGACTTGCTGGTAGAGGAGAATTTGGTTCAGATGTTGCCATATTGCCTTGATTTCTGTTAGTGACGTTTCTGCGTTTGCCTTTTGCCATCTGGCTCTCACTGGTGTTACTTGGTCTTGTCAGTGCTGGACTCACCAGTGCAAGCTGCCCCTTCCCCGTTGGCCTCTGGTGCACAGCTTACACTCTGCACTGCCTATAGACAGGGTGCTGTTGTCCAGGCTGTTCAGATCCCGAAGCAGGCACCTGAAGGCTCCCGCTGGGGCCCGCAGGATTTATTGGAGCACACCGACTTCTCCCAGCTGGCCGCCCGGAAGCCCCCACTAGCCTCTTGAGGGACCTGGAGATGTGGCGGCCACCCAGGCTGATCTGAAGCGGAGAGAGTTGAGCTGGGGGCTTCTGCCTGAGGCCTTGCCCCAGATTGTGTCTGTGGACCAGGTGGAACCCGTGTGCACCCCCAGGGAGCTCCGAAGGTGAATGTTGCTGTGACCTCCCCTGTGCTCCGCTCACTCCGCTGGGCAGCCGATTTCCCCAACCGGGCTGGCTCACACTAGGTTAGCCTTGTCGCCTGGGCCCTGAGTCCAGGCAAACGCCTGGGAGGCCAAGGTCCGAGCAAAGTTCCCCTAGGGCTATGTCTGTTATTTGGGTCCGCCAGGTGACCCGGATGGCGGGCGTGCGCGTCCGCGCTCCGCGAAAGCACCGGGAGAGTCTGTTGTGCTAATAACCTCCTGGGCTGGTTGACACACAGATGGCCCACCAAGCCGCCCAGTTCTTGGGGTCAGTCCTGTGCCTTTTGGGGCCTAGACCCCCGTTTTGTTAGCCTCAGGCTACGCTTGTTAGCAGTCTCTGCCCTCCCGAGCACTCTGGCTCCTGTAGGCAAAATGGCGGCGCGTGCACCGGCCGGGGCAAAAAAAAAAAAACTCCTGGCTGGGTTGGCACCCCAATGGCCACTCGAACAGCCCAGGGCCTGGGTGCAGGCCAACGCCCGTCTGGCTCAGACCCCTGCGGTGTTGGGCCTAGGATTATGTTTGTGTACCTCAGTCTGACCGATCTCTGGAGCCCGGGATCAAGATGGCGGTGAGTCTCTCCTGACTGGCGGGCAGCCGAGTTCTGAAGTGGCTTCCGTGCAGCGAAAGGCTCCGCAGAACCGCAGTTGCTTGCCGCCCGGCTGGTCAGCGAAGGTCAGTGGTCGTGGGCGCAGGGCCTAACTGGACCCTGTGTCGCCTTGGTTCCACTGCTGATGGCCCTTCAGCTGGAGCAGCCACTGCTACCGCCGCCGCCGCCGCCGCCGCCGCCTTCTCTTTTCAGTCCTGTTCTGCTCCCAACACATGATTGTGTATATTAAATTTGGTAGTCATTTAATAGTTCATTATTGTTATTAATAATAATATTAAATTGTTTATATTTTTCATTAAAAAACTCATTTATTTACTTTAATCCTAATGAAAGCTTCCTATTCTTCCTCTCCCCCCAGTCCATCCTCTTATTTCATTTTTGTTTTTGTTTTTTTTTTAGTATTTTTATTTTCTATATTCTTTGTTTACATTGTAAATGATTTCCCCTTTCCCAGATCCCCCCTCCCCATATGTCCCATAAACCTTCTTCTCTCCATCCCTTCTCCAATCACCTCCCTCCTTTTTCTCTGTCCTTATATTCCCTTACCATGCTAGATCAATCCTTTCCAGGATCAGGACCCTCTCCATACTTCTTCATGGGAGTCATTTGTTATGCAATTTGTGCCTTGGGTATTCAGGGCTTCTGGGCTAATTAATATCCACTTATCAGAGATTGCATTCCATGTGTATTCTTTTGTGATTCGGTTAGTTCACTTAGGATGATATTTTCCAGATCAAACCATTTGCCTAAAAATTTTGTGAATTCATTGTTTCTAATTGCTGAGTAGTATTCCATTGTGGAAATATACCACATTTTCTGTATCCATTCCTCCTTTGAGGGGCATCTGGGTTCTTTCCAGCTTCTGGCTATTATAAATAAGTCTGCTATGAACATAATGGAGCATGTGTCGTTATTGCATGCCGGGGAATCCTTTGGGTATATGCTCAGTAGAGGTATAGCAGGGTCCTCTGGAAGTCTCATGTCCAGTTTTCTGAGGAAACTCCAGACTGCTTTCCACAGTGGTTGTACCATCTTACAGCCCCACCAGCAGTGAAGGAGTGTTCCTTTTTTTCTGCATCCTTGCCAACACCTGCTGTGTCCTGAGTTTTTGACCTTAGCCATTCTGACTGGTGTAAGGTGAAATATCAGGGTTGTTTTGATCTGCATTTCACTAATGACTAATGTTGTTGAGCACTTCTTAAGGTGCCTCTCGGCCATCCGAATTTCTTCAGGTGAAAATTCTTTGTTAAGATCTGTACCCCATTTTTAATAGGGTTATTTGGTCCCCTGGGGTTTAACTTCTTGAGTTCTTTGTATATATTGGATATTAGCCCTCTATCAGATGTGGTGTTGGTGAATAACCTTTCCCAATTTGATGGTTGCCATTTTGTCCTTTTAACAGTATCCTTTGCCTTACAGAAACTTTGTAATTTTCTGAGGTCCCATTTGTCAATTCTTGATCTTAGAGCATAAGCTATTGGTGATCTGTTCAGGAACTTTTCCCCTGTGCCCATGTCCCCAAGGGTCTTCCCCAGTTTCTTTTCTATTAGTTTCAGTGTGTCTGGTTTTACATGGAGGTCCTTGATCCACTTGGAGTGAAGTTTAGTACATGGAGATAAGAATGGATCAATTTGCATTCTTCTGCATGCTGACCTCCAATTGATCCAGCACCATTTGTTGAAAAGGCTATCTTTTTTCCACTGGATGATTTTGGCTTCTTTGTCTAAGATCAAGTGACCATAGGTATAAGGATTCATTTCTAGATCTTCAATTCTATTCCATTGGTCCACTTGTCTGTCACTGTGCCAATACCATGTCGTGTTTAACACTATTGCTCTGTAGTATTGCTTGAAGTCAGGAATACTGATTCCCCCAGAATTTCTTTTGTTGTTGAGAATAGTTTTAGTTATCCTGGGTTTCTTGTTATTCCAGATGAATTTGAGAATTGCTTTTTCTAACTCTGTGAAGATCTGAGTTGGGATTGATGGGGATTGCATTGAATCTGTAGATCACTTTTGGCAAGATGGCCATTTTAAGTATATTAATCCTGCCAATCCATGAGCATGGCAGATTTTTCCATTTTCTGATGTCTTCTTCGATTTCCTTCTTCAGAGACCTGAAGTTCTTGTCATATAGATCTTTCACTTGTTTGGTTAGAGTCACACCAAGATACTTTATATTGTTTGTGGCTATTTTGAAGGGTGTAGTTTCCCTAACATCTTTCTCAGACTGCTTATCCTTTGAGTATAGGAAGGCAACTGATTTGCTTGAGTTGATTTTATAACCAGCCACTTTGCTGAAGTTGTTTATCAGCTGTAGGAGTTCTCTGGTGGAGTTTTTTGGGTCACTTAATTAGACTATCATGTCATCTGCAAATAGTGATAATTTGACTTCTTCCTTTCCAATTTGTATCCCCTTGACCTCCTTATGTTGTCTAATTGCTCTAGCTAGAACTTCAAGTACTATATTGAAAAGATATGGAGAGAGAGGACAGCCTTGTCTAGTCTCTGATTTAAGTGGGATTGCTTCAAGTTTCTCTCCATTTAGTTTGATGTTGTCTACCGGTTTGCTGCATATTGCTTTAACGATGTTTATGTATGGGCCTTGAATTCCTGTTCTTTCCAATACTTTCAGCATGAAAGGATGCTGGATTTTGTCAAATGCTTTTTCTGCATCTAATGAGATGATCATATGGTTTTTTTCTTTGAGTTTGTTTATGTAGTGGATAGCATTGATGGATTTCCTTATATTGAACCATCCCTGCATCCCTGGGATGAAGCCTACTTGATCATGGTGGATGATAGTTTTGATGTGTTCTTGGATTCGGTTAGCAAGAATTTTATTAAGTATTTTTGCATCAATATTCATAAGAGAAATTGGCCTGAAGTTCTCTTTCTTTGTTGGATCTTTGTGTGGTTTTGGTATCAGCGTAATTGTGACTTATTAGAACCAGTTGGGTAGAGTTCCTTCTGCTTCTATTTTGTGGAATAGTTTGAAGAGTATTGGTGTTAGGCCTTCTATGAAGGTCTGATAGAACTCTGCACTGAAGCCATCTGGTCCCGTGCTTTTTTTGGTTGGGAGACTTTCTATTACCCTTTTTATTTCTTCGGGTGTTATGGTTAGTTGATCGATTTGATCCTGATTTAGTTTTGGTGTCAGATATCTGTCTAGGAAACTGTCCATTTCTTCCAGATTCTCCAGTTGTGTTGAGAATAGGCTTTTGTAGTAGGATCTAATGATTTTTTGAATTTCCTCTGTTTCTGTTGTTATATCTCCCTTTTCATTTCTAAGTTTGTTAATCTGGATACTGTCTCTGTGCCCATTGGTTAGTCTGGCTAAGGGTTTATCTATCTTGTTGGTTTTCTCAAAGAACCAGCTCCTGGTTTTGTTGATTCTTTGTATGGTTCTCTTTGTTTCTATTTGATTGATTTCAGCCCTGAGTTTGATGATTTCCTGCCTTCTGCTCCTCCTGGGTGAAATAGTTTCTTTTTGTTCCAGGGCTTTCAGGTGTGTCATTAAGCTGATAGTGTATGCTCTCCCCATTTTCTTTTTGGAGGCACTCAGGGCTATGAGTTTTCCTCTTAGCACTGCTTTCATTGTGTCCCATAGATTTGGGTATGTTGTGTCTTCATTTTCATTGTGTTCTAAAAAGTCTTTAATTTTTTCTTTATTTCTTCCTTGACCAAGGTATCATTGAGTAGAATATTGTTCAGTTTCCACGTGTATGTGGGTTTTCTGTTGTTTTTGTTGCTATTGAAGACCACTTTTACTCCATAGTGATCTGATAGGAGGCATGGGATTAGTTCGATCTTCTTATATTTGTTGAGGTCTGTCTTGTGACCAATTAAATGGTCTATTTTGGAGAAGGTACCATGAGGTGCCGAGAAAAAGGTATATTCTTTTGCTTTAGGATAGAATTATATATATATATATATATCTGTTACGTCTAATTGGTCCAAAGCTTCAATTAGTTTCATTGTGTCCCTGTTTAGTTTCTGTTTTCCTGATAGGTCCATTGAGGAAAGTGCAGTGTTGAAGTCACCCACAATTATTGTATTAGGTGCAATGTGTGCTTCGAGCTTTAATAAAGTTTCTTTTACGAAAGAGGGTGCCCTTGCATTTGGAGCATAGATGTTCAGGATTGAGAGTTCTTCTTGTTGTATCTTTCTTTTGACCAGCAAGAAGTGTCCCTCAGAGTCTCTTTTGATGACTTTGGGTTGAAAGTCAGTTTTATCTGATATTAAAATGGCCACTCCAGCTTGTTTCCTGAGACCATTTGCTTGTAAAATTATCTTCTAGCCTTTTACTCTAAGGTAGTGTTTGTCTTTGTCCCTGAGGTGTGTTTCTTGTAAGCAGCAAAATGTAGGGTCCTGTTTATGTATCCAGTCGGTTAGTCTATGCCTTTTTATTGGGGCATTGAGTCCATTGATGTTAAGAGATATTAAGGAATAGTGATTGTTACTTCCTGTCATTTTCGACGTTATTTTTTAAATTTGATTGGTTAACTTTTTTGGGTTTGATGAAAGGTTACTATCTTGCTTTTTCCAGGGTGAAGTTTCCCTCCTTGTATTGGTGTTTTCCTCCTATTATCCTTTTTGGGCTGTGTTTGTCGATACATATTGGGTAAACTTGGTTTTGTCATGGAATATCTTAGTTTCTCCATCTATGGTAATTGAGAGTTGTGCTGGATATAGTAGTTTTGGCTGGCATTTGTGTTCTCTTAGAGTCTGCATGAGATTTGCCCAGGATCTTCTAGCCTTCATAGTCTCAGGTGAAAAGTCTGTTGTGATTCTGATAGGTATTCCTTTATATGTTACTTGGCCTTTTTCTCTTACTGCCTTTAATATTCTTTCTTTGTTTAGTACATTTGGTGTTTTGATTATTATGTGACGGGAACTATTTCTGTTCTGGTCCAGTCTGTTTGGAGTTCTGTAGGCTTCTTGTATACTCATGGGCATCTCTCTCTTTAGGTTAGGGAAGTTTTCTTCCATAATTTTATTGAAAATATTTGCTTGCCCTTTAAGTTGTAAATCTTCACTCTCTTCTATGCCTATAATCCTTAGGTTTGGTCTTCTCATTGTTTCCTGGATTTCCTGGATATTTCGGGTTACAAGCTTTTTGCATTTTGCATTTTCTTTAACTGTTGAGTCCATGGTTTCTATGGTATCTTCAGCATCTGGGATTCTTTCTTCTATCTCTTGTATTCTGTTGTTGATATTTGCATCTATGTCCCCTGATTTCTTCCCAAGGCTTTCTATCTCCAAAGTTGTCTCCCTTTGAGTTTTCTCAGTTGTTTCTACTTTAGATTTTAGATCCTGGATGGTTTTGCTTAGCTCCTTCACTTGCTTGTTTGTGCTTTCCTGCAATTCTTTAAGAGATTTTTGTGTTTCCTCTTTCACGACCTCAGCCTGTTGACCAAAGTTCTCCTGTATTTCTTTAAGTGTTTTTTGTTTTTCCTCCTTATTGGCTTTTGTATTCTCCTGGATTTCTTTCAATGATTTTTGTGTTTCCCTTGCAAGGGTTTCTAACTTTTGATCCATTTTCTCCTGAATTTCTTTAAGTATGTCTTTCATGTGTTCCTGTACCAGCATCATGACCAGTGATTTTAAATCCAAATCTTGTTTTACTGGTGTGATGGTGTATCCAGGACATGCTGGTAAAGGAGAATTGGGTTCAGATGTTGCCATATTTCCTTGATTTCTGTTAGTGATGTTCTTCTGTTTGCCTTTTGCCATCTAGATCTCACTGGTGTTAGTTGGTCTTGTCAATGCTGGACTTACCAGTGCAAGCTGCCCCTTCCCAGGTGGCCTCCGGTGCACAGCTTACCTTCTGCACTTCCTGGAGACCTAGTGCTGTGGCCCAGGCTGTTCAGATCCCAAAGCAGACACCTGGAGGCTCCTGCAGGGGCCTGCTGGATTCACCAGAGCACACTGACTTCTCCCCACTGGCCCACCAGATGCCCCTCTTGCCTCTTGCAGGACCTGGAGATGTGGTGTTGCCACCCAGGCTGATCTGGATCCGGAAGCGGAGAGGTATGAGGGCTCCTGCCAGAGGCCTCAGGACTGGAGCCTAAGCTCCGTGCCACGGGAGCAAGCTGTGAGGTATCTCAGACTGCCTCTGGGTGCACACCAGGTCTCCTGCACTTCCTGGAGACCTAGTGCTGTGGTCCAGGCTGTTCAGATCCCAAAGCAGACCCCTGGAGGCTCCTGCAGGGGCCCGCTGGATTCACCAGAACACACTGACTTCTCCCAGCTGGCCGCCTGGAAGCTGCTCTTGCCTCTTGCAGGACCTGGAGATGTGGTGTTGCCACCTAGGCTGATCAGAGAGATCTGAGGGCTCCTGCCAGAGGCCCCAGGACTGCAACCTAAGCTCCTTGCCACCAGAGCAAGCTGTGCACTCTCCCAGACTGCCTCTGGGTGCACACCAGGTCTCCCCCACTTCCTGGAGACAGAGTGCTGTGGCCCAGGCTTTTCAGATCCCAAAGCAGACATCTGGAGGCTCCTGCCGGGGGCCCGCTGGATTCCGTGTCCATCCTCTTATTTCAACTCCTCCAGTCTCCTCCATTTCTCCTTGGAGAATAGGAGTCTCCATATGGATATCAACTTGCCTTGGCTTATCTACATGTAGTACTACTAGGCTCATCTTCTATTGAGATTAGACAAGCTGCTCCAGTTAGAATACAATAGGAACAAGGCAGACAATAGGAACAGAGACAGCCCCAGCACCTGCAGTTAGGGGTCCCACATGAAAACCAATCTGCACACTTGTTTCTTATGTGTAGACATCCTAGGTATATCCAATGAATGCACTCTGGTTGGTGGTTAAGTCTCTGTAAGTCCCTATGGGCAGAGGTTATTTGATTCTGTAAGTTTTCTTGTGATGTCTGTGACTCCTTAAATTCTTCCTTCTCTTCTTGCAAAGAATTCCACAATCTCTGTCTAAAGTTTTTATGTGAGTATCTGTATTTTTTCCCATTCACTGCTCATCTGAAATTACAGTTATACCAGACTTTTCTGTGCAACTATAGAAGAATATCATTAATAGTGACATAGTGAGAGAGATCTCATGGCATGGTTCTCAATTTGGGTCATTCATTGGTTGGACATTCCCTCGGTTTCTTCTACAAACTGATTTCTGAACATCCTGAGTGTCAGACATCCTGTATGTGAACATAAGGGCTTGTGGCTCTGTTGCTATCTCCATCCTTCAGTTGGAAGTTATGCCTTGTTATAGGAGATAGCTTCTTCAGATTCCATATTCCCCATTATTGGGGGTCTTAGCTAGGGTTACCCTCTTATATTTCTGAGAAACTCCATTGTTTCTGTGGTTTCTAGCTTATCTAAGATATGCACACCTCCATTCCAGTTTTCTCTCCAAGTTGTCTGTCCCTGTTGATCACTTGATGACTCCTTTTCCCCTCTCTACAGCCGCTCACATCCAGTTCCCCTTCTATACCAAATCTAGATGTTTATTTTATTTCCAGTTTTCAGTGAGATTCAATATCCTTCCTGTTGCTTAGCTTCTTTGGGCTGGTGGATTGTAGCTTCATTAGCCACACAATCATGGAAACAATAAAGTGAAGATTAATGTAAAAGAGATGATGAAGTCATTAGAAACATGGTCTAATGAAGCAGAATTAACACAAAATTCTTCAAGGAATTAAACAGCTAAAAAACCAGTCTTTCAGTCTAATTAAAATAATCCAAGTTATTGGAATAACTATTTCTTCAAGAAACACTTGAGGAGAGACAACAAGAAATTTGAAACATTTAAAAATTATTATAGGCAGACCTGCCAGTCAGACAAGGAGGTCGAATCTTTTGGATGTCTTTCTGTGTGTTCTCTGTGGCTGTGCAGCTTGAATGGTTCTCTATGTCCTGCTCTGAGCTCTGCTTTTGGGTGCTGTGAGGAGACCTCAGAGAATCTCTAAAATCAAGACATGATAATTAAGAATTCCTTCGGCCACATCTCCAGGTCCTGCAAGAGGCAAGAGGGGCTTCCAGGCGGCCAGCAGAGAGAAGTCAGTGTGCTCTGGTGAATCCAGCAGCCCCTGGAAGGAGCCTCCAGGTGTCTGCTTGGGGATCTGAAAAGCCTGGGCCACAGAACTCGGTCTCCAGGAAGTGTGGGAGACCTGGTGTGCACCCAGAGGCAGTCTGGGAGCACACAGCTTGCTCCAGCTGCACGGAGCTTAGGTTCCAGTCCTGAGGCCTCTGGCAGGAGCACTCAGATCTCTCCGCTTCCGGATCCAGATCAGCCTGGGCGGCAATGCCACATATCCAGGTCCTGCAAGAGGCAAGAGGGGCTTCTGGGTGGCCAGCAGGGAGAAGTCAGTGTGCTCTGGTGAATCCAGCAGGCCCCAGCAGGAGCCTTCAGGTGTCTGCTTCGGGATCTGAACATCCTGGGCAACAGCACCCTGTCTCCAGGCAGTGCAGGAGGTAAGCTGTGCACCAGAGGCCACCTGGGAAGGGGCAGCTTGCACTGGTGAGTCCAGCATTGACAAGACCAACTAACAACAGTGAGAACAAAAGGAAAAAGGCAAGGAACGTCGCTAACAGAAATAAAGGCAATATGGCAACATATGAACCCAATTCTCCATTACCAGCATGTCCTGGATGCCCCATCATACCAGTAAAACAAGATTTGGATTTAAAATCACTGGTCATGATGCTGGTACAGGAACACATGAAGGACTTAAAGAAATTCAGGAGAAAATAGATCAAAAGTTAGAAGCTCTTGCAAGGGAAACACAAAAAATCATTGAAAGAAATCCAGGAGAATAAAAAAGCCAATAAGGAGGAAACAGAAAAAACACTTAAAGAAATACAGGAGAACTTTGGTCAAGGAGGAAACACAAAAAACACTTAAAGAAATACAGGAGAACTTTGGTCAACAGGCTGAGGCCATGAAAGAGGAAACACAAAAATCTCTTAAAGAATTACAGGAAAGCACAAACAAGCAAGTGAAGAAGCTAAGCAAAACCATCCAGGATCTAAAATCTGAAGTAGAAACAACTAAGAAATAGCATATGGTCTTCAATAGCAACAAAAACAACAGAAAACCCACATACACGTGGAAACTGAACAATATTCTACTCAATGATACCTTGGTCAAGGAAGAAATAAAGAAAGAAATTAAAGACTTTTTAGAACACAATGAAAATGAAGATACAACATACCCAAATCTATGGGACACAATGAAAGCAGCGCTAAGAGGAAAACTCATAGCCCTGAGTGCCTCCAAAAAGAAAATGGGGAGAGCATACACTACCAGCTTAATGACACACCTGAAAGCCCTGGAACAAAAAGAAACTATTTCACCCAGGAGGAGCAGAAGGCAGGAAATCATCAAACTCAGGGCTGAAATCAATCAAGTAGAAACAAAGAGAACCATACAAAGAATCAACAAAACCAGGAGCTGGTTCTTTGAGAAAACCAACAAGATAGATAAACCCTTAGCCAGACTAACCAATGGGCACAGAGACAGTATCCAGATTAACAAACTTAGAAATGAAAAGGGAGATATAACAACAGAAACAGAGGAAATTCAAAAAATCATTAGATCCTACTACAAAAGCCTATACTCAACACAACTGGAGAATCTGGAGGAAATGGACAGTTTCCTAGACAGATATCCGACACCAAAACTAAATCAGGATCAAATCGATCAACTAAACCGTTCCATAAAACCCGAAGAAATAAAAAGGGTCATAGAAAGTCTCCCAACCAAAAAAATCACGGGACCAGATGGCTTCAGTGCAGAGTTCTATCAGACCTTCATAGAAGACCTAACACCAATACTCTTCAAACTATTCCACAAAATAGAAACAGAAGGAACTCTACCTAACTGGTTCTATGAAGCCACAATTACGCTTATACCAAAACCATACAAAGATCCAACAAAAAAGAGAACTTCAGGCCAATTTCTCTTATGAATATTGATGCAAAAATACTTAATAAAATTCTTGCCAACCGAATCCAAGAACACATCAAAACTATCATCCACCATGATCAAGTAGGCTTCATCCCAGGGATGCAGGGATGGTTCAATATAAGGAAATCCATCAATGCTATCCACTACATAAACAAACTCAAAGAAATAAAACATATGATCATCTCATTAGATGCAGAAAAAGCATTTGACAAAATCCAGCATCTTTTCATGCTAAAAGTATTGGAAAGAACAGGAATTCAAGGCCCATACCTAAACATCATTAAAGCAATATACAGCAAACCGGTAGCCAACACCAAACTAAATGGAGAGAAACTTGAAGCAATCCCACTAAAATCAGGGACTAGACAAGGCTGTCCTCACTCTCCATATCTTTTCAATATAGTAATTGAAGTTCTAGCTAGAGCAATTAGACTACATAAGGAGGTCAAGGGGATACAAATTGGAAAGGAAGAAGTCAAATTATCACTATTTGCAGATGACATGATAGTCTACTTAAGTGACCCAAAAAACTCCACCAGAGAACTCCTACAGCTGATAAACAACTTCAGCAAAGTGGCTGGTTATAAAATCAACTCAAGCAAATCAGTTGCCTTCCTATACTCAAAGGATAAGCAGTCTGAGAAAGACGTTAGGGAAACTACACCCTTCAAAATAGCCACAAACAATATAAAGTATCTTGGTGTGACTCTAACCAAACAAGTGAAAGATCTATATGACAAGAACTTAAGGTCTCTGAAGAAGGAAATCAAAGAAGACTTCATAAAATAAAAAAAAAAAATCTGCCATGCTAGTGGATTGGCAGGATTAATATATTTAAAATGGCCATCTTGCCAAAAGCTATCTACAGATTCAATGCAATCCCCATCAAAATCCCAACTCAGATCTTCACAGTGTTAGAAAAAGCAATTCTCAAATTCATCTGGAATAACAAGAAACCCCAGATAGCTAAAACTATTCTCAACAACAAAAGAAATTCTGGAGGAATCAGTATCCCTGACTTCAAGCAATACTACAGAGCAATAGTATTAAAAACTGCATGGTATTGGTACAGTGACAGACAAGTGGACCAATGGAATAGAATTGAAGATCCAGAAATGAATCCACACACCTCTGGTCACTTGAGCTTCCACAAAGGAGCCAAAAACATCCTGGACAAAAGATAGCCTTTTCAACAAATGGTGCTGGATCAATTGGAGGTCAGCATGCAGAAGATTGTGTATTGATCCATTCTTATCTCCATGTACTAAACTTCACTCCAAGTGGATCAAGGACCTCCATGTAAAACCAGACACACTGAAACTAATAGAAAAGAAACTGGGGAAGACCCTTGAGGACAGGGGAAAAGTTCCTGAACAGATCACCAATAGCTTATGCTTTAAGATCAAGAATTGACAAATTGGACCTCATAAAATTACAAAGCTTCTGTAAGGCAAAGGAAACTGGTAAAAGGACAAAACGACAACCATCAAATTGGGAAAGGATATTCACCAACCCCACATCTGATAGAGGGCTAATATCCAATATATACAAAGAACTCAAGAAGTCAGACCCCAGGGAACCAAATAACCCTATAAAAAATGGGGTACAGATCTTAACAAAGAATTTTCACCTGAAGAAATTTGGATGGCTGTGAGGCACCTTAAGAAGTGCTCAACATCATTAATCATTAGGGAAATGCAAATCAAAACAACACTGAGATTTTACCTTATACCAGTCAGAATGGCTAAGGTCAAGAACTCAGGAGACAGTAGGTGTTGGCGAGGATGTGGAGACAGAGGAACACTCCTCCACTGCTGGTGGGGCTGCAAGATGGTACAACCACTGTGGAAAGCAGTCTGGAGGTTCCTCAGAAAACTGGACATGAGACTTCCAGAGGACCCTGCTATACCTCTCCTGGGCATATACCCAAAGGATTCTCTGGCATGCAGTAAAGACACATGCTCCATTGTTTATAATGTCTGAATAGTACTCCATTGTGTAGATATACCACATTTGTTTTTGTATCCACTCTTCTGTTGAGGGATACCTGGGTTCTTTCCAGCTTCTGGCTATTATAAATAGGGTTGCTATGAACATAGTGGTGCATGTATCCTTTTTACATGGTGGGAAAACCTCTGGGTATATGCCCAGGAGTGGTATAGCAGGATCTTCTGGAAGTGACGTGCCCAGTTTTCTGAGGAACCGCCAGTCTGATTTCCAGAGTGGTTGTACCAATTTGCAACCCAACCAGCAGTGGAGTGTTCCTTTTTCTCCACATCCTCGTCAACACCTGCTGTCTCCTGAATTTTTGACTTTAGCCATTCTGATTGGTGTGAGGTGAAATCTCAGGGTTGTTTTGATTTATATTTCCCTAATGATTAATGATGTTGAACATTTAAGGTGTTTCTCAGCTCTCCGAAGGTCTTCATGTGAAAATTTGTTTAGCTCCATACCCCACTTTTTAATGGGGTTATTTGGTTCTCTGGGTTCTACTTTCTTGAGTTCTTTGTATATATTAGATATTAGCCCTCTGTCGGATTTAGGGTTGGTGAAGATCCTTTCCCAGTCTGTTGGTTGATGTTTTGTCCTTTTGATGGTGTCCTTTGCCTTACAGAAACTTTGTAGTTTTATGAGGTCCCATTTGTCAATTCTTGATCTTAGAGCATAAGCTATTGGTGTTCTATTCAGGAACTTTTCCCCTGTGCCCATGTCCTCCAGGGTCTTCCCCAGTTTCTTTTTGATTAGCTTCAGTGTGTCAGGTTTTATGTGGAGGTCCTATATCCATTTGGAGTTGAGCTTGGTACAAGGAGATAAGAATGGATCGATGCACATTCTTCTCCATGCTGACCTCCAATTGAACCAGCGCCATTTGTTGAAAAGACTATCTTTTTTCCACTGGATGCTTTCAGCTCCTTTGTCGAAAACCAAGTGACCATAGGTGTGTTGGTTCATTTCTGGGTCTTCAATCCTATTCCATTGATCCGCTTGCCTGATATTGTACCAATAGCACACAGTTTTTATTACTATTGCTCTGTAGTAGAGTTTAAAGTCTGGGATATTGAATACCCCTGAAGTTCTTTTACTGTTGAGAAGAGTTTTAGCTATCCTGGGTTTTTTGTTATTCCAGATGAATTTGAGAATTGATCTTTCTAGCTCTATGAAGAACTGGGATGGGATTTTTATGGGAATAGCATTGAATCTGTAGATTGCCTTTGGCAAGATGGCCATTTTAACTATATTAATCCTGCCAATCCATGAGCATGGAAGGTTTTTCCATTTTCTGAGATCTTCTTCGATTTCCTTCTTCAGAGATCTGAAGTTCTTGTCATATAGGTCTTTCACTTGTTTGGTTAGAGTCACCCCAAGTTACTTTATGCTGTTTGTAACTATTGTGAAGGGGGGTCATTTCCCTAATTTCTTTCTCAGTCTGTTTATCCTTTGAATATATAAAGGCTACTGATTTGCTTGCATTGATTTTTGTAGCCAGCCACTTTGCTGAAGTTGTTTATCAGCTGTAGGAGTTCTCTAGTAGAATTTTTAGGGTCACTTAAGTATACTATCATATCATCTGCAAATAGTGATAGTTTTACTTCTTCCTTTCCAATTTGTATCCCTTTGACTTCCTTCTGTTGGCTAATTGCTCTAGCTAGGACTTCAAGAACTATATTGAAAAGATATGGAGAGAGGGGGCAGCCTTGTCTAGTCCCTGATTTTAGTGGGATTGCTTCACTTTTGATAGTTGGTCAACTTCTTCATTTCATTACCTAGGATTCCTGTATGAAATTGAGTATGCATGATATATAATGGATAATTTCTAATTCTGATTGCTTGTTACAGCTATAAAAGTGTCAATTTTAATTCTTAAGTGTAAGAAATGAATTCAGGCTGGGCAGTGGTGATGCATGCCTTTTATCAGTTGGGAGTCAGAGGCAGGCAGTTTTCTGAGTTCAAGGCCAGCCTGGTCTACAGAGTGTGTTCCAGGCCAGCCAGAGCTATATATAGAAATTCTGCTTCAAAAAAAAAAAAAAAAACCAGAAAAAAGGAATAAAAAAGAAATTCCGCAGTTTCTTCATCTAGTATAACTCTTCATATTGAGAACCAGTAATTATATGAAGACATTCAGAAAATCTAATAATACCAAAAGAATTGTGTACAGATCTGATTTTTGAACTGAAGTGTATTAACTTTGAATTAGTTTTCTCATTTTGTCGGATGCGTATTTTGCCATTCCCAAATTATTTGCACTAGTAGGGGTTTCATGGATTGGCATTTTTTTTTTAAAATTCATGGGAGAATCCAGTTAATTCTTTGTATAAAGGGAAGATACTTGCTTTTTGAATATTTGCTTTCATTTTCTTCCAAATGGTTGCTAAATGTTGTTTTCCAACCATTATTGATTACCCATAATGAAATAACCTTTCTTGATTGTTTGTAGACCCAAATAGTTAATAGAATTTCCCTCTCTAGTTTTTTAGAAGCAACCTGAAACTCCAAGTACAACAAATTTATTTGTGTTTCTTTAAACTGAAGTCACTGATCTTAGCAGAAATGAGGCATCAAAGCCCTAGACTTCAGTTACAGCATTTGACAAAATATTATAGCTTCATTTTTCTTTTGGTTAAGGGTTTACCATAATTCGATTAGGTCCTCACTGTGCATGTCCATAGAACATGCTTTGTTCCCATACTGTCATGTTTCCTTAGTATAAATGTGTAATTAAAAACCCCACACAACTGTTTTTCTAGCTATGAGATCATTGTTTTCCTCTATCTGGGCAGGATGTGGCATTTCCTTAATATGGCTTTTACTGAGGGTCACGCCTATGAGCTGATGGTAGCAGATCTCATTCTCTGTGACTGGAACACTTGAAATTTTCTGAATTTTATTTATTCATGATAGAATGCTGTCCTTGGGTTTAGAGATTCTTTTCACCTGAGGAATCCCAGGTCCCCACCTGCCTATGACACAAAGTTTGCAATTGGGACATATTTCTGTTTGCAGCTAACTTACTTATTTTACATTCAAAAGATCTTCTTTTTTTTACTTTTATGCCCCTTCCTTCCACCATTCTCTTTTGCTCCTTTATACCAGGTAACATGTAATTGTGTTTATATTGGGTTAGGCTAGTTTTCATTTTCCCTAAATAACATAATCTGTATAACCGGGTTTTTTAGTTAAGTTTTAAGATGGTTTTTTCCTCTTTAAACAGTTCTCTTGTTGTTTTTTTTTTTCCTTTCTCCTTTTCCCCTTTCCTCTTACATCACCCCACTTTTGCTTTCACATCACCAATATTCCCTTGCCCTTGGTCCTCCTTGTACCTCACTTAACATGTGTCCTCTGTCGAGGGTTCCTGTTCTAGTTCCAAAAGCTGCAAAATAGAATCCAGAGTCTTTGATACATATAAATGTTCTATATAGGACAGAAACAGATATTGTTTGTCCTTTCAAGACTCTGTTATATTGTTTAAGACATTTTCCAGTTCTATTTACATTCCTCTAAGGCTTAGAGAACCTGGAGGAGTAGGAAGTGGAAAGGATGTAAGAGGTGAGGCCTGGGGAAGAGCACTGTGAAGTAATGCCTTGTGGACCTGCCATGCCTATCACTCACAATGGCTGTTGTCTTCTGGAGCACTACTTGAGACCAAGCCAATCACAACCTGGTATGTATTTTGTAGGTTTATTTCAGTCCTTACTTGTTAGTGAAGATATGTTGGATATAGATAGTTCCTGGAGTGGGAGCATTCATTCTTTGAAATGTGGTCACTAGTGGGTTTTCTATGCTGTAGTCCTTGACTCCACACATGCTCATATGGGCTGCATTGACTTCACTTAAAGATGCCACAAAGTTGAGAGGATATTTTGGTGGAGATATGGAGTGAGTTGAAGAGGAAGTTACTTTAGAAATGTAATCATACATGTTTAATTATATACGTGTAGCATGTACAATTCCTAAAAAGGAGAAAAAATGGTACCTACTGAATAGGTGCAAAATTTAATTGAATGAATCATCACACTAAGTTCTTGAGGAAGATTGTGATAAATGTGATATAAACAGGAAGGCATTGTGGCCTTCAGTGAAAGGAATGAATCTACTGAGGAGTTTCAAGACAGTAGGATCCCAAAATGCTTCATCCATTCTATCCTCATCATGGAAGACACTGGTCTTGTGAAAGTAAACCTGCATACAGTCAGTCTTGAGGTTAGAAAAGAGAGAGACATGGAGGCTCTGCTTACATTAGACAAATGTCAACCTCTTTCCAATGTCAGGGGAAAGGACAGGAGAACTCGTTCAGCATTCATACAGGTTGTCAGTGCATGTGCCCCATACAGGCTCACAAGATAACATGAGGGAGTATTGACAAGAACTTCAGGGGAGCAATGCATGTTTTTCTCTGTCACAGTATAGTGGTTAAATGGGTGTTTGCCCACATGAAAATTCAGTAGGACACATTCTAGTAAGCACACATTCTAAGATAAGCAAAGTGCCTCCATATTTTTTTTTAATCAATCTGAATGGCAAAGCCTCTGTTCTCACTTTAACTCAAGGATGAGTTCAATGCTGATGACACACAGGAGAAGGACCATAGGAATGAGGGATTTTCAAACACTATTCAGGGAGGGGGTCTTTATGTTTTTTTCACACTTCAGTGTTTCTGACAGGGAATCCAGCAGTGATGTATAGTGCAACTGTGGAATCAGAAAATGTACACAGAAATGCAAAATTCTGTTTAAGAAGGAAATGTCAATTCCTGCCATCTCTATACACCCAGATGAGAGATTGCTCAGTCATGTAGTCTTCATTTGTAATTCCTTGGATTCCTGCACATTATTTTCAAAAGTCATACAATATCATTCTCATGTTGATAGAAATCAGGAGCCCCTTTATCCCTAACCACAGAACAAGTCATTTCATTCTTTTTTTATTTCATCAATTGCTCTTAGTCCATTGGTTATAAGGCAATCTGCCATTATAATTTAGTTTCTATTTCCCTGGTGACTGGAGATGTTGACGTTATGCAACCTCTTCTTTCCTTATGCACTGACCTAAAGCAGAGACACCAATCATAGGATAGATGGGAGAGAGATGTCTGCCCTAGAGAACATTATGTTTCCCTCATCTTTTCCCTAATCAAAGTGTTATTTTGCAGAATCAAAAAATGAGTTTTTCTTTAGTAGAAAAATGAGTCTGCTGTGTTGGAACACCTAAGTATTTCATATGAAATATAAACACAATATATGTCTAAGAGGAGGGAATTTCAAAGGCATCTCCATTCTATTATTTCTTCTGTTCTACTTCAGAGGGGCATCCTCATCTGCACTATAGTTTTTATTCATTAATTTTATTAGCTTTACATCCTGGTCATAGCCCCCTCTCTTCTCACTCCCACCCTCACAAATACCACCCCCTTGCACTTTCCCTTCTCAGAGAAGGAATGTTCCCCTTGAGTACTATACCCCCTTGGGACATCTACTATCTGCAGTTCTAGGCACACACTCTGCCACTGAGGTCCACTGGCAGGCATATTTAAGCATATTATGTTAACTCCAGGGCAGGTGGTGTGTATCTTAATTTGTTGTGCTCATCTCTAGTGTGATTCTAGGAACATTATTGGGGTATGGGGACTGGAAACTACTACTGGGTGAAGTCTGGAACCTGCTGCTGACCCCTGTCCTTGCCTCAAGCCCGGTAGTGGGGAAGCTTATTATGATGGCAAAGCAGTTTCTGAACTGGCTGCCTGAAGTCTGGGTGATTTTTTTCCCTGTAACTAACCTGCCTGGAGCTGTATGGACTTGCCCAATTTATGGAAACAGAGATTTAGTTCTAGTCTCCTGAACTGCCAATTTCAAGCCTGGCATAGAATCAGACTATCTCAAAGTGAATGCACACCATATTTATCTTTTAATGATATGTCACTAAGAAAGATATTTATGTTCCTTTAATTTGTCTGCAATAATCATGCTTTTGATTGTTTTTAATAGGTGACTAGTTCCCATTACATAGATGTACCACAATTTCTTTATTCATTCTTCAGTTGAAGGAAATCTATGTGGTTTCCAGTTTTGGGATATTATATATAAAGCAGATATGAACATAGGAGAGTATGTGTCTTGGTGAAATAGTGGAGCAAGTTTGGGGTATATGGCCTGAAGTAATGTAGGTTGGTCTTGAGGTAGAACTGTTCCAAGATTTCTGTGAAACCATCAAATATACATCCAAAGAGGTTGTAAGTGTTTGCATTCCCATGATCATTGGGGAGTCTTTTCCTTCTCTGCATCCTTTCCTGCACAAACTATCACTTGAGTTTTTGATCTTATCCATTCCGACACACATAAGATGGAATCTCAGGGTGCTTTGATTCCCATTTTCCTAATGCCTCTGAACATTGACAATATTGAGCGGGGTAGGTTGGTGACCCCATCCTTCCACTCAGAGCCCCGTCTGTATGCTGTAAATGGTCTCTTTAGGTTCTGTCTCTTGTTCATTATGGCTGAGGTTATCCCCACTGAATCCTGGAAGCTGCTTACATCCAAAGTCTCTCTGACATTCTAGAGATTCCTCCTGCCTCCCACCTACATGCAGCTGAATATTTACATTGGTTCTCTTTGTCCCCTGTGCTGCTGTCCAGTCTGCTGTCTTTACCCTCCCCACCTGATCTTCCTGCCATGTCCCTCCTTCCCTCTGCCTCCCCTGAGTATTTTCTCCCCTCTACTATGTGGGATTGAAGCATTCTCACTTGCTTCATTTTAATATCCTTTTGTGGGTTGTACTATGGATATTCTGCTCTTTGGGCTAATGTCCACTTATCAGTGAGTATATGCCATGCATGTCATTTTGGGTCTGGGTTATCTCACTCAGGATTATATTTTTTCAGTTTTATCCATTTGCCTGCAAAATTCTTGATGTCCTCTTTCTTTAATAGCCAGAAAGTATTCTGTTATGTAAATGAACCATATATTCTGTACCCATTGTTTGGTTGAAGGACATCTTCCAGCTTCTGGCTATTAACAAGCCTGCTATTAACATAGCGCCACACCTCTCATTGTGATATGATGGAGCATCTTTTTGGGTACATGCCCAGGAGTGGTATAGGTTGGTCTTCAGTTAAAAATATTTCCAATTTTCTGAGATTGATTCTCAGAGAGGATGTGCCAGTTTACAATCTCACCAGCAATGGAAGTGTCTCTCTTTCTCCACATCCTCACCAGCATGTGCTGTTACATGAAGTTTTGAACCTAGCCATTCAGATTTGTGTAAGATAGAATCTCAGCAAAGTTTTGATTTGCATTTCCCTGATGATTAAGGTTGTTGACTATTTTTTCAAGTGCTTCTCAATCATTTGAGACTCCTCTGGTGATAAGTGTCTGTCTACCTCTGTAGTTCATTTTTAATGAGGGTATTTGGCTTATTGGAGGATATTTTATGAGTTCCTCATATACTTTGGATATTGTCCTTCAGTTGGATGTAGGGTTAGTGAAGATCATTTCCCAATCTATAGGCTGCCATTTTGTCCTATGGACAGTATCCTTTGCCTTATAAAAGCCTTTCAGTTTCATGCAGTCTTGTTTGTTAATTCATGATCTTGGAGCATGAGCCATTGGCGCTCTGTTCAGGAAATTGTATCCTGCACCAATGAGTTCAAGGATATCCCCACTTTTTGTTCTATTGGATTTAATATATCCAGTATAATATTGAGGACTGTGATTAACTTAGGTTTCAATTTCTTGTATGATAATAGATATTAATCTATTTGCAGTAATATCAGCACCATTTGGTGGAGATTCTTTTTCCATTGTATGGTTTTTAGCTTCTTTGTCAAAAATCAAGTGTCTACAAGAGTGTGGGATGATTTTAGAATCTTCAGTTTGATTCCATTGATCATTCTGTCTGTTTGTATACCTATATTTATTACTATTATGTCAGGGAAAGTGATCCCTCTTAAAATTCTTTTATTTTTCAGGATTGTTTTAGCTATCCTCATTTTTTTCTATATGAAGTTTAAGATATGCCTTTTCAAGGACTATACTAAATTGAGTTAAATTTAATGGGAATTGCATTGAATCTGTAAACTGTTAAGATTGCTATTTTCACTGTTATTCTTGCCTTTCCATGGGGATGGGAGATCTTTCAATCATCTGATATTTTCTGGATGAACTTTTGAGGTTACTTATATATATTATCATATCATTCACCAGTTGCAATACTGTGACTTTTTTCTCTCCAATTTTTATCTTGCTAACCTTTTTAGTCATCTTAGAACACTAGCAAGAAATTCAAGTATATTATTGGATAGGCTGAGATTGGGCAACTTTATCTTGTCCCTGACTTTAGTAAAATTGCTTTAAGTCTCTTTCTATTTAATTTAATGTTAGGTTTTGGCTTGCTTTGTATTGCTTTTATTATGTTTATGTATGTGATTTGAAGCTCCAATCTCTCCAAGATTTTTCTTTTACCCCTCCCTTTCTCTCTCCCTTTCTCCTTCTCCCCCTCTCCCTCTCTCACTCCCTCCTCCTCTCTTTCTCTCTATCTCTCTCTCCCCTTTTCGGTCCTAAATATTACCCCTTCCCATTTGCCCCTTATCAGAATCCCTCAGTCCATCTCCACTCCCTTCTCCTCTATGTAGGTTGGGAGCACCTGAGTTTTGTACAGCCCTGGCAGATCAAAGCTCTGAAACTTAGTCTCATCTTCTGCTACTGAAGCAGAACAAGGCAGCCAGCCCTCTGCAGCATAAATGCCATGGACTTCAGTCTAGGACATCTATGCTTTTTTTTTTTAGGGATCAGGATATAAGATATCCCACGGTTCCAGGACTGTTGACTCAGTTGGTCTTTCTGTGAGGTTCCTATTCCCTTCAGGCCTTCCCCCAACTCTTCCCCATGGGTCTTATACCTCCAGAGGAACACTCCTCCACTGCTGGTGGGGTTGCAAATTGGTACAACCACTCTGGAAATCAGTCTGGCGGTTCCTCCGAAAACTGGGCACCTCACTTCCAGAAGATCCTGCTATACCACTCCTGGGCATATACCCAGAGGATTCCCCACCATGTAATAAGGATACATGCTCTACTATGTTCATAGCAGCCCTATTTATAATTGCCAGATACTGGAAAGAACCCAGGTATCCCTCAACAGAAGAATGGATGCAAAAAAAAAATGTGGTATATTTACACAATGGGGTACTATTCAGCCATTAGAAACAATGAATTCATGAAATTCTTAGGCAAATGGATGGAGCTAGAGAACATCATACTAAGTGAGGTAACCCAGACTCAAAAGGTGAATCATGGTATGCCCTCACTAATAAGTGGATATTAATCTAGAAAACTGGAATACGGAAAACATAATCCACACATCAAATAGGTACAAGAAGAACGGAGGAGTGGCCCCTTGTTCTGAAAAGACTCAGTGAAGCAGTATAGAGCAAAATCAGAACAGGGAAGTGGGAAGGGTTGGGTGGGAAAACAGGAGGAGGGAAGGGGACTGATGGGACTTTAGGGGTGTGGGGGTCCAGAAAAGGGGAAATCATTTGAAATGTAAATAAATATATCAATAAATTAAAAAAATAAAAAAAATCTGTTTCAATTAAATGCTAGGTAGCATCTCTCTGAAATTAATTATGCTAGGCTCCAATCTGGAAGCATAATGGAGCATGATTAATAATGTTAGCAACCCATAGGATGGGTCTCAAGCTAGGCATGTAACTGTGTGATCATTCCTTTAGTATCTGCTCTGTCTTTGTACCTGCATTTCTTTCATACAGTAGAGATTCGGGGTCAAAATTTTCTGGGTGTGCTGGTGTGTTTACCCCTCTACTGGTGGTCCTGTCCAGCTACAGGAGGTGGCTTCCTTAGCTTCTATGTCCCCAGTCTTAGGCATATTAGCTAATGTCAACCACATTGACTCCTGAGAGCCTTCCCTATCACAGATCTGAGGAATTGCCAAGAGATGCACCCATCTTTTACAGACATTTGCAGTTTTCTATTCATTCTCCTGGCCCTTGGGCCACTCTCCTTTCTCTTCCCATGTCTGATACTAAGCCTATTCCTCTCCCTTCCTACCCAGATCCCTCCCTTTGCTGTCCCCTTCCCCCAGCCTTTATTAGGCTAAAAAATGAATGATGGATGGTTTTACAGATGATTTTACATCCTAGCTGGAGCATTTTGAATTTTTCTTGTTCTTTGATTTTTATGTAAATGTTTTCTATGGTATCTTCTATGCCTAAGATTCTCTCCGTCTCTTGTATTCTGTTGATGATGCTTGCATCTTTGATTCCTGATCTCTTTCCTAGATGTTATATCTCCTGGTTTCTCTCCCTTTGTGATTTCTTTATTGTTTCTACTGCCATTTTTAGATCCTTGACAGTTTTGTTCAATTCCTTCATTTGTTTGATTGTGTTTTCATGTATTTCTTTAATATATTCATGTGTGTTCTCTTTAAGGTCTTCTATTTGTTTACCTTTGTTCTCCTGTATTTCTTTAAGGGAGTTATTTATGGCCTACTTAAAGTCCTCTCTTATAATCATGAGACGTGATTTTAAATCAGAATCTTGCTTTTCTGATGTGTTGGGGTATCCAGGGCTTCCGGTTTTGGGCAAACTGAGTTGTGATGATGCCAAGTAGCCTTGGTTTCTATTGCTTAGGTTCTTATGCTTACCTCTCACCCTCTGGTTTTCTCTGGTGTTACCTGGGTTGCGGCCTCTGACTGGAGCTTGTCCCTCCTGTGAACCTGTGATCTTAGGTAGGCCAGCACTCTCCATGGGAGTTCTCTCCATGTGGGGGAATTTGGGTGTGGTATGCTGTGTCAGAGGCTTATCTGGGGCACAAATTGAGAATAGAAGTATTCTATCACCAACTGCTCTGTGATTCCTGTGCCCAGTGTCCTTCTGGGTGGTCCCTCTTTGGACATTTTTTGGAGTAATAGTGGTAATCTCATCAATGATGCTAGGAGTCATAGCACTCTTGAAGAGATCAGCTCTCTCCTAGTGGGATTTGTATATGGAGGCCTGTGGGAGTGCCTTAGCTCCATGGTAAAGATAGAGAACAGAAGGTGATGAGTATTTCATATTGTCAATTTAACAAAGAATGTAGAGCACACCTGTTAGGGACTTATGCTTAATTTTATGTGGGAAGATAAACATTGCTTCTGGATCTTTGAAATAATATGACAGAGGGAGTAGTGTTGAATAGTTATTAATCAATGAGGAATATGTTTTTGAAATATTTACATTTGAATCTATTACTTATATGTATATGATACAAAAATCTTCCTTTGATTACCTCTATCACTAGATTAGCAATTTTTATAAAATATTTATTTTCAATTGTGTGTATGTATGGTTGTGGGAGCAGTGTAGTGCTCATGCAATACAAATCTATACTGGGTATTTTGTACATACATATGGTAATGAGGTGGACATTGTGGGTATCAGGATTTAACCTGGAGCACTCCAAGAACAATGTGCTCTCTTATCTGCAGATGTGTTTATACAGCACCAGGAATAACAAAGATGACATTGCATATCCTTTATGCTGCAGCTGTGTTCACAATGGACTAAATATCATATTAATCTGTGAGAATCTGGGGGACACTTTTTCAATGACAACGAACACCATTGTATCAAGTGAAACACAAAGAAATGATCAGAAGTAAAGTAGAAGCAAGACAGGTTGATCATAGTCTGGATAGTGTAGAATGAGAAGGCTAGTCAGATAGATAGGAAGGATTATTTCAATAATGATATGCATAGATCTTGGCCACAGTTAATAACAGATTATTATATTCTTCATATATGGAGAGCAAATTTGGTGATGCTGCCCTCAGAATGATTACTGTTTTCCTGTAATTTTGCACATGTGTTTAAAAATCTTCATGTAAGGGAAGATGAATACAATTACTTTTAAACATCAATTAAATACAGTAAATTGCAGAAATGTAACTAAAACTGCAGTCAGGAGAGAAACAATATATTACCAAATCTCACTGGCTGTCCTCCCTTACACAGTTGTCCAATTTTGATTTTTCCTGGTATATATAAACTCAATAATTTTTTTTATTTGATCCTATTAGATTATAGAATTATTTACAAAGTTCTTACACTGTATGAACACACAAGTTTGGTAGAATGACACTGAAGAGCAGGATCTAAAGAATTTCTGGAGCTGGGAGAAGAACTCACATCTGTAACATTGAAACACAGGCTGATACAGCAGGGGTCAGAACTTCCTAGATTATAGAAGCGATTTTGGATGCAAAAATGTGTTATATATACACCATGGAGTAATATTCAGCCATTAGAAACAATGAATTCATGAAATTCTTAGGCAAATGGATGGAGCTAGAGAACATCATCCTAAGTGAGGTAACCCAGTCTCAAAAGATCAATATTGGTATGCACTCACTAATAAGTGGATATTAACCTAGAAAACTGGAATACCCAAAACATAATCCACACATCAAATGAGGTAAAAGAAGAAAGGAGGAGTGGCCCCTTGTTCTGGAAAGACTCAGTGAAGCAGTATAAGGCAAAACCAGAACGGGGAAGTGGGAAGGGGTGGGTGGGAGGAAAGTGGGAGAGAAAGGGGCTTATGGGACTGTTGGGGAGTGGGGGGCTAGAAAAGGGGAAATCATTTGAAATGTAAATAGAAAATATATCAAATAAAAAAAAAGTGATTCAGGGAAGTCACTTTTGGTCTTCAGCGCCCTCTGCTGGTTGTGACCATCCCTGTAGGGCAGTTTTTGTGCAGGTTCACACTGGACTTCCCTCACTGTGTCTCTGGCACATTAGTAAGTGGCTGTGTCATCAGTTTGCAGACTGTTCAGTTTTAAGAAAACTTGGCTCTTGGAGGTGTCCCTGCTGATGCTCAGTCTGGATTTGAGAGCTGAATTATAATCTATGTTTCCATTCCACCATATTGCTCCCATCCACTCCAGACCCTTCCCTGGAGGTTGGCGAACCCAGTGCACACCATAGTCAGTTAATGAGAACCCAGAGACAATGCATGTGATGGACAGGGTCTGTGAGGGCTGCACCAGGCCAGGTCCTGACTCTTTAAGCTGCACCTGGGACAGGACACCTGGGGAGAAGCAATGATAACATTAGTCATGCATCTACTAGCTGACATGTCTGAGTCCCTCTTCTGACACCCTGAACACTTACAGCTTGGAAAGGTCAGCAGGCAGAGGAGCAGCACCAGGACAGCCATGCTCTAATGGAGGCTCTAATGAGAAGAGGATGGGGCTCCTCAGCTAGGCCTGGGCTTTCAGCCTGAGCCTGAGGGCTGCTTTGCATTGGGGGAGGTTCCTGAGAGGATAAAAGAAAGCACAGAGCATGCTTCTGATTTTTTCTCTATTTGCCTGATTTCCTTTGTGCTTTTTAGAATAAATGAAGGTGGATTCTCAGGAAGATTTGTCTTTTATTGTATGGATTTCAAATTCCAAATGACAGGAATAATAATGCATTATCTTCAATGAAATTGTATAACATAGCAAATTGCAGTAAATGATTTCATGGAATTGGGGCTCTTTTTTGATGAGAATTTCTTCTTAAGGAACTACAGAAATTTTTGTTTCATTCTTTGTTTTTCACTTTGTTTCTTTCTTTGTTCCTTTGTTTGTTTGTTAATTTGTTTCTTTTGTCTTCCTTCCTTCCTTCCTTCCTTCCTTCCTTCCTTCCTTCCTTCCTTCCTTCCTTCCTTCTTACTTTCTTCTCTCCCATTCTATTCCCCTTAATTCCTTTCTTGTGAATTGAGGATTTGATGACCATACAAAACCAGGATTGTAGTGCTTTTCTCCATTGGTAATATACATGACCAGAGAAGAGAAGTGATGAACTAGAAACAACTTGCTCATTCAGCAACCAGAAAATATGTGTCTGCATTTTTGGTACTGGAAACCTCATATATTGAGTCTCTTATTGCATTATGCATAATCTTTGTAATGTGAGTGGTTGTGGTGGAGACGGGTCTTGACATTGGGAAGGGAAACATCATATACAATTTCTGATGCATACTCCGCACAGTGAGTGATCTACTCCTCCTGTTTGGATCAGAAGAATATTCTTCAGGCATTATGCTCTGTATATACCATTTGGGTTTAAGTTTGGGGAAAAGGATCAAAGGAAAAAATGTCCATTTCTCACCAGATATTGAGGAACTTGATATGAAACCTCTTTCTCAAGTAGTTTTATCTCTTCTTACCTTAAAGATTATTTGTGTATTATATTGTAATCTTATTCTAGAGGAATGTTCCTTTCTCATGAAATTCTACAGAAGGAAATCACTAAGAGACTTTTTTTTTCTAAAGGGTAGGAGTTCATGGTGAAGACACATATTATTTAAAGTTATTTTTTATTTGAGAGGTCTTGATGCTGGATTCTCATACTCACTTTAGAACCACCCCTCTCTACACAATTTCTTTAGACCTCCTAGGACATGAGGGTGACCTGTTGTCTGTGACCACATCTGTGTCAGTGCTGGTTTTGATGTGTGAGGCGCATGTATTGTGTGAATAGGATGGTGAACTTTAAGTTACTAGTTCACTAACTCTTTCTGAATTTGTCCTTGGCTATAACTTGATTCCCATACACTCCCCTAACCATGGAACCTAACTGAGTCTCTGCAGAGAGTCCAGTGTTCCCTAGGCTACAGGTTCCTTTGCTTCTGTTTATGATAGTATTCCCCAAATGGAATCATTTCTGCCCTGTGTGATGCTCTGTGATATGTTAATTTCTGGGTAAATGCTACATTTAAAAATGTATTGAGGTATAGAGATACTTGTGTGGTTAATGCTCTTAAAAAACAAAAACATTTGATAGAGATCTTGGCTTACATCTCCATGGATAGCAAGAGAGCTAAGTGTGACTCCAACTTTTAATCATACAGACAGTGTTTTTCCTTCCCCATCTTCATAATGGTGTATGCCAGAGATATCAAGTTTCTTCCATGTTTCCTAAAGGCTTATAGAATATTGACAAAGAGGAGGTAGAACTAATGTAAGGGGTGGAGCATGAAGAACAGGTGTCAGATGATATCTTCTGAACATGGTATGCCCATTACATTCATGAAGTTATCAAGGCCATTGTTATTTATATAAACGTACCTATGAAAAACTCAACCATAGCCTGGTATGGAAAGGCCTGATGATTCCTGGTCTGTGGCTCCAGATGTTGTAAATAGACATTTTCTGGAGTGTGAATATCTTACTTTTCTGTAGGTGTAGTCACTGGTAGTTTTCCTATGCTAGAGTTCTTGGTCATCATGTGCACATATGCATAGCACTAACAACATAGAAAGTCATGACATTGTGCAATAGGCTTATTTGGGGAAAATATGTAGAAGTTGTCAGGGAAAAGGTGAGTATGTGATCATAATTAATTAAATATGCATAAAACTTTCATAAAATAAAGAAAAAACACTCAAAAGAAAATGTGGAATGTTTTAAAGTCAATAATTTCCCAAAAACTATTTAAGGGAGAGTGTGGGCCTTCTGGAATTGACTCAGTGTAGCTGTTTGTACAGGTTTCCTAGAGCACTGTTGCCTTTTAATTCCCAAGAAACAAGGAATCCTCCCAGGTAGTGAAGCATTCAGGTTGCTTTCTGTTCCTCTGTGTTCTCTAGAGATTAAGAAAGCATACTAAACATTCTAGGAAAATTGGTGTTAGCCATTAATCTTATGTACCGTGTACAACTTGCATCATTATATCCTAGAATCTACCATTGCACTGACCCTCTCTACTGCCATTATATTCTGTTTGTGGTCAAAGTATATAAAATTGATTGGAATAAAATGTCTCTGCCTCAGGTCTGTTTGAGATCTCTCCAACTGACCTGGTTAAAATTCATTTTTCATTGGCCATATCAGGTAACTTGGTTTGGTAAGTAAGAGCTGGAACTTACTGGAGACTGTTTTATATGTGACAAAAAGGAGTACGCAAGGCAACTATTAATAAAAAGGATAGAGTCAAGGGGAGACAGAGAGAGAGAGAGAGAGAGAGAGAGAGAGAGAGAGAGAGAGAGAGAGAGAGAGAGAGACAGAAAGAGAGAGACAGAGACAGAGAGAGAGAGAGACAGAGAGAGACAGAGACAGAGAGACAGAGAGGGAGAGGGAGAGGGAGAGGGAGAGAGAAAGGGAGAGGGAGAAGGAAGGAGGGAGGGAGGGAGAGAAAGAAGCCACAGGGACCTAAGGGTAGAGGTGGTAAGTGAACAATAAGGATTAGTGAGCCTACTGCATGAGTCTCCTAATAATCTGGGGCAGTTGGCTTTTATCTTTCAGATAGTTAGCAGGGAGTTATGGCATTTGGGATGGAGATTTTCTAAAAGAAGAGGTGCAGAATAAGAGATAGCTGATGGCTGAATTGGGAAGTCCCAAGGGGATAGAGAATAGAAGGAGGTCAAATGTCAGTATTTGTATATTCTGACCACATGGGGAAAGTGGAGTGTCCCACAAATGGAAAGAGCCTTACTGTAGAATGTGAGGACAAACAGAGGCTGGGAGAAGAGTACATGGAATGGTAGGTGGGGATTTGGGTTATCTCTTAGGAGAGGGGTTTAGGGAGTTGATGGTGCCAGGTCATTATATTGGTCTCCTTTTCCTAAATTTGTGGCACAAGTGAAAGGCTCCTGGTGGTCCGTGGTAGAAATTCAGGTATTCCTGAAGTAACAATTCCAGGAGAAGAAGTACATACTAGAGAGAAGGGTAAATATGTGTTTGGGGATTCCCCATTGTTGAGGTGGAGTGAGGAATTGTAAAGGTATTACCTGATTCTCCCAGGTCTATTGTCAGTCCCAGATAGATGGAGGTTGGCACCATTTATGATATTTACATTTCACATATCTTCTAAAATTAAATTTATTAGCACACAAAGTATTTCCTGTGTCTTAAAACAGTGGGATATAAAATGATGCTGTATAATAGATTCCCCACACTTAAAGACTCAGGCAGGGTGAAACAGAGAGCTTGGAGGAAAACAGTCCATGAGTATGGAAACATAGAAACTGCGCACTTCTGGTTCTATTCCAGAACATTGGACTGGGTGAGGGGGGTCCCCAATGGAGGATCTGGAGAGTGGTCCAGAGGAGCTGAAGGGGCTTACAGCCTCATGGGAAGAACAATGATTTTGGTAACCCAGACACCACAGGACTTCCAGGAACTAAACCATCAACCAAGGGGTACACATGGTTCCAGCCAAAAATGTGGCAAAGGAATGCCTTGTTGGGCATCAGTGGGAGGAGTGGTCCTTGGTCAGGTAAAGGCTCAATAGAGGCCCCAACAAAGGGAAATCGAGGGTGGTGGTGGGAGTATGTCATGTGGAGGGGCATATACGTGGAGCCAGGGGTGGGAGGAGTAGTTGGGGGTCTTTGGAGAGGGGGGAAATCAGGAAAGGTTTTACCTTTGGCAATGTAAATGAAGACGGTATTGAATTAAAAATAGCTTTCTCTTTTTCTATTCTCTATCTCCTCTTTCTTCTACATGGTCCTGGCTGGCTTCTACATCTCCACTTCCCCCCTTTCCCTCTACTCAACTGTAGAAGTTTCAATTCTACAATAAAACTTTAAAATCATGGGCTGCCTCCTTTCATCTACCCACCATGCTGATGTAATGGGACAGGCCTCTTAGCTTCTCTTGTCTGCAGGACTCACTGCCCCTGGTTGTGTCTCCCTCAACAGGTACATGGGTCTACATGAGAACAGCCATGCATTCACATGTTTGTAAGGCTAATTTTGTGAAGACATTGTCTCAATTGTGGCTTCCTTGCTATGATGACTTTACCTTGTGTCAGGTTGACATAGAACCTGACAGGACACCCAATTTATATCCATGTATTTTTTTTTTAAATTATTTACACTGTTCTATCTCTACTTTTACCAAGTCCAGGCTGACAAAATATACAAGAAATACAATAGAGATGTGAGAGCTAGAAGAAGAATTCAATGAGGGTAAGATTTCACAATGCAAGAATCCACCCCGAATCCAATTCTATGAGACAGTGGAACAGTTGGGTCAGCAAATGAACACAGACGTGCAAAAATGTATTTAAATTAAAGTGGGCTTTACTTGTCTACTTACCTGGGATTTCTGGGTCACATGGCAGACCCTTTATGGGTGATGTTTTCTGTGTCCTCCAAACTGTTTCTCAGTGTTGTAGCAGAACGATGTTCACATAACATGTAATAGAAATACCTTTATCTTCATATTTATATTACTTGTTTCTATTTTTCTTTTAATAAATAGCTGTTATACCATTGGTTATAGGTACTATATAATTTTGGATTAATTTATTTTTTTCTGAAGATTAAGATATTAGCTATATGCAACTTATTTTTCCCACACGCATTGGCCAAGATAAAGTAGCCCAATCATATGATGGAGGGCAAAAATATTTCCATCAATGAGGACAGGATTTCCATCAATGAGCCCTCTCAGTACTCTGTTGCTTGATATATGGTGTTATCTTGTGAACCTATATCTCAGACAAGAGACAGAAATGAGTTGTTCTTGAGAAGAAAATAAGACTGACCTTGTGAGCCAATATTCAGCCTTACATATATTAGTAAATAGTAAATAGTGTATCAAGCACTGTAATTATTAATAAAAATGAGGACTATGTTTTGGAAATATTAACAATCAAATCTTCTACACACACACACACACACACACACACACACACATGACAGAAGAACTCTTCCTTTGACTATTGCCTAGAACTAATGAGAATTTTTTATAAAATATTTTTTTATTTATGTGTATATGTTCCTGTGTGGGTAGTGCAGTATGTATAGAGAACAAATATACTGGGTCTTCTGCACTTAGAAGTACATATGAGATCATCATTGTGAGGGTCAGGAACTGAACCTGAATCACCTCCTAGAATAGTATGCTTTCTTAACCATTGAGCTGTTTATGCAGCACCTGTAGTAACAGTGATCATATTACCTCTCATTATTGCTGCAGCTCTGTTCATAAAAGCCTAAATATCACATCAATCTGGATGTACCTGGAGAACACTTTATCAAAGGCAATCAGGATCCAAGAAAATAAAAGAGCATCTTGTCATGAGGAACTCAAAAAACTGATTTGAGGTGAAGTGCATCAGGGCAGGCTGATCATAGGTGGAAAAATGTTGAAAAATAAGACTAATGAGATAGATGGGAAGGATTATTTGAATTACAATAGATATGTGTGTTGGCCACAGCTAATAACAGCATATTATGTTCTTCATATATGGAGAGCAGATATTATGAGTTAGCCCTCAGAACAATAACTGTGTCATCATTAAATTGTGCACATGTGTTTGAAAAATTCATGTTAGAGAAGATGAATACAACTTATTTTAAAACATCAATTAAGTAAACAGTAGTAATGTGACTAAAACTACACTCAGGAGAGAAACACCCTATTACCAAATCTCTGGCTTTCCTCACTTTCACAGCATGCCTCTGAGGGTTTCTTTATAAATATCTTGTCAATAATTGCTGTCATTATATACTGCTATAGAACTATTTAAAAATTCCTCTAGTTTGTGAACAAACAAGTAGTTTAAAACAATTTATCATTGAAAATAAGGCTCTAGAGAATTTCCATGTCTCAAAGAAGAATTCACATCTCTAACATTGAAACACATGCTCATACAGCAGAGGCCAGATCTTCTTGTATTCTAAAGAGAGACTGGGATGTCATTGTTGGCCCTCACAGCCCCTACTGGTCGTGACATCCCTGTAGGGAAGGAAATTTTGCTCAGGTTCACACTAGCATTCTTTTTTTATTTTTTAATATTTTTATTTTCTATATTCTTTGTTTACATTCCAAATGATTTCCCCTTTCCCAGATCCCCTCTCCCCATATATCCCATAAACCTTCTTCTTTCCATCCATTCTCCAATCACCTACCTCCTTTTTTTCTCTGTCCTTATATTCCCCTCCAATGCTAGATCAATCCTTTCCAGGATCAGGACATTCTCCATACTTATTCATGGGAGTCATTTGTTATGCGATTTGTGCCTTGGGCATTCAGGGCTTCTGGGCTAATTAATATCCACTTATCAGAGATTGCATTCCATGTGTATTCTTTTGTGACTGGGTTACCTCACTTAGGATGATATTTTCCAGATCAAACCATTTGCCTAAAAATTTTGTGAATTCATTGTTTCTAAATGCTGAGTAGTATTCCATTGTGGAAATATACCACATTTTCTGTATCCATTCCTCCTTTGAGGGGCATCTGGGTTCTTTCCAGCTTCTGGCTATTATAAATAAGGCTGCTATGAACATAATGGAGCATGTGTCTTTATTGCATGCTGGGGAATCCTTTGGGTATATGCCCAGGAGAGGTATAGCAGGGTCCTCCGGAAGTGTCATGTCCAGTTTTTTGAGGAACCACCAAACTGATTTCCAAAGTGGTTGTACCATCTTACAGCCCCACCAGCAGTGGAGGAGTGTTCCTCTTTCTCCATATCCTGGGCAACACCTGCTGTCTCCTGAGTTTTGACCTTAGCCATTCTGACTGGTGTAAGGTGAAATCTCAGGGTTGTTTTGATCTGAATTTCCCTAATGACTAATGATGTTGAGCACTTCTTAAGGTGCCTCTCAGCCTTCTGAATTTCTTCCGGTGAAAATTCTTTGTTTAGATCTGTACCCCAATTTTTAATAGGGTTATTTGGTTCCCTGGGGTCTAACTTCTTGTGTTCCTTGTATATATTAGATATTAGCCCTCTATCAGATGTGGGGTTGGTGAATATCCTTTCCCAATTTGATGGTTGCCATTTTGTCCTTTTAACAGTGTCCCTTGCCTTACAGAAACTTTGTAATTTTATGAAGTCCCATTTGTCAATTCATGATCTTAGAGCATAAGCTATTGGTGATCTGTTCAGGAACTTTTCCCCCATGCCCATGTCCTCTAGGGTCTTCCCCAGTTTCTTTTCTATTAGTTTCAGTGTGTCTGGTTTTACATGGAGGTCCTTGATCCACTTGGAGTGAAGATAAGAATGGATCAATTCGCATTCATCTGCATGCTGACCTCCAATTGAAACAGCACCATTTGTTGAAAAGGCTATCTTTTTTCCACTGGATGTTTTTGGCTCCTTTGTCAAAGATTAAGTGACCATAGGTGTGTGGGTTAATTTCTGGATCTTCAATTCTATTCCATTGGTTCACTTGTCTGTCACTGTGCCAATACCATGCAGTTTTCAACACTATTGCTCTGTAGTATTGCTTGAAGTCAGGGATACTGATTCCCCCAGATTTCTTTTGTTGTTGAGAATAGTTTTAGCTCTACTGGGTTTTTTTGTTATTCCAGATGAATTTGAGAATTGCTTTTTCTAACTCTGTGAAGAACTGAGTTGGGATTTTGATGGGTATTGCATTGAATCTGTAGATAGCTTTTGGCAAGATGGCCATTTTAACTATATTAATCCTGCCGATCCACGAGCATGGCAGATTTTTCCATTTTCTGATGTCTTCTTTGATTTCCTTCTTCAGAGACCTGAAGTTCTTGTCATATAGATCTTTCACTTGTTTGGTTATAGTCACACCAAGATACTTTATATTGTTTGTGGCTATTGTGAAGGGTGTCATTTCCCTAACTTTTTTCTCAGCCTGCTTATCCTTTGAGTATAGGAAGGCAACTGATTTGCTTGAGTTGATTTTATACCAGCCGCTTTGCTGAAGTTGTTTATCAGCTGTAGGAGTTCTCTGGTGGAGGTTTTCTGGTCACTTAAGTAGACTATCATGTCTTCTGCAAATAGTGATAATTTGACTTCTTCCTTTCCAATTTGTATCCCCTTGACCTCCTTATATTGTCTAATTGCTCTAGCTAGAATTTCAAGTACTATATGGAAAAGATATGGAGAGAGAGGACAGCCTTGTCTAGTTCCTGATTTTAGTGGGATTGCTTCAAGTTTCTCTCCGTTTAGTTTGATGTTGGCTACCGGTTTGCTGTATATTGCTTTTACTATGTTTAGGTATGGACCTTGAATTCCTGTTCTTTCCAAGACTTTTAGCATGAAAGGATGCTGAATTTTGTCAAATGCTTTTTCTGCATCTAATGAGATGATCATATGGTTGAGTTTGTGGATAGCATTGATGGATTTCCTCATATTGAACCATCCCTGCATCCCTGGGATGAAGCCTACTTGATCCTGGTGGATGATTGTTTTGATGTGTTCTTGGATTTGGTTGGCAAGAATTTTCTTAAATATTTTTGCATCAATATTCATAAGAGAAATTGGCCTGAAGTTCTCTTTCTTTGTTAGATCTTTGTGTGGTTTTGGTATCAGCGTAATTATGGCTTCATAGAACGAGTTGGGTAGAGTTCCTTCTGTTTCTATTTTGTGGAATAGTTTGAAGAGTATTGGTGTTAGATCTTCTATGAAGGTTTGATAGAATTCTGCACTGAAGCCATCTGGTCCCATGCTATTTTTGGTTGGGAGACTTTCTATGACCCTTTTTATTTCTTCAGGTGTTATGGGACTGTTTAGTTGATCTATTTGATCCTGATTTAGTTTTGGTGTCAGATATCTGTCTAGGAAACTGTCCATTTCCTCCAGATTCTCCAGTGGTGTTGAGTATAGGCTTTGGTAGTACGATCTAATGATTTTTTGAATTTCCTCAGTTTCTGTTGTTATATCTCCCTTTTGAATTCTAAGTTTCTTAATCTGGATACTGTCTCTGTGCCCATTGGTTAGTCTGGCTAAGGGTGTATCTATCTTGTTGATTTTCTCAAAGAACCAGCTCCTGGTTTTGTTGATTCTTTGTATGGTTCTCTTTGTTTCTACTTGATTGATTTCCGCCCTGAGTTTGATGATTTCCTGCCTTCTCCTCCTCCTGGGTAAAATAGCTTCTTTTTGTTCCAGGGCTTTCAGGTGTGCCATTACGCTGTTAGTGTATGCTCTCTCCATTTCCTTTTGGAAGACACTCAGGGGTATGAGTTTTCCTCTTAGTACTGCTTTCATTGTGTCCCATAGATTTGGGTATGTTGTGTCTTCATTTTCATTAAGTTCTAAAAAGTCTTTAATTTCCTTCTTTATTTCTTCCTTGACCAAGGTATCATTGAGTAGAATATGGTTCAGTTTCCACATGTATGTGGGTTTTCTGTTGTTTTTGTTGCTATTGAACTCCTACAGCTGATAAACAACTCAAATTCATCTGGAATAACAAAAAAACCAGGAGAGCTAAAACTATTCTCAACAACAAAAGAAATTCTGGTGGAATCAGTATCCCTGACTTCAAGCAATACTACAGAGCAATAGTATTAAAAACTGCATGGTATTGGCACAGTGACAGACAAGTGGACCAATGGAATAGAATTGAAGATCCAGAAATGAACCCACACACCTATGGTCACTTGAGCTTCGACAAAGGAGTCAAAAACATCCAGTGGAAAAAAGATAGCCTTTTCAATAAATGGTGCTGGTTCAATTGGAGGTCAGCATGCATAAGTATTCGAATTGATCCATTCTTATCTCCATGTACTTAACTTCACTCCAAGTGGATCAAAGACCTCCATGGAAAACCAGACACACTGAAACTAAAAGAAAAGAAACTGGGGAAGACCCTTGAGGACATGGGCACAGGAGTAAAGTTCCTGAACAGATCACCAATAGCTTATGCTCTAAGATCAAGAATTGACAAATGGGACCTCATAAAATTACAACGTTTCTGTAAGGCAAAGGACACTGAGTCACCTAAGTATAACATTGCTTGAGGCAAGACAGATAAGGGCTCCAAAGGCACAAAACAGGAAGGGAGCATATCAGTAATCTGTGCCAGAAGAAACCCAGGCATCCAGTGTTGCAGAGATAACCTTAAAGATCTACAGTAGGTTGAAGCACCAGCCAGTAACAATAAGACCATCTAACACCTGGGAGAACCAGATGGCTAAAGGCAAACGTAGGAACATTACTAACAGAAACCAAGGCATTATGGCAGCATCTGAACCCAATTCTCCAACATTAGCAAGTCCTGGATACTCCAACACACCAGAAAAACAAGATTCGGATTTAAAATCACTGGTCATGATGCTGGTACAGGAACACATGAAGCACATACTTAAAGAAATTCAGGAAAAAATGGATCAAAAGTTAGAAGCCCTTACAAAGGAAACACAAAAATCATTGAAAGAAATCCAGGAGAATACAAAAGCCAATAAGGAGGAAATGCAAAAATCACTTAAAGAAATACAGGAGAACTTTGGTCAACAGGCTGAGGCCATGAAAGAGGAAACACAAAAAGCTCTTAAAGAATTACAGGAAAGCACAAACAAGCAAGTAAAGGAGCTAAGCAAAACCATCCAGGATCTAAAATCAGAAGTAGAAACAACTAAGAAAACTCAAAGGGAGACAACTTTGGAGATAGAAAACCTTGGGAAGAAATCAGGGGACATAGATGCAAATATCAACAACAGGATACAAGAGATAGAAGAAAGAATCTCAGATGCTAAAGATACCATAGAAACTATGGACTCAACAGTTAAAGAAAATGCAAAATGCAAAAAGCTTGTATCCCAAAATATCCAGGAAATCCAGGACACAATGAGAAAGCCAAATCTAAGGATTATAGGCATTGATGAGAGTGAAGATTTACAACTTAAAGGGCCAGCAAATATCTTCAACAAAATTATGGAAGAAAACTTCCCTAACCTAAAGGGAGAGATGCCCATGAATATACAAGAAGCCTACAGAACTCCAAACAGACTGGACCAGAACAGAAATACCTCCCGTCACATAATAATCAAAGCCCCAAATGTACTAAACAAAGAAAGAATACTTAGAGCAGTAAGAGAACAAGGGCAAGTAACATATAAAGGAAGACCTATCAGAATTACACCAGATTTCTCACCAGAGACCATGAAAGCTAGAAGATCCTGGGCAGAGCTCATGCAGACTCTAAGAGAACACAAATGCCAGCCAAGACTACTATACCCAGTGAAACTCTCAATAACTATAGATGGAGAAACCAAGATATTCCATGACAAAACCAAATTTACACAATAGCTTTCTACAAACCCAGCCCTAAAAAGGATAATAGGGGGAAAACAACATTACAACGAGGGAAACTATACCCTGGAAAAAGCAGGATATTAAGCTTCTTTTATCAAACCCAAAGAAGATAACCACACACATATAAAATTAAAATAAAAAATGATAGGAAGCAATAACCACTACTCCTTGATATCTCTTAACATCAATGGACTCAATTCCCCAATAAAAAGACATAGACTAACAGACTGGTTATATAAACAGGACCCTACATTTTGCTGCATACAGGAAACACACCTCAGTGTCAAAGACAAAAACTACCTTAGAGTAAAAGGCTGGAAGACAATTCTACAAGCAAATGGTCCCAGGAAACAAGCCGGAGTTGCCAATCTAATTTCAGATAATATTGACTTCCAACCTAATGTCATCAAAAGAGACATGGAAGGTCACTACTTGCTGGTCAAAGGAAAAATCCAACAAGAAGAACTCTCAATCCTGAACATATATGCCCCAAACACAAGGGCACCCTCATTCATAAAAGAAACTTTACTAAAGCTCAAAGTACACATTGCACCTAGCACAATAATTGTGAGTAACTTCAACACTCCACTCTCACCAATGGACCGATCAGGAAAACAGAAACTAAACAGGGAGACAATGAAACTAATTGAAGCTTTGAACCAATTGCAGTTAACAGATATATATAGAACTTTTCATCCCAAAGCAAAAGAATATACCTTTTTCTCAGCACCTCATGGTACCTTCTCCAAAATAGATCATATAGTTGGTCACAAGACAGACCTCAACAAATATAAGAATATTGAAATAATCCCATGCCTACTATCGGATCACTATGGAGTAAAAGTGGTATTTAGTAACAGTAAAAACAACAGAAAGCCCACATACACATGGAAATTGAACAATACTCTACTCAATGATACCTTGGTCAAGGAAGAAATAAAGAAAGAAATCAAAGATTTCTTAGAATTTAATGAAAATGAAGGCACAACATACACAAATCTATGGGACACAATGAAAGCAGTGCGAAGAGGAAAACTCATAGCTTTGAGTGCCTCCAAAAAGAAATTCGAGAGAGCATACACAAGCAGATTAACGGAACAATTGAAAGCCCTGGAACAAGAAGAAGCTAATTCACCCAGGAGGAGAAGAAGACAGGAAATCATCAAACTCAGGGTTGAGATCAATCAAGTAGAAACCAAGAGAACCATACAAAGAATCAACAAGACCAAAAGCTGATTCTTTGAAAAAATCAACAAGATAGTTAAACCCTTAGCCAGACTAACCAAAGGGCACAGAGAAAGTATCCAAATTAACAAAATTAGAAATGAAAACGGAGATATTACAACAGAAACCGAGGAAATTAAAAAAATCATCAGATCCTACTACAAAAACCTGTACTCAACACAACTGGAGAATCTGGAGGAAATGGACATTTTCTTAGACAGATACCAATTACCAAAATTAAACCAGGATCAAATAGACCATCTAAACAGACCCATAACCCCTAACGAAATAGAAGGGGTCATAGATAGCCTTCCAACCAAAAAAAGCACAGGACAGATGGCTTCAGTGCAGAATTCTATCAGACCTTCAAAGAAGACTTAACACCAATACTCTTCAAACTTTTCCACCAAATAGAAACAGAAGGAACACGACCCATCTCCTTCTTCAAAGCCACTATTACGCTGATACCAAAACCACACAAAGATCCAACTGAGTAAGAGAATTTCAGTCCAATTTCCCTTATGGATATTGATGCAAACATACTAAATAAAATTCTTGCCCACTGAATCCAAGAGCACATCAAAACGATCATCCACCATGATCAAGTAGGCTTCATCCCAGGGATGCAGGGATGGTTCAATATAAGGAAATCCATAAATGCTATCCACTACATAAACAAACTCAAAGAAAAAAACCACATGATCTTTTCATTAGATACTGAAAAAGCATTTGACAAAACTCAGCACCCTTTCATGCTAAAAGTCTTGGAAAGGACAGGAATCCAAGGCCCATATCTAAACATAGTAAAAGCAATATACAGGAAACCGGTATCCAACATCAAACTAAGTGGAGAGAAACTTGAAGCAATCCCACTAAAATCAGGGACTAGACAAGGCTGCCCCCTCTCTCCATATCTTTTCAATATAGTTCTTGAAGTCCTAGCTAGAGCAATTAGACAACATAAGGAAGTCAAAGGGATACAAATTGGAAAGGAAGAAGTCAAACTATCACTATTTGCAGATGATATGATCATATACTTAAGTGACCCCCAAAACTCTACTAGAGAACTCCTATAGCTGATAAACAACTTCAGCAAAGTGGCTGGCTACAAAATCAATGCAAGCAAATCAGTAGCCTTTATATATTCAAAGGATAAGCAGACTGAGAAAGAAATTGGGGAAATGACCCCCCCTTCACAATAGCTACAAACAACATAAAGTATCTTGGGGTGACTCTAACCAAACAAGAGAAAGACCTATATGACAAGAACTTCAGATCTCTGAAGAAGGAAATCGAAGAAGATCTCAGAAAATGGAAAAATCTTCCATGCTCGTGGATTGGCAGGATTGATATAGTTAAAATGGCCATCTTGCCAAAGGCAATCTACAGATTCAATGCTATCCCCATAAAATTCCCACCCCAGTTCTTCATAGAGCTAGAAAGAGCAATTCTCAAATTCATCTGGAATAACAAAAAACCCAGGATAGCTAAAACTATTCTCAACAGAAAAAGAACTTCAGGTGGATTCAGTATCCCAGACTTTAAACTCTACTACAGAGCAATAATGATAAAAACAGCATGGTATTGGTACAATATCAGGCAAGCGGATCAATGGAATAGGATTGAAGACCCAGAAATGAACCAACACACTTATGGTCACTTGGTCTTCAACAAAGGAGCTGAAAGCATCCAGTGGAAAAAAAGATAGTCTTTTCAACAAATGGTGCTGGTTCAATTGGAGTTCAGCATGCAGAAGAATGCACATTGATCCATTCTTATCTCCTTGTACCAAGCACAACTCCAAATGGATCAAGGACCTCCACATAAAACCTGACACACTGAAACTAATTGAAAAGAAACTGGGGAAGACCCTGGAGGACATGAGCACAGGGGAAAAGTTCCTGAATAGAACACCAATAACTTATGCTCTAAGATCAAGAATTGACAAATGGGACCTCATAAAATTACAAAGTTTCTGTAAGGCAAAGGACATCGTCAAAAGGACAAAAGGTCAACCAACAGACTGGGAAAGGATCTTCACCAACCCTAAATGGAACAGAGGGCTAATATCTAATATATACAAAGAACTCAAGAAAGTAGAACCCAGAGATACAAATAAACCCTTTAAAAAGTGGGGTATGGAGCTAAACAAAGAATTTTCACATGAAGAACTTGGGAGAGCTGAGAAACACCTTAAGAAATGTTCAATATCATTAATCATTAGGGAAATGCAAATAAAACAACCCTGAGATTTCACCTCACACCAGTCAGAATGGCTAAGGTCAAAAACTCAGGAGACAGCAGGTGTTGGCGAGGATGTGGAGAAAGAGGAACACTCCTCTACTGCTGGTGGGATTGCAAGATGGTGCAACCACTTTGGAAATCAGTATGGCGGTTCCTCAAAAAACTGGGAATGTCACTTCCAGAGGACCCTGTTATTCCACTCCTGGGGATATATCCAGAGGATTCTTCAGCATGCAATAAGGACACATGCTCCACTATGTTCATAGCAGCCCTATTTGTAGTAGCCAGAAGCTGGAAAGAACCTAGGTGTCCTTCAACGGAGGAATGGATACAAAAAATGTGGTATATTTACACAATGGAGTACTATTCAGCCATTAGAAACAATGAATTCATGAAATTCTTATACAAATGGATGGAGCTGGAGAAAATCATACTAAGTGAGGTAACCCAGTCTTAAAAGATCAATCATGGTATGCACTCACTGATAAGTGGATATTAGCCTAGAAACTTTGAATACCCGGGACATAATCCACAAATTAAATGATGTCCAAAAAGAATGGAGGAGTGGCCCCTGGTTGTGGAAAGACTCAGTGCAAGAGTATAGGGGAATTCCAGAACAGGGAAATTGGAAGGGGTGGATGGAAGAACAGGGGGACAGAAGAGGGCTTATGGGACTTGCGGGGAGTGGGGACCCAGAAAAGAGGAAATCATTTGAAATGTATATAAAAATATATCAATAAAAATAAAATAAAAAAATAATTAGCCCAGAAGCCCTGAATACCCAAGGCAAAAATCACATAACAAATGAGTCCTATGAAGAAGTATGGAGAAGGTCCTGATCCTGGACAGGATTGATCTAGCATTGGAAGGAAATATAAGGACAGAGAAAAAGGAGGGAAGTTATTAGAGAATGGATGGAGACAAGAAGGTTTATGGGACATATGGGGAGGGGGGATCCGGGAAAGGAAAATCATTTGGAATGTAATCAAAGAATATAGAAAATAAAAAATATTAAAAAAGAAGAAATCTATTATAAATCAAATTAAGAAAAAGAGAAAAAAGGAATTTTATTTCTAAACTTTAGTGCTAACATGGTGTTTTCATGCAAATTTGAGGCTTATAACATATTTGCTTTGATAGTTGGTCTATATCTTCATTCCTTGTGCTAATGGTCCTGGGAATCCTGCCTGAGACTGAGTATGCACCATATATAATGGATGGCTCCTATTTCTGATTGCCTGTTGCAGGTGTAAATCTAACATTTTAAATTCTGAACCATCAAAAGTGAATTTAGCACTTTCTACATGTAGTATAATTCTTTACTCTGAGAGTTAGTTATTATATTACAACATTCAGAAATTTTAATAATACAAGAATTGTATACAGATCTGATTTTTGAGCTGAAGTGTTTTAACTTGTAGTTTGCTTATTTATTCTGACTTGTAGCCTACCATTCCCAACTTATTTGCATCAGTGTAGAATATATGTTGGAGGGAGAGGGCAGGAAGGGAGGAAGTGAGAGAAGGAGGGAGAGAGAGAGAGAGAGAGAGAGAGAGAGAGAGAGAGAGAGAGAGAGAGAGAGAGAGAGAGAGAGAGAGAGAGAATTGGAATTGGAATAGGAAAGGAGAAGGAATCCTCATATCAATTGGCGAATCCTCTTTTGAACCTGGTCTGCATTTCATACTCAATTGTACTGTTTAGATGTCCCACAGTATATGCAGGAATCTCATTATTTTTTCTTCAACACCACACTCATGAGTAACAATGTAAAAAAACAAGAGTGGGCTGTGCAGATGAGCAACACAGTCTTTGTCACAGTCTGAAATGAGGAATGCAGGAGCTGAAGTGTCTTATCAGATTCTGGTGTTCTGAGAGTCACTTTGAAGATTATGTAGGAAGGGTAGCTGGGCTGTCTGCAAAGGCTTCCCAGTCAAAGAGATGTCCAACCCTGAAGGCAATCTCTCACTCCCAGCATCCTTGGGCACTTGACCTCTGAACTGGGATATGTGGTCTAGGATGCTGTGGTAACCTCTGTCATGTAAACCATTTACCTTTTATAAGAAAATATGCATCTCCCAAACAAACAGAATCATCCAGATGTAGATACACAGACAGGCATGCATTGTATACAAACTACATGAAAATACACAGACAAGAATGGACTCCCATATTCACAATAAAATCCTGGGTTATTAAAAAAGTTTTTAAGTCTCTATTACATATTCTACTTAAAATGAACAATATTGTGATTATTTGTAATGTAATATGTTTGTATTAGTGCATCCCCATTAAGTTCACTCTTTATTCCTCTTACTCAAGATGACCCTTCTGGTCTCTCTTAGTCTCATGTCTCTCTCCCTTCCTTCCTTCCTTCCTTCCTTCCTTCCTTCCTTCCTTCCTTCCTTCCTTCCTTCCTTCCTTCCTTCCTTCCTTCCTTCCTTCTTTCCTTCCTTCCTTCCTTCCTTCCTTCCTTCCTTCCTTCCTTCCTTCCTTTCTTCCTTCCTGTTTTTCCTGTTTGCCTACTCCCTCTCTGTTTCTCTTGTCTAATCACCTAGAAAGGAGATTGCAGTTTTCTGCATATGATCTTGTGTGTGTCATTTTCTGAAAATATCCATGGTATTTGCTGATATCATAGTAGAATTAGCTCCCCATAGATAGAGCACAGGGTCCCATTCTTTCCATCCCAAGCACCTTTTTCCATTATTAGATATTTTTGAAAACCTCAATCATTCTATTTGTTTTAAGGATATTTGATATATTGGGCTTGCTACCCATTCTTCGGTGATTATACAACATATTCGGCTGACACGCATTGGCTAGGAGTCCAATTAGAGACCAGAGGGCAGAAAAATGTCTTCTTATGATGGCCCCCAACTTACATAACCATGAACCATTCACCACAGAGTTCTCTGGCTTCTGTCAATTGGTTGCGTGTAAGTATCTGTATCTGTTTCAGTCAGTTGCTTGTTGGGCCTCTTGGAGGGCCATCATGCTAGGCTCCTGTCTGGATGCGATATTGTCAGTAGTATTCTCAGTCCTGCTGGATCCCAATTTGGTCCTGTCACTGTGCCTCCATTCCATCAGGCTCTTCTCCATTCTTTTTCCTGAAATTTTTTTTAGAAAGGAACAATTCTGGTTCAGAGTTTATGACTGTGGAATGGCAAACCAATTCCTCCACTTGATGTCCTGCATTTGTAATGGAGGCCAACTCTAAAAGTTCCCTCTCCCCACTATAGGGCATTACATATATGAGGTCCCACTGTTCTGAGTCATGAGAGTCTCTCAACTCCCAGGTCTCTTGTATGTTCTAGAGGGTCCCCACACCTCCTACCTCTCATGGATGCCTATTTCCATTATTTCTTCTGGCGCTTGGGTCTTCAGTCCTGTTCTGCCCCCAATACATGATCATGTTACTCTTTTCTCCTCACTGTCTTCTTTCCACACAGGTCGCTCTTTCCCTCTGCCTGACATGATTACAGTGGCACACACTCGTAGGATTTGGTGAAGGAGGCAGAAGCAGGAGGATCACAAGTATGCTTTATTTATTTATTTGTTTATTTATTTATTTATTTATTTATTTATTCATTCATTCATTTATTTATTCATTTTACATTTTCTGACTATCCTCAGTCTACCATCACAAATTCTATACCCTATCGACCTTCTGCTCTGAGAGAGTGGGAGCACCTTGATTATACCCAATCCTGACATATCAATTCTCTGCTGGATTGGGCCTATCCTATCTCACTGAAGGCAGACAGGGCAATCTGGGAAACTGATAAGAGACTATTACTCAAGTAATTTTATTTCTGTTTAATTTAATATTGTGTAGTTTATTTTAATATTATGCTAATTAGACTTTCCTCTCTCATGAAACTCTGTAGATTGAAGTCACTAAGAGTTTTCCCTTTTACCAATGGAAGGAGTTCATTTTGAAGGCACATATTATTTTCAGTTATCATCTATTTGAGAGGTAGGTATTTATTTTTAGAATGTTTGTTAATGCATTTAATTTTGTATACAGTCATTTAATAGTTCATTACTGTTAATGATATTTTATTGCTTATATTTTTCATTAAATAATGCATTCCTTTTCTGTAATCCTAATGAAAGCTTCCTATTCTTCCTCTCCTCCCAGTCCATCCTCTTATTTCAACTCTTCCAGTCTCCTCCCTTTCTCCTTGGAGTTTAGGAGTCTTCCTATGGATATCAACTTGCCTAGGCTTATCTTCATGTAGTACTACTAGGCTCATCTCCTATTGAGGTTAGAAAAGACACTCGAGTTAGAGTACAAGGACCCAATAGGAACATAGACAGACGCAGCACCTGTGGTTAGGGGGTCTCACATGAAAGCCAAGCTGCATATTCTTTCATATGTGTAGATATGATCTATATCTATCTAGAACTATCCCATTCATGCACTCTGGTTGGTGGTTAAGTCTCTGTAAGTCCCTATGGGCTCAGGTTAGTTGGTTCTGTAAGTTTTCTTGTGATGTCTTTCACTTTTCTGACTCCCGAGATTCTTCCTCTCTTGCAAAGAATTCCAAAATCTATGTCTAATGTTTGGATGTGAGTATCTGTGTTGGTTTCCACACACTGCTGGGTGAAACATCTGACATGACAGTTATGCCAGACTCCTCTCTGCAATTATAGAACATCATTAATTTGTCATAATGAGAGAGACCTCAGGGCATGGCTCTCAATTTGGGTCATTCATTGGTTGGACATTCCCTCAGATCCTACTACAACTTTATTTCTGAACATCCTGAATGTCAGACAAATTGTGGGCTTAATGGTTTGTGGTTGTGTTGGTGTCTCCTTCCTTCAGTTGGAAGTTATGTCTTGTTACAGGAGGTAGCTGCTTCAGATTCCATATTCTCTGTTGTTGGGTGTCTTAGCTAGGGTTACCCTTTATATTTCAGAGAAATTCCATTGTCCCTGGTTTCCAGCTTATCTCAGATATGCACACCTCTATTCCAGTTTTCTCTCCCATTTCTCTCTCCTTCTTGATCGCTTGATGCCTCCTGTTTCCCCCTATCTATACCTTCCAACATCCAGTTCACTTTCTATACCAACTATAGATATTATCTTATATATCCACCTTTCAATGAGATTCAATATCCTCCTATTAGACCTCTTTGTTGCTTAGCTTATTTGGGTCTGTGAATTGTAGCATGTTTATCTACACAATAATGGAAACTACAAAGTGAAGATCATCCTAAAAGAGATGATGATATCATTAGAAACATGGTCTAATGAAGCAGAATTGACACAAAATTCTGCAAGGAATTAAACAGCTAAAAAGCCACACCATCTTTCAGTCTAATTAAAATAATCCAAGTTATTGTAATAACTATTTCTTCAAGAATCACTCTAGAAGAGCCAACAGGAATTTTGAAACATGTTAAAATTATTTATCAGACAAATGCAAATGAGGTAATTCTTAGCTCTAATCTCTGTTTATGAAGAATAAAGTTTTCATGCATGGAGAAAAGCAATTGCTAATAAGCCCATGGAGGAGGAATGCCTCTTAGACATTTCTGTAGGAATTTCATAAAGAGCCAGTGTTTTGGAAAACCTTCCTGAGGTTTCTTTCTTAAACTTACTTATGCACTGCATACACTCCAGCACTGTCCCTACTTCATCAGGTCTTCTGAATGAGAATGATCCTCAAAGGCTGAAATGTTTGAACCCTTAACTCAAAGTAATCTTGTCATGGAGAAATAGATCCCATATGTTTGTGTATCCAAAATTTATATTAGTAGCAATGACAAAAATATACATTTTTGTATTATTGCAATTCAAATAGTTTAATGTATGATTTACTTTCTTTTGCTTTTATTCCGATAGCATAATTTTGTTCAGTTTGTACAGTTTCTCCAGAATTCACAGGATCTTATGGTGTCCTGGACTCTGCTATTCCATCATCACAGGTGACACAATTTGAAGGCCATATGAGAAGGTAATATTAGTTTGTTTCTAGGTATCATCATGCTTTAATTAAACATATATCATCTACTGCCTTACATATCCATCTTCAATATATTCATTGCACAGGATCCCAAACTACCACTGACAAGGACTCACAGATTCTTCTTGAGTCCTGAAGAATCCCAAGATATAATCTGAGTACATCTAAGCTTCAAATAAAGAACTCTGTACAGATTTTGTCATAGGGATTATACATTACAATTGCTGGAAGATCAGTGCAAACAAGACCCATAGAAAGGATCTTGGAGAAAAGAAGAAATTATATAGAGTTGATAATTTCTCTAGATCCCTTTGTCCAGATTAAATCCATGAGGAAAAACCTAAGGAATAAATATAAATCAAGAAAAGTAAAGACATGATGCCTGCAGTTGCCTGCAGCTAACTGAACCTCAGTGGGTGTCACTGGCTCCATTGTCCTCACAGTCTTGTTTCTGCAGTCTCACACATTTTAGTCCCAGTCCTATCTGTACAATTTCTTTAGAACTCACAGAACCATCAGGGTGACATGTGACCTGTGACCACATCCAGGTCAGTGCTGGGTCTGATGTGTCAGGTGTCCACACAGTGTCCTAAACTGAAAAACTAAGTGATTTTCTTCCCTGAGCCAAAGGTCCTCAAGTCTTCAGGGTCCTTTGCTTCTGGATCTTATAACTGTTCCCCAAACTCAACCAGTTTTGTTATAAGTGATGGTATGCATTTTTCCAATTTCTAGGTATATGCTACTTTTAATTTGTTATATATAATGACTATGGAGACTATCATCTCCATAGACATATTATAGATAAACTACATATCTCTTAGGTTTAAATTTTTGCTATGTAGATACATTTGATAATTCAATTGTTTGCATTAATATGCATGAACAGAAAAGAGTTGTGTATGACAACAGAGTAGAGATCACATTTTTGGGAAAGGCTTTGCATGACCACTGGAAATATGAACACTGGGGTTCACTGGACAAACAGTCAAAGCAACTGGTAAGGTATTTTTCAGTGAGAGAACATATCTGAAAAATTCCATGTTGATTCGAAGAGTTAGGAATCTTGTCAACAAGTACACATAAACACACACACATACACACACACACACACACACACACACACACATGCCCACATACACTCATGCACACAAACACAAAGTTATACATCTGTGGATAGAGAAACCTGTAATAAACACAAAAATGAATATCAAATTCAAATAAGAAATTTGAAAAGATATGTTGTCTTATCTAAGATTCCTATGCACTGTATGTCTGTATGTTTGCTGGTAATCCCTGATTATTATATTTAGAGGCAACCCAGACTGAAAGCATAAGTATGGAGCAGAGATTGAAGGAATAGCCAACCCGTGATGGACCTCAACTGATACCCATTCCATGGGCAGTATTCAATTCATGACACTAATCATGATAATTGGTTGTGCTTGCAGACAGGGGCCTACTATGAGTGTACTCAGACAGGCTCCACACAGCAGATGACCAAAGGAGATGCAGATGGTCAGATCCAAGCATTAGAATTAGTTCAATGAGCCTTTAGGAAGAGCTCAGGAAATGATTAAGAGAACCTATGGGAATAGGGACTCCACAAACAAACAGACAAACGAAACAAAATCATAAAAAAAAGTCAATGGAGTCTACCAACCTGCATACTTGAGCCTACCAGAGACTGAAGCAGCAATTAAAGAGCACACATGGGCTGGAGCTAAGACCCCTGTACATATGTAGCTGATGTGCAGCTGCTCACACAGGTACCTCATCAACTGAAGTGGGGGCTATCTCTGACTGTGGATCCTGTTTCCCAACCTGGGCTTTCTGGTCTGGACTCAGTGGGAGAAGATATGCCTGGTCTTGCAGTGACAGTATATGCCAGGATGGGTTTCTACACAGAGCGCATGTTCCTGCTTTTTGGAATAAAGGGTGAGAGAATGGAAATGTTTGTGTGTGGGTGGTGTGGGTGGGGAAAGGGCATGGCTGCATTTGGGATGCAATAAATAAATGGATAAAATAAATGACTATAATAAATAAAGTGGATAAATAAATAAGTTAATAAAAATATTTTTCTTTATATTAATTAATTATTTTATTTATTTATATCCCAAATACTGCCCCCCTCACTCACTTCCCCTCAAAGATTTCTTCACCCATTTCCCCCTTTATTCTCTGAGTGGGTGTCTGCTTTGTATATACTGTGGACCCCGGGGTATTGCATCTGTACAAGGTTAGGCACATGCTCTCCAGATGAGACCAGAGAGGGCTGCCCACTCTTATATAAGGTCCTGTGGTCTCCAGTCAGGGAGTGTATGCTCATGATTTTGTTACTAATCCTCTGGGACTCCCAGGGGTCCAGGTTAGTTGATAGTGTTGCTCTTACTTTTAGTTCCCTTTACCATCCCTTTAGTTCCTTCAGTCCTCCCTGTAACTATTCAGTAGGGGGTTTGAGACCTCTGTCAAATGCTTGGCTCTATCAGTATCAGTGTGAGATGACAAAAGGAGATAGTGGGGATACAAATTGGAAAGGAAGAAGTCAAGTTATTTCTATTCATAGATGATGTGATAGTACACATAAGTGACCCCCAAAATTATACCAGAGAACTCCTACAGCTAATAAACTGCGTCAGAAAAGTGGCTGGATATAAAATTAACTCAAATAGTCACTTCTCATTGGCTATATCAGATAATGTGGGCTGGTTAGTATGAGCTGGCACTTAAAGGAGTCCCTGCTATATGTGATATAAATTGACAGGTAAAGGAAGCAATAAACCCTATGAAAAATGGGACATAGAGCTAGCCAAAGAATTCTAAACTGAGGAATAACAAAAGGCTGAGAAGTCCCTAAAGAAATGTACAACATTCTTAATCATCAGAAAAACACAAATCAAAATATCCCTGAGATTCACCTCACACCACTTAGAATAACTAAGATAACAAAGTCAGGTCACAGCAGATGCTGGCAAGGATATGGAGAAAGAGGAACATTCATCCATTTTTGATGGGATTGTAATCTGGTTTAACAACTCTGGAAATCATTCTGGTGCTTCCTTAGAAAATTGGACATAGTACTACCTGAGAACCCAGCTATACCACTCCTGGGTATATACTCAAAATATTCTCCAGCATATAGCAATTACACATGCTTGACTATATTCATAGAATTCTTATTTATAATATCCACAAGTTGAAAAGACAGAGAAAATGTTGTACAACTACAAAAAGGAGTACTACTCAGCTATTAAAAACAATGAATTCTTGAAAATCTTAGGCAAATGGATGGAACTAGAAAATATCATTCAGAATGAGGTAAAAGAATAGTCCCAAAAGAACACACATGTTATGCACTCATTGATAAGTGCATATTATCCTAAAAACTTGGAATATCCATGATACAATTCACAGACCATATTAAGCTCAAAAAGAAGGAAGGCCTAAGTGTGCATGCTTCAGTCCTTCTTAGAAGAGGGAACACAATGCTCATGAGAGGAAACACAGAAACAAAGTGTGGACCAGAGACTGAAGGAAAGGCCATGGAGGGCCTGCCCAACATGAAGCTCCTTCCCATATACAGACACCAAACCTAGGCACTATTGTAGATGCCAAGAAGTGTTTGCTGACAGGAGCCTGATATAGCTGTCTCATGAGAAGCTCTTTCAGAGCCCGGAAAATACAGAGGAGGATGCTAGCAGACAACCATTGGATTGAACATCTGGTCTCCAATGGAGGAGTTAGAGAAAGGACTGAATGAACTGAAGGGGTTTGCAGCTCCATAGAAAGAACAACAATATCCACCAAGCAGATCCTACAGATCTCTCAGGAACTAAACCACCAACCAAAGAGTACACATGCAGGGTTTCATGGCTCCTGTTGCATATGGAGCAGAGCATGGCCTTGTCAGCCATCATTGGGAGGAGTGGCCCTGTCTTGCAAAGTGACATGTATTTGAAAACTTCATGTTAGAGAAGATGAATACAAAGATTTCAAACATCATTTAAGTAAACAGTGACCATGTTGCTAAAACTGCAGTCTTGCGAAAAACAATGTATTACCAAGTCTCCATGGATGTCCTCACACACTCAATGTTCCAGTGAGTTTTGTTGATAAATATCAGTTCAATAACTTGTTCTCATTAAATGCTGTTTAATTATAGAATCATTTAAAATTTCTTCTATTGTGAGCACAAACTAGAAGTTTAATAGACTATTACACTAAACAGTGGACTCCAGAGAATTACCATGGCTAGAAGAATAGTTCACGTCTCTAACGTTAAAACAGTTGCTCATACAGCCTAGGCCAGAACTTCCTAGATACTGAAATGATCCTAAAATGTCCTTCTTGGTGGTCACTGCCCCATGCTGGTCCTGAGCATCTCTCTAGGGAAGTTTTTGTTCAGGTTCACATTGGATTTCCCTCATTGTGTCTCTGGCACAATAGTACATTGCTGTGTCATCAATTTGCAGGCTGTTCATTGTTATGAAAACTTGGCTCTTGGAGGTATCTCTGCTGATGCTCAGTCTGGATTTGAGAGCTGAATTATAACCTGTGTTTCCATTATATTCCATTATTCCCATCTACTCCAGACCCTTTCCTGGAGGCTGGCGAACCCAGTATACACCAGTGCTGGTTAATGAGAACCCAGAGACAGTGCATGTGTTGGATAGGGTCTATGAGGGCTGCACCAGGCCAGGCCTGCACCTGGGACAGAACACCTGGGGACAAGCAACACCACCATCAGTCATACATCTCCTAGCTGACATGTCTGAGTCCCTCTTCTGAAACCCTGACACTTACAGGTTGGAAAGGTCACCAGGCAGAGGAGCAGCACCAGGACAGCCATGCTCTGATGGAGGCTCTAATGAGAGGAGGATGGAGGTTCTCAGTTTGGCCTGTGTTTTCAGCCTGAGCCTGAGGGCTGCTTTGCATTGGAGGAGGTTCCTGTGACAATAAAATGCAGCACTGGGCAAGGTTTCCAATTTTCTGCCCTGGTGACAGACATTTGCATTTTGCTTTTTAGATCCCCTGGAGAAGAACATAAGGAGCGTTTTTCTGTCACTGTCTGGAGTTCAAATTGTAGAAAAACAGGACATTGTAGGATTCCCATTGTGCAGGGGTAGGGTGAAAAATGTGCGAATGTTTACCGTAAATGAACTCACATTCATGAAGTTCAGGCAGAATGGTTTCCCATGTCCTTTTTTGTGCTTTTTTGTTTAACTCTGTATATGCCAGAAGAGTATTTAGCATGGAATTGGCCTCATGGAGTTCAGACGTGCTGCTTAATGAAGTAATTAAAATTATTCTCATGGTATCTGCAGTACTAGTTCTTTTGACATCTCATTTGTAAAATTAATTGCTAAGAAGCCCCCATCCCAGACATTTAATGCAATTGATCTCAAACATTTATCTAAAAGAAGACCCAAGAATCTGATTCAGATCACATCTCCCTAGGCTCAGGCTATTCTCCTGGCCACTTAGGGACATGGTACTTGGGGCTAGCTTATGTAAGACTCAGTTTCTGTCAGTCTTTATTTCTCTAAGTAACTTTCTTTTTCTCTTTCCTAGCTTATAGCACATAAAAACCCAAATTCCTAAATATGATTCTTGCATTGATGAGGGATGGGATGTCATCTGTTCATAGCCCTTGAGAATATGCAGTAACATGCTGGTAGTCTTGAGTTTTGTTAACTGAAATGCAAAATAAGGTGAAATATTCTATGATATGGTAAGAAGTGTAGGTGAAGACAGGCATGAATATGGGGAACTTATTTCTTGAGGCGTTGAGCACCATAGAGAAGAGATATTTTCGAGCTTTCCCCTATGCCTTGGTAATATAAACTCCAGAACAGAGAAGTAAAGGGCCGAATCTAAACTTAACAGTTAAACCTCAGAGACTGAGGGTCTGTTACTTGCAATTGGAGTCCTTGGCTTGTGGATTTCCTGTTTTGTTGGACATAGTCTTCTGAATGATAGTGATGGAGGAAGGTCTTCAAATTAATGTAATTTATCATTTCTTTATGACTGTGAATTGCTGCCTGCCAGGAAGAAAGTATGATTGAAAAATTTACCTTGCTTGCTCACACTATGTGAATCTAAAATGTTGCCTATTTATGAATATACTTGTGTTCTTTGGTTAATTTGTTTTCTTTCCCCATCCAACACAAAAAACTTTCATGTAAATGTATTATAGTATATAGGATCTTTTTATAGCCATTCAATTAATGATAGATACATTGTAATTTACATTGTAATATTGGAATATTCTGGTGGTATATATAAGGTGTGGGAGAAAAATAACATTTTTGGAGCTTAGCTCCATCTATCAGATGTGTAAGTATGTACGTGTGTGTAGGGATTGTGCAACCAATTTATCAGCATTTCCTGCGTCCATCAAGTCCATGTATGTATGCACATGACTTTTTAACATTGTTGGAGCCTGCTTGTTGATGCTTTGCTCCATCCCTTCAATTTGTACACATATATATGAATGTTTGTCTGTGGTCTATGTGCCTGTCTGTCTGTATGTATGTTTGCATGTATGTATGAATGTTAAATATTTGAAGCCTACTTGTTGATGCTCTAGTCCATCTATTCATTCTGTCTTTTTGTCTGTTTGACTGTTTATATGTGAAGATGTTGGACTTGATTTGCTGCATCCACCTTTTTTGTGAATGAGTTTATAAATTTTCTCTGTTTCCCTTTCTTACTAGCGATCCTCCAAAGAGTTTAAGGAGTTCAGAATTTATCACAGGTCAGTGAGAGTACAAGCTCCAGATAATTAATAAATGCTCCCTTCAGCATTACTAGCACTGACTCCGTAAATTGCCTGCCACTGTTAGTGAAGGTGCTGTCAGCTGATATCTGAACCAAACTCTGACAACCCTAGTGGTTCTGAGAGGGAGAGAGACAGAGACAGAGAGAGACAGAGAAGGGGGAGATGAAGCAAAGCAGAGAAACAAGATAGTGAGTTAGATAGAGAGAGTATGATATGTAAGTACAAAAGCATATCACAATGGAAAGTAGGTGTTTTTAAATAAAAAAATTGTATACATCAATGAATACTACACACTATACCTGTAGAGAGAATCTCTAACTGTGGTATGGATAGGCAGCCCAAACACAGAGGAGAACAGTCCTGAATTCCTCTTTAAACAGGCTCTTGTGTGATTCATAACTCCATGAGTTTTCAACACCCCTTCTTGTACTGTTCAGTCTGAAGAGATGGTTGTGTCTGAACTCACACTAACATCCAATCACTGTGTATCCTGAACAGTAATACATGGACTGTGTCCTCAGCCTGCTAATTTCCAGGTAAAGGTTGTTCTTGGCATTGTCTCTGGTGAATGTGAACTGGATATTCATGGCTTCAGCAAAGTTGATGTAACTCCTATCTTCTCTATTTATGTATGTTCTCCAGCCCCTTCTCTAGAGGCTGGAGGACCCAGCTTGCAGAGTAATCACTGAAAGCGAATCCAGAGGGTTCACAGGGGAGTTTTGGGGAATTTCAGGAATCACCAAGCCTTCCCTAGACTCCAGCAGCTCTACTTCACCCTAGACCCATGTAAACACAGAGTGTCCTGGGCAGAAATCTATGACCGAAGGCCAGGATCTCCCTATCATAGTCATAGAAATATGAAACAACTTTACCCCATAAATTTCCTTCATACAACAGGAAGGAAAACCCAGATGTGTCCCACATCCAAGGTGGTCTGCGTTCTGTGCTGATCAGTGAACGTGAGGATCTGCAAATCCAGGGCTTGGCTTCTTTGCCAGAGGTGGTCAGGGCCTGGATTGTTTCCATGGGCCCAGAGAAGAAGCCTTGTTTGACTCTCTTTCTACTATAGTTTGCTCTGGAGTTAGACCTGAAGAAGGCAGTATTCAAAAAAGATATAAAATATCATAGGCAATGATGACAGGTACAAAAATTGAAACAGTAAGGTCCCTCTATGTATAACTTTTTGTGTTAAGAATTATCACACTTCATTTAGTTCCTCTATCAGCATATGGATGGAATATGCTGTGTTTCTATAATGTCTTGACTCCTTAATATTAACGTGTAAATAAAAGCATGGTACATAATTGGGTTTTCATATGGGAGCCCAGTCTTTCCCATTCTTTGATCTGGACATGGCTTCTCTTTGATATTGATCTTTGAAAAGGTCGGAGCTTCTGGGAAAGGTTAGCAGCACTCTTTCCCGGTGACAGGGAACTCAGTACATTCCTGAATTTTATTCTTTTCAGACAGATACTGTCCTCCCAGAGTTCCTATCCCTATATCCCAGCTACTTTGACTCTGAGAGGGTGACCCCCTGACCCTCCCTTCCCTGGTTATAGGCTTAGGATCATCCTCTCCCACTTGGGCAAGGGAAGGCATTCAGTCCCCTGTTACATATGTTCTGGGGGCCTCAGACCAGCCTATATATTCTCTTGGTTGGTGATTAGTCCCTGGCAGATTCCATAAGTCCAGGTTTCTGGACACTGTTGGTCTTCCTGTGGTGTTGCAATCCCATTCAGATCCTTGATTTCTTCCTCTAACTCTTCCATAGTGGTCCCAGATCTCAGCTCAATGCTTGGCTGTACGTATCTGCATCTGTCTTTTTCAGCTGCTGGTAGAGGCTCTCAGAGATCAACCATGTTATGCTCCTTTTTGCAAGCACAACACAGCTTCTGCAATAGCGTCAGGGTTTGGTGCCTTCTCTTGGGTGGATCGCAAGTTGAGCCTGTCACTGGCCAGTTATTCCTTCAGTCTCTGCTTCATGTTTGTTCCTACTTATTTTTTTAAAGATGGGAACAATTTTGGTTGGAAAATTTTGAATGTGGTTTGAATGAGGGGACACCATAAATCCTCCAGGACAACTGAACTCTCTGTAACTCTGAGTTCTGTGTGCTCTCATCGCCCCCTGCTGGTCTTGGTTGCACTGCAGGAGGTTTGTGTTTGATCTCAGTAACATTCATTCACTGTGTCTCTTGCACAGTAATACATGGCCATGTCCTCAGACCTCAGACTGTTCATTTGCAGGTACAGGGTGTTCTTGGCATTTTCTCTGGAGATGGTGAATCGGCCCTTCACAGCGTCTGCATAGTAGGTTCTACTGCCAGTATTACTAATGTGTGCGACCCACTCCAGCCCCTTCTCTGGAGTCTGGCGGATCCAGTCCATGCAGTAGTTACTGAAAGTGAATCCAGAGGCTACACAAGAGAGTTTCAGGGACCCCCCAGGCTGCACTAAGCCTCCACCAGACTCGACCAGTTTCACCTCACACTGGACACCTGCAAACAGAGAATACTGGTTGGAAAACTGTCACTAAGCAAACAAACCAAACACAACAAATTTTTTTCTTTCTCATGTGCACACACCAGATGGAATTTCATGTCAATAAATTATTTTTAAAAATAAGGACAAAGAAAACCAAGCTGAGCCCAAAGTTCATGGTCAGTGTTCTGTGTTCAGTGCTGGTCACTGAATGGGAGGACCTGGGAATCCAGGGCTGAGCTTCCCTCTCAGAGCTTCTCGGTCAGGGCAGGGCAGGGCAGGGCTGGTTTTCATGGGCACAGAGAAGCCTTATTTGCATTTCTTCCTGCTGTATAATGCTGTGGAGTTAGACCTGTGCTGTAGCCAGTGAACATAGCAAATATAAGACCACAAAGACACATATTTCAGTTACAGAGTTTGACACATGTGATAGTTTCATATATTCACTATATTTCATTTAGTTTCCCTCTCTGTGTGTGCACAGAACATGATTTGTTTCCATGCTGTCATGTTTCCTTAGCATAAATGCTAATTAAATAGCACTTCACATAACTATGTTTCTAGATATGAGCTCAGTTATTACCACTGTCTGGGCATGATACAACTTTTCCTTAATATGGCTTTTGTAGAGAGTCACACCTATGAGCTGATGGGAGCAGATCTCTTTCTGTCCTCAGGATTTAGAGATTCTTTGCACCTGAGGGATTCCAGGTCCTCATCTGTCTAAGGCTCAGAGTTTGCAATGGAGACACATTTCCATTTTCAGCAAACTTACTTGTTTTGCATCCTAAAGTTCTCCTTTTTCTTCCTTGTTATGTTCTTTCTGCAAGCACAACACAGCATCTGTAATAGTGTCAGAGTTTGGTGCCTGCTCTTCAGTGGATCCTCTCATTAAATTCTCCGTCTTGCATTTTATTTATGCATCTTTATACCAGGTAACATGTGACAGTGTTTATAATGTGCCAGTTTTCATTTTCCCTAATTAATATAATCTGTATAACCAGTGATTTTAGTTAAGTTTTAGGACAGCCTTTTTCCCCCAGCTGTGGTCACTAGTAGGTTTTCTATGCTGTAGTCCTTAACTCTACACACATGCTCATATGGGCTGCACTGACTTGACTTAAAGATGTCATGAAGTTAAGAGGTAGTTCTGTTGAAGATATGGGGTGAGCTGAAGAGAATAATACCTTTGAACTGTAACCGTACATATTTAATTATATATGTATAGCATATACAATTTTTACAATGATTTTGCTGCTCTTTTACATTGTTTTATTTGTTGCTTAGTGATTAATTTCACCCCTAATTGTGATTATTTCAAGGTGTCTACTCCTCTTGGGATTATTTGCTACATTACTAATACTATTATTTATTATTATTATTATTATTATTATTATTATTATTATTATATGTGAGTACAGTGTAGCTGTATTGAAACACTCCAGAAGAGGGCATCATATCTCGTTATGGATGGTTGTGAGCCACCATGTGGTTGCTGGGATTTGAACTCAGGACCTTCAGAAGAGCAGTCGGTGCTCTTAATCACTGAGCCATCTCTCCATCCCCTATTGGCTACTTTTTGTCAAGAGATTTTAGATGGACTTTTTAATTTCTGGAACTTTCTAATTTATGTCTGGAGTACCTTAGTGCTATGAGTTTACTTTTTAAGACTGTTTTTGTTGCATCCCATGAGTTTGTATATGTTTTTCCTTCCTTTTCACTGTCTTCTTGAAATGCTTTAATTTCTTTAGTTCTTCCCTGACCCAGACATCAATGACTGTAAAGTTGTTCTGTTGACCTGTGTGTGTGTGTGTGTGTGTCTGTATGTGTTTAGGCTGTCTGTTGCTGAAATCCAACTTTAATACATGGTGGTCTGATAAGATACAAAACATAATTTTCATTTTCTTGTATCTGTTGAGGCTTTCTTTGTTACTGAGTATTGTTTAATTTTGGAGAAGTTTCCATAAGGTGCTAAGGAGAGGGTATATTCCTTTAGTTTGTGTGAAATGTTTCATAGATATCTTCTAAGACCATTTGATTCATAATATTGGTTAGTTTCCTTCTTTCCTGTTTTGTTTTTGCTTGGATGACCTGTTGTTGATGAGATTTGTGTGTTAAGGACTATCACTATTAACGTGTATGATTTAATGTGCAATTTAAGTTTTAGCAGTATTTCTTTTACTAATGTAGGTGCCTTTGTATTTGTACCATAAATGTTCAGAATTGAGATGACGTCTTTGTAGATTTTATTTTCTTTAATGAAAATAGAATGGTTATGAAATATCATTACCCATGTCTTCTGATGAATTTTGTTTAAAAGTCCATTTCCTTTCATTACAGAAGGTCTACTCCAGCTCCTTTCCTGAGTCTGTTTGCTTGAAAACATGTTTTCCACTCTATTACTCTGATGTAACATGTATCTTTATTTCTGGAGTGTATTTCTTATGTATAACAGAAAGACAGATCTTGTGTTTGCATCCATTCTGTTATGTATCTTTTTTGTGGGGAATTGAGTCTATTGATGTTGAGAGATGCTAATAACCATTGAATGCTAATTCCAGTTACTTTGGTGTGTGTGTGTGTGTGTGTGTGTGTGTGTGTGTGTGTTGTATCTACTATTTTATTTTACTTGCATGAAATTACTTAGTCTCTGTGTTTTCTTGCATTTAGTTATGTGTCTTGGGTTGGAATTCATGTATTTTTTTGTAGTGTTTGATTGATAGATCTCATTCAAATTTGGATTGTCTAGAAATACCTTGTTTTCTCCATCTATGGAGATAGAAAATTTTGTTGTGTATAGTAGTATAGGGTGGACTCTGTAGCTTTTTGTAGGCTGCAAGCTATCTGTCCAGGCCCTTCTAACTTTTATTGTCACAGTTGTGAAAAGTGGTACAATTCTGATAGGTCTGCCTCTATGTGTTACCTGGCCTTTCCCCCTTGCAGCTTTTAAAATTCTCTCTTGTTTTGTAGATGTTTTTCTTTTGATTATTGTGTTGAAGTATTTTCTTCCCTGTTACAGTCTAGTTGGTGTTTTGTAGGCTTCTTGCATGTTTATAGTCATCTCTGTCTTCAGTTTGGGAACATTTTCTTCCAAAATTTGTTGAAAACATTATCTTGTCTCTAGAGTTTGGACTCTTCTTCTCCCATTTCTTCTATTGTTAGGTGAGGTCTTTTCATGAAATCTTAGATTTCTTGGATATTTTTATATGGAATTTTTCATATTTACTCTTTTCTTTGACTGATATATCAAGTTTTCCTGTTGTATCTTCTATGTCTGAGAATCTGTCTTCCAGCTATTGTATTCTGTTGGTGATTCTTCAGAGTGTTGATCCTGTTCTCTAGGTTTTCAACCTCTAGGATTCCCTCAGGTTATGTTTTCCTTATTGCTTATATTTTCATTTTCAGGTCCTGAGCAGTTCCTAAATTTCTGTAAGGGGTTTGTTTCCCTCTTCAAGGCCTCTACATGTTTGAATGTATTTTTCTTTATTTCTTTAAGGGACAAATTCATTCCTTTAAAAAAAAGTCATCATTATAAGATTCAATTTGAGGCCATTTTCTTATTCTTTCATTGTGTTAGGATATCTAAGGCTTGCTCTAATATGATAGCTGTGATATGAATGTGTAATATTGCTTGGGCTAATTTTTTTTGATTGTGTTCTTATCCTGACTTGTAGCCATCTGGTTATACCTAGATATTCCTGTGGTAGTAATTATTGGAAAATGGCATAGCCTGTAAGATCCCGATGTTGGAGGCCTCTGTTGAGTATTATTAGGATGGGCAATAGAACTCAGGGAGGATTGAAAATCTCCCAGAAATTGAGCGAGCACCTTTATGGTTCTGAATCAGTAGTTCTGATAAATTTCGGAAGAGAGTTGTCTGGAAAATGGGGGTCTTTTGTTACAGCAGGTAGATCATGGAATCTGGGAATGCCACAGATCTTTTGGCAAGTAGGCGAAATGAGTGCTGAAGAGTAAGTTAATCTATATGGTTCTGGGTCAGTAGGTCTGAAGAAGGTGGGTGGATTGGTGGTCATAAAACTTGTCTGTAGTATTTGTTCAATAATTTAGTTACATCAACAAGGACATAGGGATGGTCCTGTAGCACAGGGAGTTACACCCTTGTTTGCATTTGGATTTTATGGTGAAAAGACACCATAACAAAGTCCAGTCTTATTAAAGAATACATTTATTTGGGACTGGATTAAAGTTTCATCAGTTAAGTCTGCTATCATGGTGTGAAGCATGGCAACATGCAGATAGTCATAGTGCTAAAAGTCAAGATTCTACATCTTGAGTTGAAGGCAGCTAGGAAGAGACACTCTTTCCACTGGCAGCCAGGGATTGGCTTTATTCTGTATTTGACAGAGCTTGACCATAGGACTTCAGAGCCCACCCCCACAGTGATGTATTTCCTACAAAAAGCCACATGTACTCCAAGAATGCCACACCCTCTAAGAGTTTCACTTTCCCTGGGATAAGGATACTCAAACCACAACAAATCTTCATATTACGTTGCACATGTGCTTGGTCAAAAGTTAAGTCCTTAAGAAGTAGACTATCTAAATGTTGGTTCTGAATATTTTAGGTCCAACCAACTTCTTTAATGAGTCACAATTTCTGCATGATTTCTGGGCACCCCAGTTTTATTCCTACATTGTACTCTAACAAGGGAGTATTGGTGATTCTCTGCCTTCACAGAGTCTGTTTTCTTCTTCAGGTTCTGATCTTGGTCTTCATATGGAATCACTTCTGCCCTGTACGATGCTCTTCCTTTTGGGTACCAGTCAGAGGTTATCCAACATTTAAAATTCATCTATAATGCAGCTGTTTATATAACATTGTGGTTCAAGTTCTTACCACATAAGTACAAGTATCTGTGTTTAGTTCGCATTCCCAACAAAAGGAGATGGATTTGGTAGCTATGGAACAATCCAGACTCAGTGACAGAGTTTGTTTCAAAGTTACTGTGTAGATTGATAGAAAAAGTCATCTTATCCTCAATATGCACACACACACACACACACACACACACACACACACATGCATGCATGCACACGCACACACACACACACACACACGTACACACAAAACTCTCACGCGCGCGCGCGCACACACACACACACACACACACACATTCACAGACATACAATCACTCATATTCACCCACCTAGCATGCGAAAAGGAAAGAGAAAGAGAGAGACACAGTCAGACAGTGAGACATAAATCAAAGTGCAAGGAAACTGAGAAACACAGAGACAGACCTAAAAGAAGAAACAAACACAATAATAAATGAATACCAAGGATGTATAACACAGGATAACAAAACTTTTAATAAAAAATTGTAGTTTTCAATGGTATACTTATAGATCGAATTCCTCTAGAAGGGTAACCTAGACACAGAGCCTTATAGCCCTGACTTTTCTCCAGGTTTTTTCTGCATAGCATATAACTCTCTGTAACTAGGAGCTTTGTGTGCCCTCCATGCACCCTGCTTGTCCTGTGTGCTCCTCAGGAGTTTTGTTTGAGTTCTCATTAACATTCAGTTACTGTGTTTCTTGCACAGCAATAAATGGCTATGTCCTCAGACCTCAGACTCCTCATTTGCAGAAACATGGTTGGCTTGACATTGTCTCTGGAGATGGTTAATTGCCCCTTCATGGTGTCTGAATAGTAGGTGCTACCACCATGATCTGTAATTAATGCCACCATCTCCAGCCTCTTCCTTGGGACCCGGTGGACACAGGCCATCAAGTGGTCCCTGAAAGTGAATCCAGAGGCTGTACAGGAGAGTTTCAGGGACCCTCCAGGCTACACTAAGCCTCACCCAGACTCCACCAGTTACACCTCCTACTGTACCTTGCAAACAGATAATGCTGGCTAGAAAACTGTAACAAACAAAAGAAAACAAAATAAAGAAACAAAACAATTTTCTAGTTCTCATGTGTACACAACAGATACTATCTCTTCTCTATGAATTACCTTTCACAATAAGGATAAGGAAAACCAAGCTGGGCTAAAAGTCCATAGTGAGTGATCTCTGTTCATGCTGATCACTGAATGTGAGGACCTGAGAATCCAGGCCTGGGCTCCTCTGTCAGAGATACAGGATCAGGTCAGAACTGGTTTTCATGGGTTCAGAGAAGTCTCATTTGCATGTCTTTCTGCTAGAGCATGCTCTGGAGTTGGACTTGGACAGAAGGCAGTCCTTATAGCAGGTGTAAGATGTCAAAGTTACAGTTGTATGGTACATAGTTTGACTATGTATGGAAGTCTCATATTCACATATTTTTGGTTTAAATTTGACCACACTCCATTTACTTTTGCTTAGCATGTGTATAGTATAAATGTGTAATTAAATAGCACAACACATAATTTTGTTTCTAGGTAAGGGCTTAGTCTTTCCCACTGCCTGGGCTGCTTATGGCATTTCCTTTATATGAGTCTTGGGAAGGGTTATACCTGCAAAGTTCTGGGAACTTATTATACTCATTCTTTTATGGGAATCTTTAGAAGTTGACTTATTCCCGACAGCATGCTGTCCTCAGCCCTTATGGAGGCTTTCACCTGAGACATTCCAGGTCCCTATCTGTCTACTACTTACAGTTTACTATGGGCACTTACTTCCCTTTGAGGCAAATTTGGATGTTTGAAGTCCTGAAATTATCCATTTATTCCTTGAAGTCCTTCACCATTTTTTTTTGTTTGCATCTTTACACCATGTTCCTCTGACTGTGTTTATGTTGTGTTTGGCTAGTTCTCCTTTTTCCCAATTAACATAATGAGTATAACTCGAGCGTTTACTTGAAATTTAGGATAACTTTTTCCTATTTAATCAGATTTCTGGGAGTAGCGCTGAATATTAGGCAGCTACAAATGGGTTTGTCAGATCCCTTGAAGAAAGTTCAGGGAGCTAAAATCACTAGATCAATTATTATGTTATTTGTTAGCACAGTGGAAGAAGTGGAGGACATTGGTAGTTTGTGTATGTGATCTGAGGAGCCCTGAATGAAGGGTGAACAGTAGCAAAATATAATATACTTGATGAACAGTGGATTATGATTTGGAGAATACCTATTGGTAAGCTACTGAAGAGGAACAGATGTGTTGACTGGGTCTTCCAGGCCTATAGGACAGTTGTAAAACTGCAGTAGGATGAAAACTACTCCATTTTACAATTTTCCTATATGTGTTAAAAGCATCTAATTATCATTTACTGAGTATCTGCTGAGTTTCAAGAGAGTAGGATACAATGATGTTGCATACAGTGTATTCCCAAGCCTTGAAGTCTTGGGTTCCAAGAATGTTTGGCTTCCAGTAGATAAAATCAGTCAACCTCCATACAAAGTTAGGAGAAAAGGCCAGAACTTCTTTAGATTTCTGACAATAAACATTGTCAGGACCTTTGTCATATAGAGGCTCACAAGGTCATGTGAGGGATTATTGACTGGAGCTTCAGGAAAGCAATGAATGTTTTTCTGTCTTATTGTATAGTAGCTTCATTGTGTTTGCACATATGCAAATTCAATATAATACATGCTAGTAAGTAGGAATCCTGGAATACCAACTGTACTTCTATCCACGATTTTCAACACTCTGACTGAGGTAACTTTTGTCCCTACTGTTATGCAAGGACAAGATCCATGTTGACAACACACAGGAGGAGGACGCGCCACCTACAAACACCATCAGTGAGTGTGTCTTCATATGACTTCACACCTCAGGCCTTTTTACAGAGAAACCCACAGTGAGAGGCAGTGCAACTGTGAGGTCAGGAAGTGACCACAGAAATAGAATAATCTATTTGAAATAAAAATGTCACTCCCTGCCATCCTTATACATCCAGGTATGAAATGGCTGAGTGATGTGCCCTTCATTTATAAGTCCCTGGGAGCCTGCATGTTAATTAATAATGTCATATAGGATCATGCTCATTTTGCTTGGGAATAGGTACCCTTTCCAACCACACCACATTAGTTTCCTTCTTTTTTTGTTTTCATTAATTGCTCTCATTCCATTGGTTATGGAGCAATTTATCATTAATTATCATTTATCATTGATTTCTATTCCCATGGTAGGTGGAGAAGTTGGCTTTATGCAACATTTTCTGTCCATGTGCACTAACCAAAAGGAAGGATCCAAATCATAGCATGGAGGGCAGAAATGTACCTTCTCAAGGGGATATTATCTCTCTTTTTTCTTTGATCTACGTTTTCTCCTGAAGACTCATAATTCATACAACTGACAAAATTAATCAATATTGAGAAGAGACTACTGTTTTGGAATAATTCAATTATTCATAAAAATATCCAAGAGCATGTCCAATAGGAGAGAATTTCAAGGGCATCTCCATAATATTGATACTTCTGTTTAACTTCAGAGGAACATGCTTTTCTCTTCTATTTATTCAGTATTTTACTCATGTCAGTGTGGATGTATGCATGATTCCATAGTACAGAATGGTAGAACCTCAATAACATGTTGTTTCTGTTCTTGATCAAAAGTGAAATCCTATGTTATAATGTTTGGGGTCATTTCTGTGTACTATCATATTATATCTGAATAGGTTTACTTTGATTTCTTCTTTGCTAATTTGTAAGTCCTTGATCTCTGTTAGTTGTCTTAATGCTGTATCTAGAACTTCAGTTCCTATAGCGAATAGATAGGGAGAGATGTGCAGCCATGTCATGTTCCTGATTTTAGTTAAATTGCTCTAACTTTCTCTCCATTTAATTTGATGTTAGTTATTGTCTTGCTCTTTATTTCTTTTGTTATAATGTAGGCATGCACCTTGTTGAAGTCTCCCACTATTAATGTGTGGCATTTAATATTTGATTTTATTAACATTCCTTTTACAAATGTGATTGCTCTGGTATTTTTTTCACAGATGTTCAGAATTGAGATGCCTCTTGGTAGATTTTTCTTTTGATGACTGTAAAATGTCCTTCTCCATCTCTTTTGATAAATTTTTTTGAGCATCTCTATTATTAGGTATTGTTTCTTGAGTCTATTTGCTTGGAAAACCTTTGTCTAGTTCTTTCTTTTGAGTTACTATGTACCTATGTTGCTGTGATATGTTATCTCGTATACAGAAGAATGATGGATTCTGTTTACACATCTAGTCTGTTAGTCTTTATTTTTTTAAATTGGGAAATTGTGACCATTGATTTTGAAAGATATAAATGAGCAATGATCATTAAATACCTATTGTTTTCATGTTATTGGTTGTAAGGTGTGTATGTGTGTTTCTCTTCTATTGGTTCTAGTGGTGTGAAACTATTCATTTCTTGGATTTTCTTGAGTGTAGTTAGCTGTATTTGGTTGGAATACTTCTTCTACTATCTTCTGTAGAGATGAGTCAGTAGAAAATATTTTTTAAATTGGATTTGACATGGATATCTTGGTTTTTTTCTATCTATGGTGATTGAAAGTTTTGCCGGGTAAAGTAGTGTTGTGTGACATCTGTGGTCTCTTAGTGTCTGTAAGATATCTGCCCTGGCTTTTCTAGCTTTTAGTGTCTCAGTTGAGAAACCAGGTGTAATTCTGATAGGAGTGCTTTTACATGGCCTTTTTCCCTTTCAGGTTTTTAATATTATTTCTTTTTTGTATATTTAGTGGTTTGATTATTTTGGTTGGAAGATTTTCTTTAGTGGTCCAATCTGTCTAATGTTCTGTAAGTATATTAGGTATTTCTTAGCATCTCTTTCTTTCTGTTTGGAAATTTTCTTCTTTGATGTTGTTGAAGACGTTTTCATGGACTTTGAGGTAGAAATGTTCTTCTTCCTCTATTACTATTATTCTTAGGCTTCTTCTGTTTATGTGTCCAAATTTTCTGGATTCTTTGTGTTAGGAAATTTTAATATTTTGCATTTTCTTTCACTGGTGTGTTGGTGTGCCAATTTATTCTATCATTTTTTTTATGTCTGAGATTATATCTTCCATTACATTTATTCAGTTAGTGATGATTATGTCTGTAGTTCCTTGTTTCTTGCCTAGGATTTTTATCTAGGATTGCCTCAGTTTGTGTTTTCTTCATTGCTTCTATTTCCACTTACAGGTTTTCAGGTGATTTATTCATACTCTTCACCTGTATGATTTTATTTTTCTGTATTTATTTATATTTATTTGGTTCTTCTTTTAATGTTGCTGTTTCAAAGTATTGCTGTATTTCTACAAGGGACTTATTAAGTTCCTTTTAAATGGCCTCTACCTGCTGTATAAGATTGGATTTGAGATCATCTTCTTGTGCTTTTGTTTCCTTAGGATATCTAGGGCTTACTGTAGCAGTATATCTGTGCTCTGAAGGTTCTGTATTTCCTTGGCTTTTGAACATTGTGGTTTTTTTTTTGTGTGTGTAAAGTTCTCTTTATGTGAGATTTCATTCAGAATCAGAGAAATGTCATTACTGATTTTTTGCAATAATATTTTAATTTTACATGCTGGAGATATTTTCTGCTATAGCCAAGATATTTGATTTAGTGCGAGTCCTTGGTTGAAGGAGATTGAAGGAAACCATATACTATTGGATTTTCTAATATTCTAGAATATATACAAAACTTCTGTTATATAATTTATAGCTTAGGTCCCTCCTACTAGAGGAAATACATAATTGTAGTTTTTACTTTGTTTGCATAGCAAAAGTATTTAGTATTTTTGCTTATTATTTTTATTAATCACAGTGTTTACATTTCAAATGTTTTCCTCCTTCTTGTTTCTCCCTCTGCAATACCTCCACCCAACCCCTTTCGCTTTGCCTCCCTACCTACTCCAATATCACCTCTCTATTAGCCTCTTCCCTGGGGAATTAAAACTCCACAGGACCTAACCCATTCCTTCTCACTGAGGCCAGACAATTGATCTTCTGCTATACATGGAACAGGAACTTTGGACCAGGCCATGCATAATTTTTGATTGGTGGCTTATTCCCAGGAAGCTCTAAGGTGTTTGGCTAGTTGGTACTGTAGTTTTTTTCCTATGGGGTTAAAATCCCCATTAGCTTCATCAGTCCTCCCCTAACTATTCTATTGTGGTCACTGGGCTCAGTCTAATGGTTGACTATAAATATCTATATTGGAATTATTCATGTTCTGTCAGAGCCTCTCAGAGGACAGCCATGCCAGGAAGCTTAACAAGAAAGGCCCAAGTGTGAGTGCTTCAAACTTACTAATAAGGGGAAAAAATAAGCATTGGAAGCAGAGCAAAAGAGGACCTGGGTTCAAGAGAGGAGAGAGAAGGAATTAATGGGGTTCAGAATTACTTATGGGGCAAGAGAGGAGATAAGACTAGTTGACCATGAGAATGAATAGAAATATATAGCAGCATTGTGTGGGGGAACAGGAGGAACCTCTAGAATGTTCAGAAACCAGGGATGGGAGAGCCTCCTAGCACCTAATGTGGATGATATAGTCAAAATGCCTAAAATTTTGGAGATAGAACCAGTAGAGGTTCACTGTAGTACATAGACATGGACCCAAGTTGAGGGATGGGGCCACCTACCCATCTCAAAAATTTTAACCCAGAATTGTTACTGTCTAAAGGAAACATGGGGACAACAAATGGAGCAGAGAGTGATGGAAAGTCCACCCAGGAACTGTCCTATCTCGGGATCCATCCCCTGCCCAGACCTGAAACCCTGACACTATTGCTGATGCCAAGATGTGCCTGTTAACTGTGTCCTTATGTTGACCTTTCGGCATCTGCATGTCCTTCGTTTTGAAAGGCTTGGTACTCCTGATGGCAGCATACTTCTGTAGCTGCAGGTAGAGTTCATAGTCCCTGGTGTCAGGTGGTCTCTGGTATTGCAGGTAGAGGTTGTTTTCTTGGGTGGCATCAGGCTTCCATGGATGTAGGCAGAGCTGTTTGTCCTTGATGTTTGTAGGCCTGTGGGGCAGGTAGAGTTGTGGACTAGAAGATGGAGCACAGAGCTGACAGGGTAGACCTTATGGCTGCTGAGATTGCCTGAAGATACAGTTGACAGGGACTTCTTGCTTCTGGGTCTCAACTGCTGTTCCTGGGCAGGAACACACCTCTGGGAATGCAGGTGCGGCTGTAGCCCAGCAAATTAAGTGAAGAGGAGACTGGGATGAACTCAATGTCACCGTTTTTGCACAGAGCTGAGGCAAGGAAGACTCAATGCCCCAGTATAGGGAAAAGCCAGAGTAGAGAGGCAAGAGGGGTGGGTGGGTGAGGTATCACCCTTATAGAATAGAGGGAGTGGATGGGATAGGGGATTTCCAGACAGGAAACCTGGAAAGATAATAACATTTAAAACTTAAATAAATAGAATATGCAATTTTAAAAATAGGTATATACAATCCACAGGTTAAAAAAATATAAAAGTGAGCAGGAGGAAGAATCTGATGGCAGGTTGACTACATTGGACCAGTTCCACCATCAAAGGATAATGTTTTGTTCTTACTGGAGGAGATACTTATTTTGTTCATGGATTTGGCTTTCCTGAATGTAACACTTCTAATAAAAGTATCATCTATGGACTTAAAAAAAAGAAAAAATGCTTTTGAGAGGAAGCATGGAAATGTTAAACATTTTCTAGTCACTAACATTTTTAGAATATTTAATATGTTTGATTTAATGTGATTATCTGCATGTACTTTTATATTTGTTGCTTTGTCTCTGTTCTCAGCTTGTAACACATGAAAATCCAGGTTCCGAAATATATGTCTGTATTGGTGTAGAATTGAATGGCCTGGTATTTATTACAGGTCAAAGTGGTAGCATGCAACCAAGCTTTAGGGTTTTGTTTCTGAATTAATAAATAAATCAGAGACTATTAAGTGCTAAGGAAGTGTGGAGGAGGACAGTAATGTATATGGGGACCCTGTCCCTTGAGTTGCTGATGAACATAGTGAACAAGAGTTCACAGTGCTTTTCTCCATTGGTAGAATACACCACCCAGATATGAAGAACTGGAAACAAGCTGTGCATTCAGCAGAAAGCAAGTGTCTGTTTGTGTTGCTGGTTTTTGGGATCTCAGGTTTTATGTCTCTTATTCCATTATGCATCATTTTTCTACTGTGAGTGACCGTGGTGGAGACAGATCTTGACATTGATTAGCCAGGCATCCTGTGCAACTTCTGGTGGGTACTGCCTTCTGTGTCTGCTCAGTCCCTACTGTCGGGATTAGAAGAATACTTTTCAGGCATTGTGCTCAGGTTCAGCATATCCCAGTTGGGTTTGTCTGATATTTTGTCCTTAGTAAACTTGGGAAAGAAGATCAAAGAAATAAATGTTCATTTCTTTGAACATTTTTTCAAATCAGGAACTTGATAAGAGACCCCCTTACTCAAGTAATTTTCCATCTGTTTAATTTAAGATTGTGTAGTATATTGTAATCTTATGCTAATTAGATTTTTCCTTTCTCATGAACCTCAGTACAATGAAGACATCAAGAAACTTCCCTTTTACAGTAGTAAGGAGTTCATGTTGAAGACAAATAGTATTTGCAGTCATTTTTTGAGAGTGTTTATCGAGTTAACTTGAAACCTGCTTACTATGATTTTAAAAAATTCACACAATGTGTCCCTCAGGGGATACATGATAGATTAAGACAGGTTAGATATAGTGGAATGTCATAATTGACTTTATACTGTTTATATTTTTCACAGAAGGAACAGGGAATTTAGTCCAGAAATGGCCAAAGTATAAACATGTCAATAAAATAAATCTTATTCATAAACGCTATGGACTCAAAGTCAACTTGTCATCTTGAACTAGATGCAACATGTATTTGTATCCAAAATTTATATTAGTAGTAGTGGCAAAATTATAGATATTTATATAATTACTATTTGGATTATTTGATATATGATTTACTTTCTCTTACTTTTATGCAGTCATTATGTTTTCTGTTCAACTTGTACAGTTTCTCCAGAGGTCCCAGGATCCCAGTATGTAATAGAGACTGTTATCCCAACATCACAGGTGACACAATTTGCATGCAAACTTAGCAGACAAATATCAGTTAGATTCCACATATCATCATGATTCAATTCAACACAAATCATCTACTGAATTCCATGTACTGTTTCATTATACTCTATGTCCACAATCCCAAACTGATACTGAGAAGGACTCACAGATTCTTCTTGAGTCCTGAAAAATCCCAGTGCATAACCTGAGTCCATCTGAGCTTCAAATAAGGAACTGTATAGAATTTGTCACAGGAATTACACATTACAGTTCCTGGAGGAACAGTGTACATGAGAGGCATAGAAATGATCCTGGAGAAAAGAAAAAAAGGATTATAGAGTTGAATATAGCATAATTTGTTAAAATATTTATTGAAATAATATAGTTGAAATAATATAATTTATTTAGATCTCTTTGACCAGAGGAAATACGTGAGCAACAAACTAAGAAATAAATAGAAAGCAAGGAAAGCCAAGCTCTCCAGTGAGTTCATGAGGAGTTGCCTGCAGCTAACTGAAGCTCAGTGGGTGTCACTGTCTCCATTGTCCTCACAGTCTTGGTGCTGCAGCCTCACACATTTTAGTTCCAGTCCTATCTATTCTTCATAACTCACAGAACACCACAGTAACCTGTGACCATATCTGTGCCCATGGTGGATCTAATATGATAGGTTCCCACAAAATGCTCTAATCGGGCACCTAACTGAATTTCTTCCCTGAGTCCATAAATCCCATGTCTTCAGGGTCCTTTGCTTCTGGATCTGATAGTTTTCCCAAATGGAATCAGTTTTCCCATGTGTGAGGGTCTTCATTTTGTTAATTTCTGGGCACATGCCACTTTTAAATTATTTTGGGTTTTTTTTTTTGATGTTAGTATTTTTTATAATCTTCATTTACATTTCAAATACTAAAACATTTTCAGATTTTGCACCTCCCTGAAAACCTCCAACACCTCCTCCCACCCCATGCCTCCAAATATATGCTCCTCCACTCCATCACCTCCCAGCCCCCTTCCAATTTCCTTTTTTGGGTTATCTATTGAGCTTTTACAAAACCAAGGACCTCTTGACTCAGTGACGCCTGACAAGACATTCCTGTGTAACATTTTTGGCTAGAACTATGTGTACCTCTTGGTTGATGGTTTAATCCCTGGGAGTCCTGGGGATGCTGGGTGACAGACCTCCTTGTTCTTCCCATGGGGCTGTAAACCCTTTCAGCTCCTCCAGTCTATCCTCCAACTCCTCCATTGGGGACCCCACACCCAGTTCAATGGTTGGCTGCTAGCTTCTGCCTCTGTATTTGTAAGGCTCTGACAGGGCCCCTCTGGAAGCAACCCTAACAGACTCCTTTCACTATACACTTCATGTTGTCCATAATCGTGTTGGGGTTTGGTGGCTGTTTATAGGATGAATCCCCAGGTAGGGCAGTGTCTGTGTAACCTTTCCTTCAGTCTCTGCTCCACACTTTGTCTCCTTTATTGCTCCTGTGAGTATTTTGTTGTCTTTCTCAGAGCAATCAAAGCACCACCACTTCACTCCCCTTTCTTGAGCTTCCTGTGCTCAATGAATTGTAACTTGTTTATTTTGAGCTTTTGGCGTAACATACACTTATCAGTGAGTGCATACCATGTGTGTTCTTTTGTGATTGGGTTACCTCACTTAGGATGACACTTTCTAGTTCCATCCATTTGCCTAAGAATTTCATGAATTCATTGTTTTTAATAGCTGAATAGTACTCCATTGTGTATATATTCCACAGTTTCTGTATCCATTCCTCTGTTGAAGGATATCTCAGTTCTTTCCAGGTTCTGGCTATTATAAATAACACAACTATGATCATAGTGGACCATGTTCCCAGGAGTGGGATAGCTGGGTCCTCAGGTAATGATTATGTATAATTTTCTGTAGAACCACCAAAATGATTTCCAAAGTAGTTTCACCAGCTTGGAATCCGACCAACAATGGAGAAGTGTCCCTCTTTCCTCACATGCTCTGACAGGTGTGAGGTGGCAACTCAGTGGTTTTTTTTTTTGTTGTTGTTGTTGTTGGTGGTGGTGGTGGTTTTTTTTTTGGCTTTTTTTTTTTTTTGGTTTTATGAGACAGGGCTTCTTCTTCTGTTCCATGGCTTCCTGGAACTCACTCTGTAGACCAGGCTGGCCCTGAATTCATAAATCTGCCTGCATCTGCCTTCCAGAGTGCTGGGATTACAGGCGTGAGACACCACTGCCTGGCCTCAGTGTTGTTTTAATTTGCATTTCTCTGATTACTAAGAACTCTGAACATTTCTTCAGGTGCTTCATGGCCATTAGAGTTTCCTCAGTTGAGAATTCCCTGTTTTGCTCTATACATCAAACTAAATGGAGACAACTTGAAGCAATCCCACTAAAATCGGGGACCAGACAAGGCTGCTCACTCTCTCCCTATCTATTCAATATATACTTGAAGTCCTAGACAGAGCAATCAGACAACAAAAGCAGGTCAAATGTATACAAATTGGAAAGGAAAGCTTTTGGCTATCTTGCCAAAAGCAATCTACAGATTCAATATAATCCCCATCAAAATTCCATATCAATTCTTCATAGATCCAGAATGAGCAATTCTCCAATACATCTGGAATAACACAAAACCCAGGACAACAAAACCTATTCTCCACAACAAAACATCTCCTGGGACAATCACCATCCCTGACCTCAAGCTCTACTACAGAGCAATAGTGATAAAAAAATGTCTGATATTGGTATGAGGACAGCCAGGATGATCACTGGAATAGAATTGAAGACTCAGAAAAGAATCTGCACACCTACTATCACTTGATATTTGACAAAGGGGCTAAAAACATCCAGTGGAAAAAAGACAATATTTTTAACACATGTTGCTGGATCATCTGGAGGTCAGCATGCAGAGAAATGCAAATCAGTCCATTCTTATCTCCTTGTACAAAGCTCAAGTCCAAGTGGATAAAGGATCTACACATAAAACCAGACACACCGAAGCTTATAGAGGAAAAAGTGGGGAAGAAAGTTGAACACATGGGCAGAGGGGAAATTTTCCTGATTAGAACACCAATGACTTATGATCTAAGAACAATAATCAACCTATGGGACCTCATAAAACTACAAATCTTCTGTAAAACAAGGACATTGTCAATTGGCCAAAGCAGCAACCGACAAATTGGGAAGAGATCTTTACCTATCCAAGAGATCTCTACATCCAATAGAGGCATAATATTCAATGTATACAAAGAAATTAAGAAGTTAGTCTCCAGAATGGCAAATAACTCTATTAAAAATGGGGGTACCTTTAAATTTTATCTCTACTATGAGTCTAATATTGATACCTGTGTGGCTAAAGTTTTTGCTATGCAGTTGCCTTTGATTAAGATCCGACCACTCAGCTTTGATCTCCATGGATATGATAAGGTAAAGTTCAGTGAGTGAACATATCTGAAAAATATCATGCTGACTGAAAGAGGAAGGCATCTTGTGTCAATATGTGCATACACACACTCACTCACACACACACACACACACACACACACACACACACAATAGGGTTGGAGAGAGAGGGAGGGAGGAAGAGAGTGAGAGAGAGAGACAGAGAGAAAAACACAGAGAGAGAGACAGAGATTTATATATCATCTCTAGATACAGAAACACTGAAATAAACAGAGAAACACATCTCCTATGGAAAGCAGATATTTGAATAAATATGTGGACTTATCATAGATTACCATACACTATATGTGTATAGATAATCTGTTTGTGTGATATTTACAGCAGCCCAGACTCAAAGGCGAAAAATGGAGCCGAGATTGAGAGAATGGACAACCCCTGACACTAATAATGATAGTCTGTTATAATTACAGACAGAGGACTAGCATAAGTATCCTCTGAGAAGCTCCACACCACAGCTAACCTAAACAGATGCAGAGACTCAAAACCAAGCACTAGACTGAACTCTGTGAGTTGTGGGGAAGAGTTGGAGGAAGGATTCAGAGACCTGGAGGGGACAGGGACTCTGCAAACAAACAAAACAAAAACATAAACACAAAACCCAATGATGTCTACTCAGCTGGGTGCTTTGGAGCTACAAGAGACTGAACCGATAATTAAAGAGCACACACGGGCTGGACCTAAGCCCCCTGCACACATGCAGTTGTGTAGCTCCTCATGCAGCTGCCCCATCAGCTGTAGTGGGGGCTGTCATCCCTGCCTCTGTTGCCTGCCTGTGGAACCTGTCTCCTAACCTGGGCTACCTTGTTTGGCCTCACTGGAAGATGATGTGCCTAGTCTTCCAATGACATGATATGGCAGGGTAGGTTGACATACAGAGAGAAGGCTCCTATTTCTCAGAGGAAAGAGGGGTGAGGAAGTTTTGGAGGGGGTTTGTGCAGGAAGAGTTTGAGGGAAAGGCCAGGGCTGCAATTGAGCTGTAAAATACATGAATGAATTAATGAAAAAAGATTATTTCTTTTTAATTGCTATTTTATTTATTTACATCCCAAATGTTGCCCTCCCTCAAAGAGTTCTTTCCCACATTCCTGCTCTGCCTCAGACAGGGTGTCTTCATTGTGTCCCAGGACCCTGGGACATAACATCTGTTTAGGAATAGGCACACCATCTCCCAGTGGAGCCCGATGAGGTAGCCACTCCTTCACTCCTTCTTAAATAAGTGCCTGGGGCCTCAGACCAGGCAGTGCATGCTCTTTGTTCGGTGGCTCAGCCTCTGGGACTCCCAGGGTTCAGGTTAGGTGATACTGTTGTTCTTCCTAAAGGGTTCCCATCCCTTCTGTTCCTTCACTACTTACCCTACGTCTGTCATAGGTGACTCTGACTTCTGGCCAACATTTGGCTGTATCTGCATTTGTCTCTGATGAAAAAAGTACATAATGTGGATAGAAATTTGAAAAGAAAAAGTTGAGGTATTACTACTTATAGATGATATGATAGCATACATAAGCACCCCAAAATTTCTACCAGGGAAGTCCTACAGCTGATAAGTGACTGTATATAACCTTAACTCAAATATTTACATCCTATTGTCTATGTCAGGTAATGTGGCCTGGTAAGTACGTTCTGGCACTTACAGGAGATACTGCTATTCAGAGAGAAAGGAGAGAGAGAGAGAGAGAGAGAGAGAGAGAGAGAGAGAGAGAGAGAGAGAGAGAGAGAGAGAGAGAGAGAGAGAGAGAGAGAGAGGAGAAACTGGTAGAAGAGGCACAGAGGACCTGAGTATGTCCCTGATGCTCAGAGTCAGGTGGAGGTGCCAAGGAAACCTTAAGAAACCTCCAGGGTACATGAAGCCTGGAGTTAGGTAAAAGTAAGTGGAATTTATCTTTCAAATTGGTTACCCTGGGTTTCCTGGGATTGCACATGATTTGAGGCGCACATTTTGGGCATCAGGAGCATAACATGGTTCTCCTCCAAGAACAGTTTGTTTTCTTAACCACTGTGCTGGTTCTACCGTACCTGATGTAACAAATAAAATGTTCCTTCTCATTTTTTGCTGCAGTTCTCTTCACAATAGACTGAATATCACATTAATCTGTTTGAATCTGTAGGACCCTTTTACAAAGACAACCAGGCACCATCATATCTAGTAGAACAATAAAACTGATCTGAGGTGAAGTGAAGTCAGGGCAGGCTGATCATAATCTGGACAGTGTAGAGTAAGAAGAGTAGTCAGATAGATGGGAAGGATTATTTCAATAATAATGTGTATATGTGTTGGCCAGAGTTAATAACAGAATATTATATTCTTCATATATGGATAACAGATCTTAGGAGTTAGCACTGAGAATGATAACTGTGTTATCATTAAATGGTACACATTTGTTTGAAAACTCCATGTTAAAGAAGATGAATACAATTAATGTCATTTAAGTAATCAGTGGACATGTTACTAAAACTGCAGCCATTAGAGAAAGAATTTATGACCAAATCTCCCTGGCTGTCCTTACCCATACAATGTTTCACTGAGCTTTATTGATAAATACTAGCTCAAAACTTGTTCTCATTAAATATTGTTATAGTATAGAATCATTTAAAAATTCTTCCAGTGTTTGCACAAACCAAAAGTTTAATAGTACATGACACTAAACAGTAGATTCTAGAGAATTACCATGGCTAGAAGAATGGCCCACATCTTTAACATTAAAACAGTGTTCATTCAGCATAGGCCAGAACTTCCTAGATTCTGAAATGATCCTAGAATGTCCTTTTTGGTGGCTACTGCCCCCTGCTGGTCTTGAGCATCACTGTAGAGAGGTTTTTGTGCAGGTTCACACTGGATTACCCTCACTGTGTCTCTGACACAGAAGTACATGGCTGTGTCATCAGTTTGCAGACTGTTCAGTTTTAAGAAAACTTGGCTCTTGGAGGTGTCCCTGCTGATACTCAGTCTGGATTTGAGAGCTGAATTATAATCTGTGCCTCCACCACTCCACATTGCTCCCATCCACTCCAGACCCTTTCCTGGAGGCTGGCGAACCTAGTGTACATGATCACTGGTTAATGAGAACCCAGAGATAGTGCATGTGATGGACAGGGTCTGTGAGGGCTGCACCAGGCCAGGTCCTGACTCCTTCAGCTGGACCTGGGACAGGACACCTGGGGACAAGCAATGTCAACATTAGTCATATATCTGCTAGCTGACATGTCTGAGTCCCTCTTCTGAAACCCTGAACACTTACAGCTTGGAAAGGTCAGCAGGCAGAGGAGCAGCACCAGGACAGCCATGCTCTGATGGAGGCTCTAATGAGAAGAGGATGGGGCTCCTCACCTAGGCCTGGGCTTTCAGCCTGAGCCTGAGGGCTGCTTTGCATTGGGGGAGGTTCCTGATAGGATAAAAGAAAGCACTGGGCAAGGTTTCTATTTTTCCCCCAGGTGAGAGAAATTTGTCTTATGCTTTCTAGAGCAACTGGAGAGGAAAATAAAGAACAGTTTTCTGGTACTGACTGGAGTTCAAATTATACATGCACAAGAAGTTTATGATTCACACTGTGTAGGCCTAGGAAGATAAACACGTGAAAGTTTACAGTAAATGAATCCACATTCATGAAGTTCAGGCAGAATGGGGCTGCAAGTCCTATGTGCATATTTATAACTCTGTATATTCCATAAGAGTATTTAAGTTGGAATTGCCTTATTGTTTTTCAGCATTATCCTTATGGAACAATTTAAAATTATCTTATAGTGTTTGTAGAGCCAGTTCTATTTTTATCTCATTTGGAAAATAGATCACAAGGAGATTCATCCCAGACATTTAGTCCAATTGATCTCACATGTTTATCTAAAGAAGACCCAAGATTCTGATTCAGATCTCATCTCACTTGTCTCAGAATATACTCCTTGCTACTTAGGGGCATTGTACTTGGGGACTAGGTTATGAAAAATCTTGATTTCTGTCAGTCTTTATTTCTCTCATGTATTGTCATTCTCTCCCCTGAGCTTATAGCACATACAATCCCAATTTCCCAAATATGATTATTTCCTTGGTGAGCGATGGGATGTCTCCTGTTTATAACACTTGAGGATAAGCAGTAACCTTGAGTGTTGTTAACAGAAGTACAAAATAAGGTCGAGTACTCTACATTATGGCAAGAAGTGAAGGAAAAGGCAGACATGGATATGGGGAACCTGTGTCTTTAGGTATTGACCACCATAGAGATCAACTATTGTAGAGCTTTTCTCCATGCATTGGTAATGTAAACTCCAGGGAGAAGTAAAGGGCTGGATCCAACCTGCACAGTTAGGGCTCAGGGATGTGGGTCTGTTATTGTGATTGGAGTCATCACATTTTGGGCCTCTTATTTTATGTCTTCTAAATAACAGTAATGGAGGCAGATCTTCATATTAGGGAAACAGCCATAGTGTGCAGGTGGTGATGGACTTAGTTTAATTTCACTTACTCAAATTTTGTTTTATTAAATTGAATTTATTTATTTATTTATTTATTTGTTTATTTGTTTATTTTTGTTTTAGAATTTTTGTTCTCAAAACGTTTTTCTCTATGTAGTCCTAGCTGTACTGCATCTCTATCTGCCCTGGAACTCACTCTGTAGACTGTCAAGTGCCATGAACTAGAAACAATTAACTGCTTTAGAACTCATGGAATGTGCACCAATGGTGAGGACAACCATGAATGTTAGGGAACAATTTCAGGTTCTGAAAAGAACACTCTTGATATTTAAGCTTGGGATTTTTTTAGGGTCAAGGACAGCACCATTAGAAGCACTAACTGGTATAACTCTTGTTGAAGTTATGCTGGTAATTAAGGAATTGAATTTCCTATACCCATTTCATCCCTCCACTTCCTAATATAGATTAATAAAGTTACTAATGAGTAAATGTGACCTTTATAGATTCAATTTGTAAGCATATATAGTTCTGTGTGTCTGTGTGTCTGCTTGTCGGAGTGTATATATGTTAAGTGGTTGGAGTTGCTTGATGATGCTATGGTTCTTCCATTCCTTATGTCTATCTGTCTGTCTGTCTGTGTATTTTTGAAGTTGTTTGACAAGATTTGCATCATCCACTGTTTTTGTGAATGGGTATACAAATTTTCTCTTTCCTTTTCTTTCTATCTGTCTTCCAAAGAGTTTAAAGAATTCAGAATTTCTGACAGCTAACAGAGAGTACCAACCAAGATAATTAAGATTTGTTTCCATCAGGGCTGCTAGTGCAGACCCCATAAACTGCCTGTTATTATTAACAAGAACCCTGTTAGTTGTTTTCTGAACCAACCTGTGTCTACCCTAGTAGTCTGATCCCTGTCAGCTGTCATTAACAAGGACCCCACTTGCTGACTACACACTCACTGTCCTCCTTCATACTGTATTGTCAAAACTGGCCTTTGACAGTAGACCAGGCCTCTCACTAATACAGATACACGTGCCTCTGCCTGCCAAATGCTGTGGCTAAAAGGGGTGTACCACTGACCGGCTTAATCAAGTATTTTTGTGATTGGTTATTTCAGAGTTTGTGTGTGTGTGTGCATTGTATACTCTTTTTCACCATGATTTTCTCTTTGAAACTCTCTGCAAGAAGTCACAGGAAAAAGTCATTTGCAAAGGAAATGAGATCATGGTAAAGCCACACAATATTTGTGCATACGTTCCTTTTGGAGGTAGCTCCTTATTCTTGGGTGTTTTACCAGCCATTTGTTTGCTTAAGTGTAGTGGTCACACGGACACTCACTTATTGTGTTGTGTTTTAATGACAGTTACATCCTGACCACTCATGTAGTCATTCTATTTCTGTCAATATAATAGAAACTAAGATCATTCGCGAACAAAGAATCTCACTTGGTAAAACTGCCTCCATCAGATTGTTCTGCCAGCAAGACTGTGGCATATTTTCCTGATTACTGATTGATGAGTGATGGCCCAGGTCTGCTATGAATGAGCATGGGTTCCTGGTTTGTGTCCAAGGGCTGAACTACCACAGAGAGCCAGATGATAAGCAGAGTCCTTTATGGTTTTTGTTTTAGTTCTCACCTGCAGGTTCCTGCCTTGATTTCACATCATGAATGACTATGTGGTTTAGGTTGAAACAAACCCTTTTCTTCCCACATTGTTTTTAGGCATAGTATTGATTACATCAATAAATAACAAACATACCAGGACAACATAAAATGCTTCTGCTGATACATCCCACACAGCCAATGCCCACAATCCCAAGTACAGTTCCATTACCACATCACCATTACTTCCAGTAAATGTGAATTAAGAAATCAAACATTTCATAACTCAAAGAAGTTCCCCATTGAATCTCTGAACATGTATCAATTTACAGTGTACAAAGTTTAGTTTTCCAAATACTGCAAAATGTAGCACATCCATTTGGGTGATGCCAGTTCTTTCAGGACCTTAGAGTAACTTCCAGTGGGTGATTCATTTCGTTATACAAAGAAGAGGCAGGACATTTTCTTATAATTTTCTTGATTCTGGCAAGGTGACAGATTTTTTTTCTTCAAACTTTTAGTGTTAACATGGTTACATAGTACTTTTCATGAAAATGTGATTCTTCGAACAAATTCACTTTAGATAGTTGGTCAACTTCTTCATTTCATTACCTAGGATTCCTGTATGAGATTGAGTATGCATGATATATATATTGGATAATTTCTAGTTCTGATTGCTTGTTGCAGCTGTAAAACTGTCAATTTTAATTCTTAAGTATAAGAAATAAATTCAGGCTGGGCAGTGATGATGCATGTCTTTTATCCCAGCACTTGGGCATCCTAGGCAGGCAGTTTTCTGAGTACAAGGCCAGCCTGGTCTACATAGTATGTTCCAGAACAGCCAGAGCTATACAGAGAAACCCTGCCTCGGAAAAAAACATAGAAAAAAAGAAGAAAGAAAAATATTCAGCAGTTTCTTCATCTAGTATAATCCTTCATATTGAGAACCAGTAATTACATGAAGACATTCAGAAAATCTAATAATACCAAAAGAATTGTGTACAGATCTGATTTTTGAACTGAAGTGTATTAACCTTGAATTAGTTTTCTCATTTTTTTCTGATGTGTAGTTTGCCATTCCCAAATTATTTGCAACAGTATGGATTTCATGGATTGGCATTTCTTTAAAAATTTGTGGGAGAATCCAATTAATTTTTTGTAAAGGGATGATGCTTGCTTTTTTGAATATTTGCTGTCATTTTCTTCCAAATGGTTGCTAAAAGTTGTTTGCCAGCCATCATTGATTACCCATAATGAAATAACCTTTGTTGATTGTTGTTTGTAGACCAAAATAGTTAATAGAATTTCCCTCTCTAGTTTTTTAGAAGCAACCTGAAACTCCAAGTACAACAAATTTATTTGTGTTTCTTTAAACTGAAGTCACTGATCTTAGCAGAAATGAGGCATCAAAGCCCTAGACTTCAGTTACAGCATTTGACAAAATTTTATAGTTTCATTTTTCTTTTGGCTAAGGGTTTACCATAATTCGATTAGGTCCTCGCTGTGCATGTCCATAGAACATGCTTTGGTCCTATACTGTCATGTTTCCTTAGTATAAATGTGTAATCAAAAACCCCATACAACTGGGTTTCTAGATATGAGGTCATTGTTTTCCTCTGTCTGGACAGGATGTGGCATTTCCTTAATATGGCTTTTACTGAGGGTCACACCTATGAGCTGACGGTAGCAGATCTCATTCTCTATGACAGGAAGACTTGAAATTTTCTGAATTTTATTTATTCATGATAGAATGCTGTCCTTAGGATTTAGCTATCCTAGTTTTTTTTGTTATTCCAGATGAATTTGAGAATTGCTCTTTCTAACTCTATGAAGAATTGAGTTGGGATTTTGATGGGTATTGCGTTGAATCTGTATATTGCTTTTGGCAAAATGGCCATTTTAACTATATTAATCCTGCCGATCCATGAGCATGGGAGGTTTTTCCATTTTTTGAGGTCTTCTTCTATTTTCTTCTTCATAGTCTTGAAGTACTTGTCATACAGATCTTTCACATGTTTGGTAAGAGTCACCCCAAGGTACTATATACTGTTTGTGGCTATTGTGAAGGGGGTCATTTCCCCAATTTCTTTCTCAGCCTGGTTATCCTTTGAGAATAGGAAGGCTACTGATTTGCTTGAGTTGATTTTATAACCTGACACTTTGCTGAAGTTGTTTATCAGCTGTAGGAGTTCTCTAGTGGAGTTTTTTGGGTCACTTAGGTAGACTATCATATCGTCTGCAAATAATGATAATTTGACTTCTTCCTTTCCAATTTGTATCCCTTTGACCTCCTTATGTTGTCTAATTGCCCGAGCTAGTACCTCAAGTACAATATTGAAAAGATAAGGAGAAAGGGGGCAGCCCTGTCTAGTCCCTGATTTTAGTGGGATTGCTTCAAGTTTTGCTCCATTTAGTTTGATGCTGGCTACCAGTTTGCTGTATATTGCTTTTACTATGATTAGGTATGGGTCTTGAATTCCTGTTCTTTCCAAGACTTTAAGCATGAAAGGATGCTGAATTTTTTTCAGCATCCAATAAAATGACCATGTGGCTTTTTCTTTGAGTTTGTTTATGTAGTCGATTGCATTGATGGATTTCTGTATATTGAACTAACCCTGCATCCCTGGGATAAAGCCTACTTGATCATGGTGGATGATCGTTTTGATGTGATCTTGGATTCGGTTGGCAAGAATTTTATTGGGTATTTTTGCATCGATGTTCATAAGAGAAATAGGTCTGAAGATCTCTTGCTTTGTTGGATCTTTGTGTGGTTTTGGTATCAGCGTAATTGTGGCTATGTAGAAGGAATTGGGTAGTGTTCCTTCTGTTTCTATTTTGTAGAATAGTTTGAAGAGTATTGATGTTAGGGCTTCTTTGAAGGTCTGATAGAATTCTGCACTGACCAAAAAAAGAGAGAGAGAGAGAGAGAGAGAGAGAGAGAGAGAGAGAGAGAGAGAGAGAGAGAGAGAGAGAGAGAGAGAGAGAGAAAAGAGAGAGACATGGAGACATGGAGGCTCTGCTTACATTAGACAGATGTCAACCTCTTTCCAATGTTAGGGGAAAGGACAGGAGAACTCGTTCAGAATTCATACAGGTTGTCAGTACATGTGCCCTATTCAAGCTCACAAGATAACACGAGGGAGTATTGACAAGAACTTCAGGGAAGCAATGCATGTATTTCTCTGTCACAGTATAGTGGATTAATGGGTTTTTGCCCACATGAAAATTCAGTAGGACACATTCTAGTAAGTACCTGCTCTAGGATGAGCAAAGTGCCTCCATAATTTTTTTTATCAACCTGAATGGCAAAGCTTTTGTTTTCACATTAACTCAAGGATGAGTTCAAAGCTGATGACACACAGGAGAAGGACCATTGGAACCAGGGATTTTCAAACACTATTCAGTGAGGGTGTCTTTATATTTTGTCACACTTCAGTGTTCTGACAGGGAAGCCAGCAGTGATGTACAGTGCAACTGTGGGATCAGAAAATGTACACAGAAATGCAAAATTCTGTTTAAGAAGGAAATGTCAATTCCTGCCACCACTATACACCCAGATGAGAGATTGCTCAGTCATGTAGTCTTCATTTGTAATTCCTTGGATTCCTGCACATTATTTTCCAAAGTCATACAATATCATTCTCATGTTGATAGAAATCAGGAACCCCTTTATCCCCAACCACAGAACACGTCATTTCATTCTTTTTTATTTCATCAATTGCTCTTAGTCCATTGGTTATAAGGCAATCTGTCATTATAATTTAATTTTAATTTCCCTGGTGACTGGAGATGCTGATATTATGCAACCTCTTCTTTCCTTATGCACTGACCTAAAGCAGAGACACCAATCATAGGATAGATGGGAGAAAGATGTCTGCCCTAGAGAATATTATGTCTACCTCATCTTTTCCCTAATCAAAGTGTTATTTTGCAGAATCAAAAAATGAGTTTTTCTTTAGCAGAAAAATGAGTCTGCTGTGTTGGAGCACCTAAGTTTTTCATATGAAATATAAACACATGATATGTCTAAGAGGAGGGAATTTCGTTTTTTTAAATATTTTTATTTTATATATTCTTTGTTTACATTCCAAATGATTTCCCATTTCCCGGATCCCCCCTCCACATATGTCCCATAAACCTTCTTCTCTCCATCCAATCTCCAATCACCACCCTCCTTTTTCTCTGTCCTTATAATCCCCTCCAATGCTAGATCAATCCTTTCCAGGATCAGGACCCTCTCCATATTTCTTCATGGGAGTCATTTGTTGTGTGATTTGTGCCTTGGGTATTCAGGGCTTCTGGGCTAATAAATATCCACTTATCAGAGATTGCATTCCATATGTATTCTTTTGTGATTGGGTTACCTCACTTAGGGTGATATTTTCCAGATCAAACCATTTGCCTAAAAATTTTGTGAATTCATTGTTTCTAATTGCTGAGTAGTATTCCATTGTGTAAATATACCACATTTTCTGTATCCATTCCTCCTTTGAGGGACATCTGGGTTCTTTCCAGCTTCTGGCTATTATAAATAAGGCTGCTATGAACATAATGGAGCATGTGTCTTTATTCCATGCCAGGGAATCCTTTGGGTATATGCCCAGGAGAGGTATAGCAGGGTCCTCTGGAAGTGTCATGTCCAGTTTTCTGAGGAACCGCTAGACTGATTTCCAAACTGGTTGTACCATCTTACAGCCCTACCAGCAGTGGAGGAGTGTTCCTCTTTCTCCACATCCTCGCCAACACCTGCTGTCTCCTGAGTTTTTGACCTTAGTCATTCTGACTGGTGTAAGGTGAAATATCAGGGTTGTTTTGATTTGCATTTCCCTAATGACTAATGATGTTGAGCACTTCTTAAGGTGCCTCTGGGCCATCCGAATTTCTTCAGGTGAAAATTCTTTGTTTAGATCTGTACCCCATTTTTAATAGGGTTTTTTTTTTTGGTTCCCTGGTGTCTAACTTCTTGAGTTCTTTGTATATAATGGATATTAGCCCTCTATCAGATGTGGGGTTGGTGAATATCCTTTCTCAATTTGATGGTTGCTGTTTTGTCCTTTTAACAGTGTCCTTTGCTTTACAGAAACTTTGTAATTTTATGAGGTCCCATTTGTCAATTCTTGATCTTAGAGCATAAGTTATTGGTTATCTGTTCAGGAACTTTTCCCCTGTGCCCATGTCCTCAAGGGTCTCCTCCAGTTTCTTTTCTATTAGTTTCAGTGTGTCTGGTTTTACATGGAGGTCCTTGATCCACTTGGAGTGAAATTTAGTACATGGAGATAAGAATGGATCAATTCGCATTCTTATGCATGCTGACCTCCAATTGAATCAGCACCATTTGTTGAAAAGGCTATCTTTTTTCCACTGGATGTTTTTGACTACTTTGTCGAAGATCAAGTGACCATAGGTGTATGGATTCATTTCTGGATCTTCAATTCTATTCCATTGGTCCACTTGTCTGTCACTGTGCTAATACCATGCAGTTTTAACACTATTGCTCTGTAGTATTGCTTGAAGTCAGGGATACTGATTCCCCCAGAATTTCTTTTGTTGTTCAGAATAGTTTTAGCTATCCTGGGTTTTTTGTTATTTCAGATGAATTTGACAATTGCTTTTTCTAACTCTGTGAAGAACTGAGTTGGAATTTTGATGGGAATTGCATTGAATCTGTAGATCGCTTTTGGCAAGATGGCCATTTTAACTATATTAATCCTGCCAGTCCATGAGCATGGCAGATTTTTTCATTTTCTGAGGTCTTCTTCGATTTCCTTCTTCAGAGACCTGAAGTTCTTGTTGTATAGATCTTTCACTTGTTTGTTTAGAGTTGCACCAATGTTGGCAGCTGCCCATACCGCGCCCAAAGATGGGGCTGGTTTCCTGTGCATGAGTCAGCAGGACATGGCTATTGTCCACCCCGAAGGACACAGTGCTCGTGACCCAAGTTTATCACTGCCCGCTCTCGGGGCATGGGAATAAATCATTAAGACCTGGACCATTCAGGTAGCGACATGAGTCTCCTATCATACATAAGCTGTGCCTTTTCCTCCCTCAGGGTCCCCTGCTCAAGAAAGCTGTACAATAAAAGAATGTCCACAGAAGGATCCTGTAGCTATGTGTCGTTCTTGCTGGCGAGACGATAGGCGCGCGACACACCAAGATACTTTATATTGTTTGTGGCTATTGTGAAGGGTGTCATTTCCCTAACTTCTTTCTCAGCCTGCTTATCCTTTGAGTATAGGAAGGCAACTGATTTACTTGAGTTGATTTTATAACCATTCACTTTGCTTAACATCTAAACAGTCCCACCTGAAGAAATAAAAAGGATCATAGAAAGTCTCCCAACCAAAAAAAGCATGGGACCAGATGGCTTCAGTGCAGAATTCTATCAGACCGTCATAGAAGACATAACACCAATACTCTTCAAACTATTCCACAAAATAGAAACAGAAGGAACTCTACCCAACTCGTTCTATGAAGCAACAGTTACGCTGATACCAAAACCACACAAAGATCCAATAAAGAAAGAGAACTTCAGGCCAATTCCCCTTATGAATATTGATGCAACAATACTTAATAAAATTTTTGCCAACCGAATCCAAGAACACATCAAAACGATCATCCACCATGATCAAGTAGGCTTCATCCAAGGGATGCAGGGATGGTTTAATATAAGGAAATCCATCAATGCTATCCACTACATAAACAAACTCAAAGAGGAGGGAATTTCAAATGCATCTCCATTCTATTAGTTCTTCTGTTCTACTTCAGAGGGGCATACTCATCTGCACTATAGTTTTTGCCTTGAGTACTATCTCCCTCTCTTTGGGACATCTACTCTCTACAGTTCTAGGCACACACTCTGCCACTGAGGTCCAATCTGGCAGGCATATTTAAGCGTATTATGTTAACTCCAGGGCAGGTGATGTCTATCTTAATTTCTTGTGCTCATCTCTAGCGTGATTCTAGGAATATTCTTGGGGTATGGGGACTGGAAACTGTTACTGGGGAAGTCTGGAACCTGCTGCTGACCCCTGTCCTTGCCTCAAGCCTGGTAGTGGGGAAGCTTATTATGATGGCAGAGCAGTTTCTGAACTGGCTGCCTGAAGCCTGGGTGATTTTTTCCCTGTAACTAACCTGCCTGGAGCTGTATGGACTTGCCCAATTTATGGAAACAGAGATTTAGTTCTAGTCTCCTGAATTGCTAATTTCAAGCCTGGCATAGAGTCAGACTATCTCAAAGTGAATTCACACCGTATTTATCTTTTCATGGTATGTCACTAAGGAAGATATTTATGTTCCTTTAATTTGCCTGCAATAATCATGTTTTTGATTGTTTTTAATAGGTGACTAGTTACCACTACATAGATGTACCACATTTTCTTTATTCATTCTTCAGTTGAAGGAAATCTATGTGGATTTCCATTTTTGAATATTACATATAAAGCAGATATTAAAATAGTTGAATATGTGTCTTGGTGAAATAGTGGAGCAAGTTTGGGGTATATGGCCTGAAGTAGTGCAGGTTGGTCTTGAGGTAGAACTGTTCTAAGATTTCTGTGAAATCATCAAATATACATCCAAAGAGGTTGTAAGTGTTTGCATTCCCACAAGCATTGGGGAGACTTTTCCTTCCCTGAATACTTCCCAGCACAAACTATCATTTGAATTTTTGATCTTATCCATTCTGACACACATAAGATGGAATCTCAGGGTGCTTTAATTCACATTTTCCTAAAGACTCTGAACATTGACAATTGAGAGGGGTAGGTTGATGACCCCATCCTTCCACTCAGAGCCCTGTCTGTATGCTGTAAATGGTCTCTTTAGGTTCTGTCTCTTGTTCATTATGGCTGAGGTTATCCCCACTGAATCCTGGAAGCTGCTTACATCCAAAGTCTCTCTGACATTCTAGAGATTCCTCCTGTCTCCCACCTACATTCAGCTGAATATTTACATTGGTTCTCTTTGTCCCCTGTGCTGCTGTCTAGTCTTGTCCCCATACTTGATCCTGTCTGTCTTTACCCTCCCCATCTGATCTTCCTGCCATGTCCCTCCTTCCCTCTGCCTCCCCTGAGTATTTTCTCCCCTCTACTATGTGGGATTGAAGCATTCTCACTTGCTTCTTTTTTAATATCCTTTTGTTCTGTGGGTTGTACCATGGATATTCTGTTCATGGGGCTAATGTCCACTTATCAGTGAGTATATGCCATGCATATCATTTTGGGTCTGGGTTATCTCACTCAGGATTATATTTTTGTAGTTTCAACCATTTGCCTGCAAAATTCTTGATGTCCTCACTTTTTAATAGCCAAATAGTATTCTGTTATGTAAATGAACCATATATTCTGTACCCATTCTTTGGTTGCGTGACATCTTCCAGCTTCTGGCTATTAACAAGCCTGCTATGAACATAGTGCCACATCTCTCATTGTGATATGATGGAACATCTTTTGGGTACATGCCCAGGAGTGGTATAGCTGGTCTTCAGTTAAAAATATTTCCAATTTTCTGAGGAACCACCAGATTGATTCTTATAGAGGATGTACCAGTTTACAATCTCACCAGCAATGGAAGTGTCTCTCTTTCTTCACATCCTCACCAGCATGTGCTGTTACTTGACGTTTTGAATCTAGCCATTTTCAGATTTGTGTAAGATAGAATCTCAGCGAAGTTTTGATTTGCATTTCCCTGGTGATTTAGGTTGTTGACTATATCTTTATGTGCTTCTCAGCCATTTGAGATTCCTCTGGTGAGAATTGTCTGTTTTGCTCTGTAGTTTATTTTTTTATTTGATATATTTTTTATTTACAGTTCAAATGGTTTCCCCTCTTCTGGCTCCCCACTCCCTGAAAGTCCCATAAGCTCCCTTCACTCTCCCTATTCCCCCATCCAACTCTTCCCACTTCCCTGTTCTGGTAGTCCCCCATACTGCTGCACTGAGTCTTTCCAGAACCAGGGACCACTCCTCCATTCTTCTTGGACATCACCCATACACCCATACACTTCAAACTATTCCACCAAATAGAAACAGAAAGAACACTACCCAACTTATTCTATGAAGCCACAATTATAATGATAACAAAACCACACAAAGATCCAACAAAGAATGAGAACTTCAGGCCAATATCCCTTATGAATATCGATGTAAAAATACTCAATAAAATTCTTGCCACTGAATCCAAGAACCCATCAAAATCATCATCTCTCTCTTTAGGTTATGAAAGCTTTCTTCTATAATTTTGTTGAAGATATTTGCTGGCCCGTACAGGTGTAAATCTTTAGTTTCATCTATACCTATAATCCTTAGGTTTGGTCTTCTCATTGTGTCATGGATTTCCTGGATGTTCTGGGTTACAAGCTTTTTGCGTTTTGCATTTTCTTTGACTGTTGAGTCAATGGTTTCTATGGTATCTTTGGCATCTGAGATTCTTTCTTCCATATCTTGTATTGTGTTGTTGATATTTGCATCTATGGCCCCTGATTTCTTGCTAAGGTTTTCTATCTCCAAAGTTGTCTCCCTTTGTGATTTTTTTAGTTGTTTCTACTTCTGTTTTTAGATCCAGGATGGTTTTGCTCATTTCCTTCATTTGTTTGTTTGTGTTTTCCTTTAATTCTTTAAGAGATTTTTGTGTTTCCTCTTTCATGACTTCTGCCTGTTGACACAAGTTCTCCTGCATTTCTTTAAGTTTTTTTTGTTTGTTTTGTTTTTGTTTTTTTTGTTTTTGTTTTTGTTTTTTTTTGTTTTTTCGTTTCCTTTTCATTGGCTTCTATCTCTTGAGGCTTATTCTCCTGAATTTCTTTAAGTGATTTTTGTGTTTCCATTATATGCCATTATATGGGTTTCTAACTTATTCATGTTCTCCTGTCTTTTTTTTAAGCGATTCATTTATGTCCTTTTTGTGTTCCTCTAGCAGCATCATGAGCAGCGATTTTAAATCCAAATCTTGTTTTTCTGGTGTGTTGGGGTATCCAGGACTTGCTGTTCAGACACTGCCATATTGCCTAGATTTCTGTTAGTAGCATTCCTACTTTCGTGTTTTGCCATCTTGCTATCTCTGGCATTAGTTCGTCTTGTTGTCACTGGCTGGTGTTTGTGCCTCCTATGAGACTGTAAGGCTATTTCCACAACACTGGATGGCTAGGTTTCCCATGGCACAGATTTCTGATGTGCTGCCCTCCTCTTGGGTGCCCTTGGAGCCCTAGTGTGCCTTGCCCCAGGTTGTCTCTGTGAACCAGGTGATGCCAGTTTGCTCCTTCATGGAGTGATGATGGTGGATGCTGTTGGGACCTTTTCAGAGTGCTGAACACTCTGCCAGGTAGTTGATCCCCCAACTGGGTTGGTGCACAGACAGCTAGCATAGTTGCTCAGGCCCTGAGTCCAGGCAAAGCCCTGACAGGCTTAGCCCTGAGCAATGTTTGCTTCGGGCTATGTCTACTAACTGTTTCTGTCAGCGAGCCAATATGGTTCCATGTGCCCCTACAAGTGCTGGGCAGCTGCGGGGCTAACAACCTCCTGTCTGGGTTGGCACACAAATGGCCCACTGAGCTGCCCAGGGCCTGGGTGCAGGCCAATGCCTGTCAGGCTTAGACCCAAGTGATGTTTGCCTTGGGGTATGTTTGCTAGCTGGCTTAATCTGTTAGAGCACTCTGGCATCCTGTAGCCAAGATGGCAGCAAGTGTGCCCCCTGCAAGTGCTGGGACAGTCTACAGGATAAATGACCTCTTGCCCAGGTTGGCACACAGATGGCCCACCGAGCAGCCCAGGGCCTGGGTGCAGGCCAACGTCTGTCAGGCTCAGACCCCAGTGATGTTAGCCTCAGGCTATGTCTATTAACTGGCTTTGTCTGTTAGAGCTCTCTGGCATCCCGTAGCCAAGATGGCAGTGAGTGTCCCCTGCCAGTGCTGGACAGTCTGTAGGGTAAACAACCTCCTGACTGGGTTGGCACACAGATGGCCCACCGAGCTGCCCATGGTGTGGGTGCAGGCCAACACCTGTCAGGTTTAGACCCAAGTGATGTTAGCCTCAGCCTATGTCTGTGTACCTGGGGCTGTCAGATCTCTCTGGCATCTGGGAGCCAAGATGGCAGAGAGCCTCTCGTAACTGGCTGGCAGGAGGCAGAGGTCTAATGTGGCTTCAGTGCAGTAAAAAGCACTGTAACTTTGCTGCCTCTCACAACCCAGCTGACCGGCGGTGGCCAGTGGTTGCGGGCACAGGGCCTGCCTAGACTCTCTCACCTTGGTTCCACAGGTGGTGGCCCTCTCTGCTGGACAAACTGCTGCTGCCACTGCCTATTATTATTATTATTATTATTATTATTATTATTTTATGTGAGTACAGTGTAGCTGTATTGAAACACTCCAGAAGAGGGCATCAGATCTCATTATGGATGGTTATTAGCCACCATGTGGTTGCTGGGATTTGAACTCAGGACCTTCAGAAGAGCAGTCGGTGCTCTTAACCACTGAGACATCTCTCCAGCCTCTATTGGCTACTTTTTGTCAAGAGATTTTAGATGGACTTTTTTAATTTCTGAGAACTTTGTAATTTATGTCTGGAGTACCTTAGTGTTATGAATTTTCTTCTTAGGACTCCTTTTGCTTCATCCCATGAGTTTGGGTATGTTTTTTCTTCCTTTTCACTCTCTTCTTGAAATTCCTTAATTTATTTAATTTCTTTCTTTAGTTCTTCCCTGACCCAGACATCAATGACTCTAAAGTTGTTCAGTTGACCTGTGTGTGTGTGTGTGTGTGTGTGTGTGTGTGTGTGTGTGTGTATAGGCTGTCTATTGCTGAAATCCAACTTTAATACATGGTGGTTTGATAAGATATAAGACATAATTTTCATTTTCTTGTATCTGTTGAGGCTTGCTTTGTGACTGAGTATTGCTTAATTTTGGAGAAGTTTCCATAAGGTACTGAGGAGATGGTATAGTCTTCTTGTCAGTGTTTAATGTTTCATAGATATCTTCTAAGACCATTTGATTCATAATATTAGTTAGTTTCCTTCTTTCCTGTTTTGTTTTTGCCTGGATGACCTATTGTTGATGAGATTTGTGTGTTAAAGTCTATCACTATTAACGTGCATGATTTAATGTACAATTTAAGATTTAGCAGTATTTCTTTAACTAATGCAGGTGCCATTGTATTTGGACCATTAATGTTCAGAATTGAGACGTCATCTTTGTAGATTTTATTTTATTTAATGAAAATATAATGGTTTTGAAATATCCTTACCCATGTCTTCTGATGAATTTTGGTTAAAAGTTCATTTCCTTTCATAACAGAAGGGCTACTCCAGGTCCCTTCCTGGTCCGTTTGCTTGAAAAACTTATTTTCCAGCTTATGACTCTGATGTAACATGTATCTTTATTGCTGGAGTGTATTTCTTATGTATAACAGAATGACAGATCTTTTGTTCACATCCATTCTGTTATTATGTTTTTTTTTTGTGGGGAATTGAGTCTATTGATGTTGAGAGATGCTAATAACCATTGAATGCTAATTCCAGTTACTTTTACTTTGCTGTGTGTGTGTGTGTGTGTGTGTGTGTTGTATCTATTTTATTTTACTTGCATGAAATTACTTAGTCTCTGTGTTTTCTTCCATTTAGTTATGTTTCTTAAGTTGGTATTCATGTATTTTTGTAGTGTTTGATTGATAGATAGATCTCATTCAAATTTGCATTGTGTAGAAATACCTTGTTTTCTCCATCTATGGAGTTAGAAAATTTTATTGTGTATAGTAGTATACGTTGGACTCTGTGGCTTTTTGGAGGCTGCAAGATATCTGTCCAGGCTCTTCTAACTTTTCATGTCACAGTGCTGAAAAGTGGTACAATTCTGATAGGTCTGCCTCTGTATGTTATCTGGCCTTTCCCCCTTGCAGCTCTTAATATTCTCTCTTTGTTTTGTAGATTTTTCTTTTGATTATTTTGTTGTTGAAGTATTTTCTTCCCTGTTAAAGACTAGTTGGTGTTTTGTAGGATTTTTGCATGTTTATAGTCATCTCTGTCTTCAGTTTGGGAAAGTTTTCTTCCAAAGTTTGTTGAAAACATTTTCTTGTCTCTAGAGTTTGGACTCTTCGTCTCCCATTTCTTCTATTGTTAGGTTAGGTCTTTTAGTGAAATCTTAGATTTCATGGATATTTTTATATGGAATTTTTCAGATTTACTATTTTCCTTGACTGATATATCAAGTTTTCCTGTTGAATCTTCTATATCTGAGAATCTGTCTTCCAGCTATTGTATTCTCTTGATGTTGTTTCAGAGCTTTGATCCTGTTCTCTAGATTTTCAACCTCAAGGATTCCCACAGGGTATGTTTTCCTTATTGCTTATATTTTCATTTTTATGTCCTGAGCAGTTTTATTTATTTCCTTCACCCTTTTAACTGTATTTTCCTATATTTCTCTAAGGGGTTTATTTGTTTACCCTTTCAAGGCCTCTACATGTTTGAATGTATTTTCCTTTATTTCTTTAAGGGAAAAATTCTTTCCATTACATTTTTATAAGATTCAATTTGAGGCCATTTTCTTGTTCTTTCATTGTGTTAAGATATCTAAGGCTTTCTCTAATATGATAGCTTTGCTATGAATGTGAAGTGTTGCTCTGGCTAATTTTTTGATTGTGTTCTTATCCTGACTTGTAGCCATTTGGTTATACCTGGATATTCCTGTGGTAGTCATTATTGGGAAATTGCCTAACCTGTATGATCCTGATGTTGCAGGCCTCTGATGAGTATTTTTCGGATGGGCAATAGAACTCAGGGAGGATTGAAAATCTCCCAGCAATTGAGTGAGCACCTTTATGGTTCTGAATCAGTAATTCTGATAAATTTGGGAAGAGTGTTGTCTGGGAAATGGAGGTCTTTTGTAACAGCAGGCCATTCAGGGAATCTGGGCATGCCACAGATATTTTGGCAAGTAGGAGAAATGAGTGCAGAAAAGAAATCTAATCTATATGATTCTAGATCAGCAGGTCTGAAGAAGGTGGGTGGATTGGTGGTCTTACAACTTGTCTGTAATATTTGTTCAGTAATTTAGTTACATTAGCAAGGACATAGGGATGGTCCTGTAGCACAGGGTGTCAGAACCTTGTCTCCATTTGGATTTTTTTTGTGAAAAGACACCATAACAAAATCCAGTCTTATTAAAGAATATATTTATTTGGGACTGGATTAAAGTTTCATCAGTTAAGTCTGTTATCATGGTGTGAAACATGGCAACATGCAGATAGTCATAGTGCTAAGAGTCAAGTTTCTACATGTTGAGTTGAAGTAGAAGCTAGGAAGAGACACTCTTTCCACTGGCAGCCAGGGACTGGCTTTATTCTGTATTTGACAGAGCTTGACTATAGGACTTCAGAGCCCACCCCTACAGTGATGTATTTCCTACAAAAAGCCAGATGTACTCCAAGAATGCTATACCCTTTAATAGTTTCACTTTCCATGGGCTAAGCATACTCAAAGCACCACAAATCTTCATAATATGTTGCACATGTTCTTGGTGAAATGTAAAGTCCTTAAGAAGTAGACTATCTAAATGTTGGTTCTGAATATTTTAGGTCCAAACAACTTCTTCAAGGGAGTCATGATTTCTGGGTTTCCCTCACGTTAATCCTACAACGTGCTCTAACCAGGGAGTCTTACTGAGTCTCTACCTTCACTGAGTCTATTTACTTCTTCAGGTTCTGAACTTGATCTTCATATAGAATCACTTTTCCCCCATATGACTACTCTCCATTTGTGTACCAGTCATAGGTTATCCACCATTTAAAAGTTATCTGTAATGGAGCCGATTATATAACATTGTGTTTCAAGTTTTTACCCCACAAGTACAAGTATCAGTGTTTAGTTCTCATTTCCTACAAAAAGAGATGGATTTGGTAGCCATGGAAAGATCCATACCCAGTGATAGATTTTATTTCAGCTCTTGTACAGATTGATAGAAATCATCTCATCCGCAATATGCACACACACACACACACACACACACACACACACACATGCACGCATGTGCACACATAGTCACAGACATACAGTCACTCATATTCATGCACTGAGCATGAGAAAGGGAAAGAGAAAGGAAAGAGAAAGAGAAAGAGAGAGACACAGGTAGAGACAGTGAGACATAAATCAAAGTGCAAGGAAGACACCAAGAAACTTCCCTTTTATGGTGGAAAGGAGTTCATGTTGAAGACAAATATTATTTACAGTAATTTTTTGAGAGTGTTTATCCAGTTAACATGAAACCTGCATGCTATGATTTTTAAAAAATTCACATAATGTGTCCCTCAGGGGATACATGTTAAATTAAGATAGGTTAACTATAGTTGAATGACATAATTGACTTTATACTCTATATTTTTCACAGAAGGAAAAGGGAATTTATTCCTGAAATGGCCAAAGTATAAACTTGTCAATAAAATAAATCTTATTCATAAGTGCTATGGACTCAAAGTCAACTTGTCATCTAGAACTAGATGCCATATGTAGTTGTATCCAAAATTTATATTAGTAGTAATGGCAAAAAATATAGATTTTTATATAATCACTATTTGGATTTTTTTTATTTTTGGATTTTGTTTTTTTGGGACAGGGTTTCTCTGTATAGCAATGGCTGTCCTGGAACTCACTCTGTAGACCAGGCTGGCTTTTAACTCAGACATCTGCCTGCCTCTGCCTTCAAGAGTGCCGGGTGCACCACCACCACCCGGCCTACTATTTGGATTATTTGATATATGATTTACTTTCTCTTACTTTTATGCAGTTAGTGTGTTTTCTATTCAACTTGTATAGTTTCTCCAGAGGTCCCAGGATCCCAGGATGAAATAGAGACTGTTATTCCAACATCACAGGTGACACATTTCACATGCAAACTTAGAAGACAAGTATCAGTTAGATTCCACATATCATCATGATTCAATTGAACACAAATCATCTACTGAATTCCATGTACTCCTTCATTATATTCTATGTCCACAATCTCAAACTGATACTGAGAAGGACTCACAGATTCTTCTTGAGTCCTGAAAAATCCCAGTGTATAACCTGAGTCTATCTGAGCTTCAAATAAAGAACTGTATATTGTCACAGGAATTACACATTACAGTTCCTAGAGGAACAGTGTACATGAGAGGCATAGAAATGATCCTGGAGAAAAGAAAAAAAAGGATTATAGAGTTGAATACAGTATATTTTGTTAAAATATTTATTGAAATAACATATTTGAAATAATATAAATTATTTAGATCTCTTTGATGAGAGGAAATACATTAGTTTCTTAGTTTCTTAGCAACAAACTAAGAAATAAATAGAAAGCAAGGAAAGACAAGCTCTCCAGTGAGTTCATGAGGAGTTGCCTGCAGCTAACTGAAGCTCAGTGGGTGTCACTGTCTCCATTGTCCTCACAGTCTTGGTGCTGCAGCCTCACACATTTTAATCCCTGCCCTATCTATACAATTTCTTCACAACTCACAGAACACCACGGTAATCTGTGACCATATCTGGTTCTGTGCTGGATCTAATATGTTAGGTTCCCACAAAATGCCCTAATCGGGGAACCTAACTGAATTTCTTCCCTGAGTCCAGAAATCCCATGTCTTCAGGGTCCTTTGTTCTGGATCTGATAGTTTTCTGAAATGGAATCAGATTTCCCATGTGTGAGACTCTTAATTTTTTTAATTTCTGGGCACATCCCACTTTTAAATTATTATTTTTTTGATGTTAGTATTTTTTATAATCTTCATTTACATTCAAAATGCTAAAACCTTTTAAGATTTCCCACATCCCTGAAAACCTCCAACACCTCCTCCTACCCCATGCCTCCAACTATATGATGATCCTCCACCCCATCAACTCCCACCCACCCCCTCCTCCGATTTCCCTTTTTGGGGCATCTTTTGAACCTTCACAGGACCAAGGACCTCTCATCCCACTGATGCCTGACAAGACATTCCTGTGCCACATTTTTGGCTGGAACCATGTGTACCTCTTGGTTGATGGTTTAGTCCCTGGGAATCTGAGGGCTGCTGGTTGGCTGACCTCCTTGTTCTTCCCATGGTGCTGTAAACACTTTCAGCTCCTCCAGTCTACCCTCCAACTCCTCCATTGTGGACCCCAAACACACTTCAATGGTTGGTTGCTAGCATTTGCCTCTGTATGTGTAAGGCTCTGACAGGGCCCCTCTGGAAACCACCATAACAGACTCCTTTCAGTATGCATTTCATGTTGTCCATAATCGTGTTGGGGTTTGGTGACTGTTTATAGGATGAATCCCCTGGTAGGGCAGTCTCTGTGTGGCTTTTCCTTTAGTTTCTGCTCCGCACTTTGTCTCCTTTATTGCTCCTGTGAGTATTTTGCTGTCTTTCTCAGAGGAATCAAAGCAACCCCACTTCACCCCTCTTTCTTGAGCTTATTGTGCTCTGTGAATTGTAACTTGTTTATTTTGAGCTTTTGGCCTAACATCCACTTATCAGTGAGTGCATACTATGTGTGTTCTTTTGTGATTGGGTTACTTCACTCAGGATGACACTTTCTAGATCCATCCATTTGCCTAAGAATTTCATGAATTCATTGTTTTTAATAGCTGAATAGTACTCCATTGTGTATATATTCCACAGTTTCTGGATCCATTCCTTCGTTGAAGGATATTTAGGTTCTTTCCAGCTTCTGGCTATTATAAATAAGGCAACTATGATCATAGTGGACCATGTGCCCAGGAGTAAGACTAGCTGGGTCCTCAGATAGTACTATGTATAATTTTCTGAGGAACCACCAAACTGATTTCCAGAGTAGTTTTACCAGCTTGGAATCCCACCAATTGAGACGTGTTCCTCTTTACTAACACCCTCTCCAACATCTACTGTCCCTTGAGTTTTTCATGTTAGCCATTCTGACAGGTGTGAGGTGGAAACTCAGTGGTTTTTTTTGTTTGTTTGTTACACACAGGGATTCTCTGTGTAGCCATGGTTGTCCTGGAACTCACTCTGTAGACCAAGCTGGCTTCGAACTCAGAAATCTGCCTGCCTCTGCCTTCTAGAGTGCTGGGATTACAGTGGTGTACCACCACCGCCCTGCCTCAGTGTTGTTTTAAATTGCATTTCCCTGATTACTAAGAATGCTTAACACTTCTTCAGGGGTTCATGGCCATTAGAGTTTCCTGAGTTGAGAATTCCCTGTTTTGCTCTGTACATCAAATGAAATGAAGACAAACTTGAAGCAATCCAACTAAAATTGGGGATCAGACAAGGCTGTCCACTCTCTCCCTGTCTATTCAATATAGTACTTAAACCTAGACAGAGCAATCAGACAAAAGCAGGTCAAATGTATACAAATTGGAAAGGAAGAAGCCAAAAATATCACTATTTTCAGACGATATGATCATTTTCTTAAGTGACCACAATTTTTTCACCAGAGAACTCCTAAACCTGATAAACAACTTCAGCAAAGTGTCTGGATATAAAATTAACTCAAATAAATCAGTAGCCTTCCTCTACTCAGAAGGATAAACAAGTTGAGAAAGAAATTAGGGAAATGACCCCCTTCACAATAGTCCCAAATAATATTATATACCTTGGTGTGACTCTAATGAGGCAAGTGAGAGATATGTATGACAAGACTTCCAGCCTCTGAAATAAGAAAGCGATGAAGATCTCAGAAGATGTACTGATCTCCCATACTCATGGATTGGCAGGATTAATATAGTAAAATCAGCCATCTTGCCAAAAGCAATCTACAGATTTAATGTAGTACCCATCAAAATTCCAAATCAATTCTTCATCGATGTAGAATGAGCAATTCTCCAGTTCTTCTGGAATAACACAAAACCCAGGATAGCAAAACCTATTCTCCACAACAAAACATCTCCTGGGACAATCACCATCACTGACCTCTAGCTCTACTACAGAGCAATAGTGATAAAAACTGTCTGGTATTGGTATGAAGACAGGCAGGATGATCAATGGAATAGAATTGAAGACTCAGAAAAGAACCTGCATACCTACAATCACTTGATATTTGACAAAGGAGCTAAAAACATATAGTGGAAAAAAGACAATATTTTTAACACATGCTGCTGGATCTACTGGAGGACAGCATGCAGAAAAATGCAAATTGACCCATTCTTATCTCCTGGTACAAAGCTCAAGTCCAAGTGGATAAAGGATCTACACATAAAACCAGACACACTGAAGCTTATAATGGAGAGAGTGGGGAAGAAACTTGAACACATTGGCACAGGGGAAATTTTTCTGAATAGAACACCAATGGCTTATGCTTTAAGAACAATAATCAATCTATGCGGACTCATAAAACTACAAATCTTCTGTAAAGCAAGGACATTGTCAATTGGACAAAGCAGCAACTGAAAAATTGGGACGAGATCTTTACCAATCCTACATCTAATAGGGGGATAATATTCAATGTATCCAAAGAACTCAAGAAGTTAGACTCCAGAGCGTCAAATTACTCTATTAAAAATGGGGTACTTTTACATTTTATCACTTCTATGAGTCTAGCAATGATACCTGTATGGTTAAAGTTCTTGCTATGCAGATGCCTCTTATTGAGATCCAACCACTCAGCTTTGTTCTGCATGAATATGATAAGGTAAAGCCCAGTGAGTGAACTTATCTGAAAAATATCATGCTGACTGAACGAGGAAGGCATCTTGTGTCAACATGTGCATTCTCTCTCTCTCTCTCTCTCTCTCTCTCTCTCTCTCACACACACACACACACACACACATACACACAAACACGTACACATAGGGACACACACACACAAACACGTACACACAGGGGTTGGAGAGAGACGGGGAGAGGGAGATGGAGAGAGAGAGAGAGAGAGAGAGAGAGAGAGAGAGAGAGAGAGAGAGAGAGAGAGAGAGAATTTGAATAACTTTGTGGAGTTATAGATTACCACACACTATATGTGTATAGATAATCTCTGTGTGTAAAAGTTACAGCAGCCCAGACTCAAAGGAAAAATGGAGCAGAGATTGAGAGAATGGCCAACTCATGGTTGGCCTCAACTGAGACCTAGTCCATGAACAAGTAAGTACCAACCCCTGACATTAATAATGATAGTCTCTTATAATTACAGACAGAGGACTAGCATAAGTATCCTTTGAGAGGCTCCACACCACGGCTAGCCTAAACAGATGCAGAGACTCAAAACCAAGTACTAGACTGAACTCTGTGAGTCACAGGGTAGAGCTGGAGGAAGGATTGAGAGACCTGGAGGGGACAGGGACTCCATAAACAAACAAAGAACAAACAAAAACATAAACAAAGAACCCAATGATGTCTACTCAGCTGGGTGCTTTGGAGCTACAAGAGACTGAACCAATAATTAAAGAGCTCACAGGGGCTGGACCTATGCCCCCTGCACACATGGAGGTGTGTAGCTCCTCATGCAGGTACCCCATCAACTGAGATGGGAGCTGTCATACCTGCCTCTGTTGCCTGCCTTTGGAACCTGTCTCCTAACCCGGGCTACCTTGTGTGGCTTCACTGGAAGATGATTGCCTAGTCTTCCAATGAAATGATATGGCAGGGTAGGTTGACATCCAGAGAGAAGGCTTCTATTGCTCAGAGGAAAGAGGAATGGTGAAGTGTTGGAGGGGGTTTGTGCAGGAGGAATTTGAGGGAAAGGACAGGGCTGCAATTGAGATGTAAAATACATAAATAAATTAATTAATGAAAAAGATTATTTCTTTTTAATTATTATTTTATTTATTTACATCCCAAATGTTGTCCTCCCTCAAAGAGTTCTTCCCCAAATTCCTGCTCTGCCCCAGACAGGGTGTCTTCATTGTGTCCCAGGATCCTGGGACATAACATCTGTTTAGGATTAGACACATCATCTCCCAGTGAAGCCCGATGAGGTAGCCACTCCTTCACTCCTTCCTACATAAGTGCCTGGGGCCTCAGATCAGGCAGTGCATGCTCTTTGTTCGGTGGCTCAGCCTCTGGGACTCCCAGAGGTTCAGGTTAGTTGATACTGTTGTTCTTCCTAAAGGGTTGCCATCCCTTCTGTTCCTTCACTACTTCCCCTACGTCTGTCATAGGTGACTCTGACTTCTGTCCAACATTTGGCTGTATCTGCATTTGTCTCTGATGAAAAAAGTGCATAATGTGGATAGAAATTTGAACAGAAAAAGTCGAGGTATTACTACTTACAGATGATATGATAGCACACATAAACACCCGAAAAATTCTACCAGGGCAATCCTACAGCTGATAAGTGGCTGGATATAACATTAACTCAAATATTTATATCCTATTGTCTATATCAAGTAATGTGGCCTGGTAAGTATGTTCTGGCACTTTTAGGAGATACTGCTATTCAGAGAGAGAGAGAAAGAGAAAGGGAGGGAGAGAGAGAGGTCCCTGATCCATTTGGATTTGAGCTTAGTACAAGGAGACAAGGATGGATCAATTTGCATTCTTCTGTATGCTGACTTCCAGTTGAACCAGCACCATTTGTTGAAAGGGCTATCTTTTTTCCATTGGATGTTTTCAGCCCCTTTGTCGAGGATCAAGTGGCCATAGGTGTGTGGGTTCATTTCTGGATCTTCAATCCTGTTCCATTGATCTGCCTGCCTGTCACTGTACCAATACCATGCAGTTTTTAACACTATTGCTCTGTAGTATTGCTTGAGGTCAGGGATACTGATTCCCCCAGAATATCTTTTTTTTCTGAGAATTGTTTTAGCTATCCTTGGTTTTTTGTTATTCCAGATGAATTTGAGAATTGCTCTTTCTAACTCTGTGAAGAATTGAGTTGGGATTTTGATGGGTATTGCATTGAATCTGTATATTGCTTTTGGCAAAATGGCCATTTTAACTATATTGATTCTACCAATCCATGAGCATGGGAGGTTTTCCCATTTTTTGAGGTCTTCTTCCATTTCCTTCTTCAGAGTCTTGAAGTTCTTGTCATACAGATCTTTCACATGTTTGGTAAGAGTCACCCCAAGATACTTTATACTGTTTGTGGCTATTGTGAAGGGGGTCATTTCCATAATTTCTTTCTCAGCCTGCTTATCCTTTGAGTATAGGAAGGCCACTGATTTGCTTGAGTTGATTTTATAACCTGCCACTTTGCTGAAGTTGTTTATCAGCTGTAGGAGCTCTCTAGTGGAGTTTTTTCGGTCACTTAGGTAGACTATCATGTCATCTGCAAATGATAGTTTGACTTCTTTCTTTCCAATTTGTATCCCTTTGACCTCCTTATGTTGTCGAATTGCCCGAGCTAGTACCTCAAGTACAATATTGAAAAGATAAGGAGAAAGGGGGCAGCCTTGTCTGGTCCCTGATTTCAGTGGGATTGCTTCAAGTTTCTCTCCATTTAGTTTGATGCTGGCTACCGGTTTGCTGTATATTTCTTTTACTATGTTTAGGTATGGGCCTTGAATTCCTGTTCTCTCCAAGACTTTAAGCATGAAAGGATGCTGAATTTTGTCAAATGCTTTTTCAGCATCCAATGAAATGACCATGTGGTTTTGTTCTTTGAGTTTGTTTATGTAGTGGATTGCATTGATGGATTTCCGTATATTGAACCAACCCTGCATTCCCGGGATAAATCCTACTTGATCATGGTGGATGATCGTTTTGATGTGTTCTTGGATTCGGTTGGCAAGAATTTTATTGAGTATTTTTGCATCGATGTTCATAAGGGAAATTGGTCTGAAGTTCTCTTTCTTTGTTGGATCTTTGTGTGGCTTTGGTATCAGCGTAATTGTGGCTTCGTAGAAGGAATTGGGTAGTGTTCCTTCTGTTTCTATTTTGTGGAATAGTTTGAAGAGTATTGGTGTTAACTCTTCTTTGAAGGTCTGATAGAATTCTGCACTGAAACCATCTGGTCCTGTGCTTTTTTTTTGGTTGGAAGACTTTCTTTAACTCCCTCTATTTCTTTAGGCATTATGGGACTGTTTAGATGGTCTAGTTGGTCCTGATTTAATTTTGGTATTTGGTATCTGTCAAGGAAATTGTCCATTTCCTCCAGATTCTCCAGTTGTGTTGAGTACAGGCTCTTGTAGTAGGATCTGATGATTTTTTGGATTTCCTCAGTTTCCGTTGTTATATCTCCCTCTTCATTTCTAAGTTTGTTAATTTGGATACTTTCTCTGTGCCCTTTGGTCAGTCTGGCTAAGGGTTTATATATCTTGTTGATTTTCTCAAAGAACCAGCTCCTGGTTTTGTTGATTTTTTGTATGGTTCTCTTTGTTTCTACTTGATTGATTTCGGCCCCGAGTTTGATGATTTCCTGCCTTCTACTCCTCCTGGGTGAAATAGCTTCTTTTTGTTCCAGGGCTTTCAGGTGTGTCATTAAGCTGGTAATGTATGCTCTCTCCATTTTCTTTTTGGAGGCACTCAGGGCTATGAGTTTTCCTCTTAGCACTGCTTTCATTGTGTCCCATAGGTTTGGGTATGTTGTGTTTTCATTTTCATTGTGTTCTAAAAAGTCTTTAATTTCTTTCTTTATTTCTTCCTTGACCAAGGTATCATTGAGTAGAATATTGTTCAGTTTCCACGTGTATTTTGGTTTTCTGTTGTTTTTGTTGCTATTGAAGATCACTTTTACTCCATAGTGATCTGATAGGATGCATGGGATTAGTTCGATCTTCTTATATTTGTTGAGGTCTGCCTTGTGTCCAATTATATGGTCGATTTTGGAGAAGGTACCATGAGGTGCTGAGAAAAAGGTATATTCTTTTGCTTTAGGGTGAAATGTTCTATAAATATCAGTCAAATCCAATTGGTCCAAAGCTTCAATTAGTTTTACTGTGTCCCTGTTTAGTTTCTGTTTTCCCGATCGGTCCATTGATGAAAGTGGAGTGTTGAAGTCCCCCACAATTATTGTGTTAGGTGCAATGTGTGCTTTGAGCTTTAGTAAAGTTTCTTTTACGAATGAGGGTGCCCTTGCATTTGGCGCATAGATGTTCAGAATTGAAAGTTCTTCTTGTTGGATTTTTTCTTTGATCAGCAAGAAATGTCCTTCTGTGTCTCTTTTGATGACTTTAGGTTGAAAGTCAATTTTATCTGATATTAGAATGGCTACTCCTGCTCGTTTCCTGTGACCATTGGCTTATAAGATTGTCTTCCAGCCTTTTACTCTAAGGTAGTTTTTATCTTTGACACTGAGGTGTGTCTCCTGTATACAGCAAATTGTAGGGTCCTGTTTCCTTATCCAGTCTGTTAGTCTGTGTCTTTTTATTGGGGAATTGAGACCATTGATGTTAAGAGATATTAGGGAATATTGATTATTACTTCCTGTCATTTTTGATGTTCTTTTTATATTTGAGTGGTTATCTTCTTTTGGGTTTGATGAAGGAAGGTAACTATCTTGCTTTTTCCAGGGTGTAGTTTCCCTCCTTGTATTGGAGTTTTCCTCCTATTATTCTTTGCAGAGCTGGGTTTGTGGAAAGATATTGTGTAAATTTGGTTTTGTCATGGAATATCTTGGTTTCTACATCTATGGTGAATGAGAGTTTTGTTGGGTATAGTAGTCTTGGCTGACATTTGTGTTCTCTTAGAGTCTGCATGAGATCTGCCCAGGATCTTCTAGCTTTCATGGTCTCTGGTGAGAAGTCTGGTGTGATTCTGATAGGTCTTCCTTTATATGTTACTTGGCCTTTCTCTCTTACTGCCTTTAATATTCTTTCTTCGTTTAGTGCATTTGGGGTTTTGATTATTATGTGACGAGAGGTATTTCTGCTCAGGTCCAGTCTGTTTGGAGTTCTGTAGGCTTCTTGTATATTCATAGGCATCTCTCTCTTTAATTTAGGAAAGTTTTCTTCCATAATTTTGTTGAAGATATTTGCTGGCCCCTTCTGTTGTAAATCTTCACTCTCATCTATACCTATAATCCTTAGGTTTGGTCTTCTCATTGTATCCTGGATTTCCTGGATGTTCTGGGATACAAGCTTTTTGCATTTTGCATTTTCTTTGACAGTTGAGTCAATGGTTTCTATGGTATCTTCAGCATCTGAGATTCTTTCTTCCATCTCTTGTATTCTGTTGTTTATATTTGCATCTATGGCCCCTGATTTCTTCTCAAGGTTTTCTATCTCCAAAGTTGTCTCCCTTTGTGATTTCTTAGTTGTTTCTACTTCTGTTTTTAGGTCCAGGATGGTTTTGCTCAGTTCCATCATTTGTTTGTCTGTGTTTTCCTGTATTTCTTTAAGAGATTTTTGTGTTTCCTCTTTCATGACTTCTGCCTGTTGACTCAAGTTCTCCTGCATTTCTTTAAGTTTTTTTTTTTTTTTGCCTTTCTTCTTTATTGGCTTCTACCTCTTGGGCCTTATTCTCCTGCATTTCTTTAAGTGTTTTTTGTGTTTCCATTAAACGGGTTTCTAGCTTATTCATGTTCCCCTGTATTGCTTTAAGAGATTCATTCATGTCCTTTTTGTGTTCTTCTAGCAGCATCATGAACAGTGATTTTAAATCCAAATCTTGTTTCTCTGGTGTGCTGGCATAACCAGGACTTGCTGATGTTGGAGAGTTTGGTTCAGATGCTGCCATATTGCCTAGATTTCTGTTAGTAGCGTTCCTGCATTTGCCCTTTGCCATCTTGTTCTCTGGAGCTCATTGGTCTTGTCTCCGGCTGGTGTTTCAGCCTCCTGAGAGGCTCTAGGGCTATTTCCGCAACACTGGAGGGCAGGGTTTCCCCTGTTGCAGATTGCTGATGTGCTTTCCTCCTCTTGGGTGCCCTTGCAGCCCTAGTGTTCTTTGTTCCAGATTGTGTCTGTGAGCCAGAAGGTGCCCGTTTGCTCCTTCAGGGAGTGCTGAGGCTGTATGCTGCAGGGACCTTTTCTGCGTGCTGATCTCTCTGCTGGGCAGCAGAACTCCCAACCGGGTTGGTGCACACAAGGCTAGCCTAGCTGCTCAGGCCCTGAGTCTAGGCAAAAGCCTGTCAGTCCAATGTCGGAGCAAAGTTCCCCTCAGCTGTGAGTGTTAATTGGGTCTGTCAGGTGGCTAGGATGGTGGTGTGCACTCGTTCCCTGAGAGTGCTGGGAGAGTCTGCTGGGCTAACAACCTCCTGGCTGGGTCAGCACACAGATGGCCCAACGAGCACCCCAGGGCCTGGGGGCAGTCCAGGGCCTGACCGTCTGAGACCCCTGCTATGTCCGCCTCTGGCTATGCCTGTTAGCTGGTTTGGTTTTGCCTGCTAGGTCTCTCTGGCTTCCCGTAGGCAAAATGGCGGTGGTGCACAAACGGGCCCGGATAAACAACCTCCTGGCCGGGTCAGCACACAGATGGCCCACCGAGCAGCCCAGGGCCTGGGGGCAGTCCAGGGCCTGACCATCTGAGACCCCTGCTATGTCCGCCTTGGGCTATGTCTGTTAGCTGGTTTGGTTTTGCCTGCTAGGTCTCTCTGGCTTCCTGTAGGCAAAATGGCGGCGGTTCGCGCCGGCCCGGGCAAACAAGCTCCTGGCTGGGTCGGCACACAGATGGCCCAACGAGCAGCCCAGGACCTGGGGGCAGTCCAGGGCCTGACCGTCTGAGACCCCTGCTATGTCCGCCTTGGGCTATGCCTGTTAGCCGGTTTGGTTTTGCCTGCTAGGTCTCTCTGGCTTCCCTTAGGCAAAATGGCGGTGGTGTGCGCGCTGGCCCAGGGGAAAAAACCTCCTGGCCGGCTTTGCACCCCTGTGGCCCCCTCCCCCCCCATCAGCCCAGGGCCTGGGTGCAGGCCAATGCCCGTCGGGCTTAGACCCCCGCGATGTTGGTCTCGGGTTATATTTGTGTACCTCAGTCTGATTTCTCTGGCGACCGAGAACCAATATGGAGCCCTCGTAACTGACTGGCGGGAGGCAGAGTTCTGATGTGGCTTCTGTGTGGTGAAAGGCACCGTAAATCCGCCGCTGCTTGCAGCCTGGCTGGCCAGCGATGGCCAGTGGTCGTGGGCGCCGGGTGTCTGGACCCTGTCCGCTTGGTTCTACTGCTGATGGCCCTTCCTCTGGACCAGCTGCTGCTGCTGCTGCTGCTGCTGCTGCTGCTGCCCGCCGGATCTCCCCTCAGTGTTGTTTTAATTTGCATTTTCCTGATTACTAAGAATGCTGAAGATTTCTTCAGGGGCTTCATGGGCATTAGAGTTTCCTGAGTTGAGAATTCCCTGTTCTGCTCTGTACATCAAAGGAAATGGAGACAAACTTGAAGGAATCCAACTAAAATCGGGGATCAGACAAAGCTGTTCACTCTCTCCCTATCTATTCAATATAGTACTTGAAGTCCTAGATAGAGCAACCAGACAACAAAAGCAGGTCAAATGTATACAAATTGGAAAGGAAGAAGTTGAAAATATCACTATTTTCAGATGATATGATCATTTTCTTAAGTGACCACAAAATTTTCACCAGAGAACTCCTAAACCTGATAAACAACTTCAGCAAAGTGTCTGGATATAAAATTATCTCAAATAAATCAGTAGCCTTCCTCTACTCAAAAGGATAAACAAGTTGAGAAAGAAATTAGGGAAATGACCCCCTTCACAATAGTCCCAAATAATATTATATACCTTGGTGTGACTCTAATGAAGCAAGTGAAAGATATGTAAGACAAGAACTTCAAGCATCTGAAGAAAGAAACCGAAGCCGATCTCAGAAGATGTACTGATCTCCCATACTCATGGACTGGCAGGATTAATATAGTAAAATTGCCAAAAGCAATCTACAGATCCAATGTAATCCCCATCAAAATTCCAAATCAATTCTTCATAGATCTAGAATGAGCAATTCTCCAATTCATCTGGAATAACACAAAACCCAAGATAGCAAAAACCATTGTCCACAACAAAACATCTCCTGGGACAATCACCATCCCTGACCTCAAGCTCTACTACAGAGCAATAGTGATAAAAACTGTCTGGTATTGGTATGAAGACAGGCAGTATGATCAATGGAATAGAATTGAAGACTCAGAAAAGAACCCGCACACCTACAATCACTATATATTTGACAAAGGAGCTAAAGACATACAGTGGGAAAAAAACAATATTTTTAACACATGTTGCTGGATCAACTGGAGGTCAGCATGCAGAAAAACATCAATTGACCCATTCTTATCTCCTGGTACAAAGCTCAAGTCCAAGTGGATAAAGGATCTACACATAAAACCAGACACACTGAAGCTTATAGAGGAGAAAGTGGGGAAGAAACTTGAACACATGGGAACAGAGGAAATTTTCCTGAATAGAACACCAATGGCTTATGCTCTAAGAACAATAATCAACCTATGGAACCTCATAAAGCTACAAATCTTCTGTAAAGCAAGGATATTGTCAATTGACCAAAGCAGCAACCTACAAATTAGGAAGAAATCTTTACCAATCCTACATCCAATAGAGGGATAATATTCAATGTATACAAAGAACTCAAGAAGTTAAACTCCAGAGTGTCAAATTACTCTATTAAAAAGGGGGTACTTTTGATCCATTTTCTCCTGAATTTCTTTATGTATGACCTTCATGTGTTCCTGTACCAGCATCATGACCAGTGATTTTAAATCCAAATCTTGTTTTACTGGTGTGATGGGGTATCCAGGACATGTTGGTAGAGGAGAATTGGGTTCAGATGTTGCCATATTGCCTTGATTTCTGTTAGTGACGTTCCTGCGTTTGCCTTTTGCCATCTAGATCTCACTGGTGTTAGTTTATCTTGTCAGTGCTGGACTCACCAGTGCAAGCTGCCCCTTCCCAGTTGGCCTCTGGTGCACAGCTTACCTCCTGCACTGCTTGTAGACAGTGTGCTGCTGCCCAGGCTGTTCAGATCCCAAAGCAGGCACCCGAAGGCTCCCGCTGGGGCCTGCTGGATTCACTGGAGCACACTGACTTCTCCCAGCTGGCCGCCCGGAAGCCCAGCTAGCCACTTGCAGGACTTGGAGATGTAATGCTGCCGCCCAGACTGATCTGGATCCGGAAGCGGAGAGAGTAGAGCTAAGGGCTTCTGCCTGAGGCCTTGCCCCAGATTGTGTCTGTGGAGCAGATGGAGCCCGTGTGCATTCCCAGGGAGTGCCGACGGTGTATGCTACTGTGACCTCCCCTGTGTTCCGCTCACTCCGCTGGGCAGCCGATCTGCCAACCGGGCTGTCGCACACAAGGTTAGCCTGGCCGCCCAGTCCCTGAGTCCAGGCAAAAGCCTGGGAGGCCAAGGTCCGAGCAAAGTTCCCCTAGGGCTATGACTGTTAATTGGGTTTGCCAGGTGACTAGGATGGCGGGCGTGCGCGCCCGCGCTCCCTGAAAGCGCCGGGAGAGTCTGCTTTGCTAACAATCACCTGGGCGGGTTGACTCACAGATGGCCCACCAAGCCGCCCAGTTCTTGGGGTCAGTCCTGTGCCTTTTGGGGCCTGGACCCCCGCTTTGTTAGCCTTAGGCTATGCCTGTTACAGGTCTGCCCGCCTGAGCTCTCTGTCGTCCTGCAGGCAAAATGGCGGCGGCGCACTCGCAGGCCTGGGCAAAAAACCTCCTGGTTGGGTTGGCACCCCGATGGCCCCCCGACCCGCCCAGGGCCTGGGTGCAGGCCAACGCCCGTCGGGCTCAGACCACCGCGGTGTTGGCCTTGGATTATGTTTGTGTACCTCAGTCTGTCCGATTCCTGGAGTACGGAACCAAGATGGATGCTCCTCTCCTGACTGGTGGGAGGCCGAGTTCTGAAGTGGCCTCCGTGCAGGAAAGGCGCCGCACAACTGCAGCTGCTTGCTGCCCGGCTGGTCAGCGAAGGTCAGTGGTCGTGGGCGCAGGGCCTAACTGGTCCCTGTGACGCCTTGGTTCCACTGCTGATGGCCCTTCAGCTGGAGCAGCCACTGCTGCCGCTGCCGCCGCCGCCGCCGCCCATAGTAAGCTCCAAAACCCAGGATAGTTAAAACTATTCTCAGCAACAAAAGAAAGTCTGGGGGAATCAGTATCCCTGACCTCAAGCAATACTACAGAGCAATAGTGTTAAAAACTGCATGGTATTGGTACAGTGACAGGCAGGAGGATCAATGGAACAGGATTGAAGATCCAGAAATGAACCCACACACCTATGGCCACTTGATCCTCGACATAGAGGCTGAAAACATCCAATGGAAAAAAGATAGCCTTTTCAACAAATGGTGCTGGTTCAACTGGAGGTCAACATGCAGAAGAATGCGAATTGATCCATCCTTGTCTCCTTGTACTAAGCTCAAATCCAAATGGATCAAGGACCTCCACATAAAGCCAGACACTCTGAAGCTAATAGAAAAAAAACTGGGGAAGACCCTTGAGGACATCGGTACAGGGAGAAAGTTTCTGAACAGAACACCAATAGCGTATGCTCTAAGAGCAAGAATTAACAAATGGGACCTCATAAAATTACAAAGTTTCTGTAAGGCAAAGGACACCATCAAGAGGACAAATCGGCAAGCAACAAATTGGGAAAAGATCTTCACCAATCCTACATCAGATAGAGGGCTAATATCCAATATATATAAAGAACTCAAGAAGTTAGACTCCAGAAAACCAAACAACCCTATTAAAAAATGGGGGTACAGAGTTAAACAAAGAATTCTCACCTGAAGAACTTCGGATGGTGGAGAAGCATCTTAAAAAATGCTCAACTTCATCAGTCATTAGGGAAATGCAAATCAAAACAACCCTAAGATTTCATCTTACACCAGTCAGAATGGCTAAGATTAAAAATTCAGGAGACAGCAGGTGTTGGAGAGGGTGTGGAGAAAGAGGAACACTCCTCCACTGCTGGTGGGGTTGCAAATTGGTACAACCACTCTGGAAATCAGTCTGGCGGTTCCTCTGAAAACTGGGCACCTTACTTCCAGAAGATCCTGCTATACCACTCCTGGGCATATACCCAGAAGACTCCCCACCATGTAATAAGGATACATGTTCTACTATGTTCATAGCAGCCCTATTTGTAATTGCCAGATGCTGGAAAGAACCCAGGTATCCCTCAACAGAAGAGTGGATGCAAAAAATGTGGTATATCTACACAATGGAGTACTATTCAGCCCTTAGAAACAATGAATTCATGAAATTCTTAGGCAAATGGATGGAGCTAGAGAATATCATACTAAGTGAGGTAACCCAGACTCAAAAGGTGAATCATGGTATGCACTCACTAATAAGTGGATATTAACCTAGAAAACTGGAATACCCAAAACATAATCCACACATCAAATGAGGTACAAGAAGAAAGGAGGAGTGGCCCCTGGTTCTGGAAAGACTCAGTGAAACAGTATTCAGCAAAACCAGAACGGGGAAGTGGGAAGGGGTGGGTGGGAGGACAGGGGAAGAGAAGGGGGCTTGCGGGACTTTCGGGGAGTGGGGGGGCTAGAAAAGGGGAAATCATTTGAAATGTAAATAAATTATATCGAATAATAAAAAAAAGATAAAAAAGGGGGTACTTTTACATTTTATATCTATGAGTCTAATAATGATACCTGTATAGTTAAAGTTCTTGTTATGCAGATGCCTCTTATTGAGATCCAACCACTCAGCTTTGATCTCCATGGATATGATAAGGTAAAGACCAGTGAGTGAACATATCTGAAAAGTATCATGCTGACTGAACAAGGAAGGCATCTTGTGTCAATATATGCATATTCTCTCTCTCTCTCTCTCTCTCTCTCTCTCTCTCTCTCTCTCTCTCTCTCTCTCTTTCTCTCTCTCCCACCACACACACACACACACACACACACACCCAGGGGTTGGAGAGAGACAGGGGAGAGAGAGATGGAGAGAGAGAGAGAGAGAGAGAGAGAGAGAGAGAGAGAGAGAGAGAGAGAGAGAGAGAGAGAGAGAGAATTTGAATAAATATGTGGACTTATAGATTACCACACACTATATGTGTATAGATAAACTCTGTGTGTAATAGTTACAGCAGCCCAGACTCAAAGGAAAAAAATAGAGCAGAGATTGAGAGAATGGCCAACTCATGGTTGGCCTCAACTGAGACCTAGTCCATGAACAAGAACCAACCCTTGACACTAATAATGATAGTCTGTTATGATTACAGACAGAGGACTAGCATAAGTATCCTCTGAGAAGCTCCACACCACAGCTAACCTAAACAGATGCAGAGACTCAAAATCAACACTAGACTGAACTCTGTGAGTCGCAGGGTAGAGCTGGAAGAAGGATTGAGAGACCTGGAGGGGACAGGGACTCCACAAACAAACAAACAACAAAAACATAAACAAAGAACCCAGTGATGTCTACTCAGCTGGGTGCTTTGGAGCTACAAGAGACTGAAGCGATAATTAAAGAGCACACATGGGCTGTATCTAAGCCCCCTGCACACATGCAGATGTGTAGCTCCTCATGCAGCTGCCCCATCAGCTGTAGTGGGGGCTGTCATCCCTACCTAGGTGGCCTGCCTGTGGAACCTGTCTCCTAACCCGGGCTACCTTGTCTGGCCTCACTGGAAGATGATGTGCCTAGTCTTCCAGTGACATGATATGGCAGGGTAGGTTGACATCCAGAGAGAAGGGTCCTGATTCTCAGAGGAAAGAGGGGTGGGGAAGTTTAGGAGGGGGGTTTGTGCAGGAGGAATTTGAGGGAAAGGCCAGGGCTGCAATTGAGATGTAAAATGCATAAATAAATTAGTTAATGAAAAAGATTATTTCTTTTTAATTATTACTTTATTTATTTACATCCCAAATGTTGCCCTCCCTCAAAGAGTTCTTCCCCAAATTCCTGCTCTGCCTCAGACAGGGTGTGTTCATTTTGTCCCAGGACCCTGGGATGTACCATCTGTTTAGGATTAGACACACCATCTCCCAGTGAAGCCCGATGAGGTAGCCACTCCTTCACTCCTTCCTACATAAGTGCCTGGGGCCTCAGACCAGGCAGTGCATGCTCTTTGTTCAGTGGCATAGCCTCTGGGACTCCCAGGGGTTCAGGTTAGTTGATACTGTTGTTCTTCCTAAAGGGTTCCCATCCCTTCTGTTCCTTCACTACTTCCCCTACGTCTGTCATAGGTGACTCTGACTTCTGTCCAACATTTGGCTGTATCTGCATTTGTCTCTGATGAAAAAAGTACATAATGTGGATAGAAATTTGAAAAGAAAAAGTCGAGATATTACTACTTATGGATGATATGATAGCATACGTAAGCACCCCAAAAATTCTACCAGGGAAATCCTACAGCTGATAAGTGACTGGATATAACATTAACTCAAATATTTACATCCTATTGTCTATGTCAGGTAATGTGGCCTGGTAAGTACGTTCTGGCACTTATAGGAGATACTGCTATTCAGAGAGAGAGAGAGAGAGAGAGAGAGAGAGAGAGAGAGAGAGAGAGAGAGAGAGAGAGAGAGAGAGAGAGAGAGAGAGGAAACTGGTAGAAGAGGCACAGAGGACCTGAGTATGTCCCTGATGCTCTGAGTCAGGTGGAGGTGCCAAGGAAACCGTAAGGATTACAGAGGTCACTACATGAAGCCCAGAGTCAGCTGAAAGTAGGTGGAATTTATCTTTCACATTGGTTATCCTGGGTTTCCTGGGATTGTGCATGGTTATGAGGTACACATTGTGGGCATCAGGAACATAACATGGTTCTCCTCCAAGTATCCAAGTACAATTTGTTTGCTTAACCACCGTGCTGGTTCTATGGCACCTGATGTAACAAATAAAATGTTCCTTCTCAATTTTTGCTGCAGTTCTGCTCACAATAGACTGAATATCACATTAATCTATTTGAATCTGTAGGACCCTTTTACAATGACAACCAGGCACCATCATATCTAGTAGAACAAAAGAACTGATCTGAGGTGAAGTGAAATCAGGGCAAGCTTATCATAGTCTGGACAGTGTAGAGTAAGAAGAGTAGTCAGATAGATGGGAAGGATTATTTCTTTTTTTATTGATATATTTTTTATTTACATTTCAAATGATTTCCCCCTTTTCTGGGTCCCCACTCCCCGCAAGTCCCATAAGCCCTAAATGTGATTTACCCATGGTATTAGCAAACATGATCTCTCTCTCTCTCTCTCTCTGTCTCTCTCTCTCTCTCTCTCTCTCTCTCTTGGTTTTTCAAGACAGGGTTTCTCTGTGTAGCCCTAGCTGTCCTGGAACTCACTCTGTAGACCAGGCTGGCCTCGAACTCAGAGATCTGCCTGCCTCTGCCTCCCAAGTGCTGGGATTAAAGGCGTGTTCCACCACTGCCTGGCAGATTATTTCAATAATAATATGTATGAGTGTTGGCCACAGTTAATAGCAGAATATTATATTCTTCATATATGGAAAACAGATCTTAGCAGTTAGTACTGAGAATGATAACTGTGCCATCATTAAATAGTGCACATTTGTTTGAAAACTCCATGTTAGAGAAGATGAATACAATTAATGTCATTTAAGTAATCAGTGGACATGTTACTAAAACTGCAGCCATTAGAGAAACAATTTATGACCAAATCTCCCTGGCTGTCCTTACCCATACAATGTTTCACTGAGTTTTATTGATAAATACTAGCTCAAAACTTGTTCTCATTAAATATTGTTATATTATATAATCATTTAAAAATTCTTCCAGTGTGTGCACAAACCAGAAGGTTAATAGTACATGACACTAAACAGTAGGTTCTAGAGAATTACCATGGCTAGAAGAATGGTCCACATCCTTAACATTAAAACAGTGTTCATTCAGCATAGGCCAGAACTTCCTAGATTCTGAAATGATCCTGGAATTTCCTTGTTGGTGGCTACTGCCCTCTGCTGGTCCTGAACATCACTGCAGAGAGGTTTTTGTGCAGGTTCACACTGGACTTCCCTCACTGTGTCTCTGGCACAGAAGTACATGGCTGTGTCATCAGTTTGCAGACTGTTCAGTTTTAAGAAAACTTGGCTCTTGGTGGTGTCCCTGCTGATACTCAGTCGGGATTTGAGAGCTGAATTATAACCTGTGCCTCCACCATACCACATTGCTCCCATCCACTCCAGACCCTTTCCTGGAGGCTGGCGAACCCAGTGTACGTGATCTCTGGTTAATGAGAACCCAGAGACAGTGCATGTGATGGACAGGGTCTGTGAGGGCTGCACCAGGCCAGGTCCTGACTCCTTCAGCTGCACCTGGGACAGGACACCTGGGGACAAGCAACATCACAATTAGTCATACATCTGCTAGCAGACATGTCTGAGTCCCTCTTCTGAGACCCTGAACACTTACAGCTTGGAAAGGTCAGCAGGCAGAGGAGCAGCACCAGGACAGTCATGCTCTGATGGAGGCTCAATGAGAAGAGGATGGGGCTCCTCAGCAACGCCTGGGCTTTCAGCCTGAGCCTGAGGGCTGCTTTGCATTGGGGGAGGTTCCTGAGAGGATAAAAGGAAGCACTGGACAAGGTTTCCAGTTTGTCCTCCTAGCGACAGAAGTTTATCTTGTGATTTTTAGACCACGTGGAGAATACAATAAGAAACACTTTTCTGGTACTGTCTGGAGGTCAAATTACAGATAAACAGGAAGTTGTAGGATTCATACTGTGTAAGCCTAGGTAGAAAAACCTGGGAATGTTTGCACGAAATGAACCCACAGTTATGAAGTGTAGGCAGAATGGTTTCCCAAGTCCTATGTGCATTTTTATAACTCTGTGTATTCCAGAAGAATATTTAGGATGAGCTGGGCTCTTAGTGATCAGACATAATGCTTAAGGAAGTATTAAATTTATTCTCATGGTGTCAGTGGAGCTAGTTTTGTTATCTCATTTAGAAAATAGATTGCAAGGAAGCCCAACCTAGACATTTAGTCCAATTGATCTCACATATTTATCTAAAAGACGTCCCAAGAGTGTGAATTGGATCCCATATCACTAGGCTCAGATGATTCACCAGGCTACTCAGGATTACCCTGATTATTGCATTTGTGAGGGATGGGAGGTCACCTGTTCAAATCCCTTCAGAACAAGCAGTAACATGCTGCTAGTCTTGAGTGCTGTTAACTGAAGTGCAAAATAATCTGGAGTAGTCCACATTATGGCAAGACATAGGGAAGGCATGAATTTGGGGAATCTGTGCCTTGAGGTGTTGACAACCATAGAGAACAGTTATCACAGAGCTTTTCTCCATGCCTTGGAAATGAAAATCACAGGGAAGAGAAATGAAGGGCTGATTTCAATCTGTAAAGTCAGGCCTGAGAGACTGTCGGTCCATTGCTTACAACTGGAGTCCTCAGCTTTTGGGTTTCTTATTTTGTTGTGCATAATCTTTGTCTTCTGAATGTAAGGGATTGATACATGGTTTAACATTAGGGAGACCGCCATCCTGTGCAGGTTGTGATGGAATCGGTTTAAGTCCACTTATTCAAACTTGGGTATTTATTTATTTTTGCATGATTTTTTCTTTTTTCTTTTCTTTCTTCCTTTATTTTATTTATTTAAATTATTGAAAAGGGAAGTAAAAATACATGGAAAATATTTCGGATAAACACGTTAAAATTGACAATTTTCATGGAAAATTAAAGAGTAAAGTGGTAGACATGTAGAACATCGCTAAATTACTTGAAATATGGAATAGAAACATTTTATGACGGAATTGAAGATTTATGTGGAAAATATTTTTGATGAAATTGTAGAAAAATGTAGAAAAGCATGTTAGAATTGAATATTATCATGGAAAATTCTTTTTAGATATAATAATGGTAGGCATAAAAGTATTCCTAAGTTGACTGAAAGTGGAATTATAAACATTTTCTGATAAACTTGAAGATTTACATGGAAAATTTTTATGATAAAATTGAAGAAATATATAGAAAAACATGTTAAAATTAAAGATTATCATGGAAATTACACAGATGAAATTATAGGCATAAAGATAATTCTAAGTTGATTGAAGGTGGAATTATAAACATTTTCAGATAAAATTAAAGATTTTCATGGAGAATAATTTTGGTAAAATTCAAGAAATATATACACAAACATGTTAAAATTGACTATTTCATGGAAAATTTTACATAAAAATGGTAGATGTAAAAACTCTAAATTAATTGAAGGTGGAATTAGAACCATTTGTGATAAAATCAAAGATTTACATTGAAAACATTTCTGATAAAATAGAGGAAATTCATAGAAAGCCATTAAAATTGAAGATTATCATGAAAAATAATGCAATAAAATGGTAGACATGAAAAAGCATTACTAGATTAATTAAAAGGATTTTAAATTATTTAATTACTTAATTATCAAATTTTTGTTTTCAAGGCAGGGTTTCTCTGTGTAGTCCTAACTATCCTGGATCTCTACCTGTCCTGGAACTCACTCTGTAGACTGTCAAGGGACACAGATGAGGAACAACAAACTGCTTTAGAACTCATGGAATGGGATCCAATGGTTAGCACAAACATGAATACTTGACATTCTGAAAAAAAGACTCTTAATAGTTAAGCCAGGGGATTTTAAGGTCAGTGAAGAAGAGCAGTGGCAGCACTAGCTGATGTGACTTTCTGTTGAAGCTGGACTGGTTATTAAGGTAATGATTTTCTTGTACCCATTTTAGCCCTCAGCATCCTAATATGATTTAATAAAAATTATAGATGAATAGATGTGAATTCTTTAAAGTAGAAATGACTGAGGGTTTTTATATAAAAGTTTAAGTTTGTGATTCTATAAAGATTTTTGTAAGATTGATTTTAAGATAAACAATAAATTAATTGATCCTTACTTTATAGCTGTGACTTGCCGACTATCAGTAAGAAAAAGTGATTGAAAAAGTCACCTCGCTTGCTTACACAATGTGAATGTAAAACACTACTTAGTAATGAATACACATGGATTCTTGGGTTAAGTTGTTTTCTTTACCTGTACTACATAACAATTTTTCATGTAAATATATTGGAGAACATAGCGTCCTTTTATATTTATTCAGGAAAAGAAAAATACAATGTGATTTATGTTTTAATTTTGACGTATTTTGGTGGTTTATGTAAGTAATGGGAGAAAAACAGTGATGTTAGAACATAGCTCCGTCTATTAAATCTGTATGTATGTATATATGTGTAGGGTTGTTGGAATAAATTAAGTAAGTAGCATTTGCTGCATCCATCAAATCCATATATGAATATACATGTCTATTTAAAATTTTGTGGGCCTGCCATTTGAAGCTTTGCTCCATTCCTTCAATGTGTAAATGTATATATCTGTGTGTTTGTAGGACTGTCTGTGTGTCTGTCTGTATGTATGCCAAATGGTTGAAGCCTGCTTGTTGGTGCTCTGGTCCATCTATCCATTATGTCTGTTTGTCTGTCTGACTGTGCATATGTGGATTTGTTGCACCTGATTTGCTTCATGTGTTGTTTTTGTGAAGGAGTGTATAAATTCTCTCTTTCCTTTTCTTTGTAGAAGAAAAGAGTTTAAAGAGTTCAGAATTTCTCACAGGTCACAGTGGATAACAGGCCCAGGTAATAATTAAGATTTGCTCCTGTCAACACTGCTAGTGCCGACCCTGTTTACTGCCTGCCATTATTAAAGAGGGCCCTGCCAGTTGCTATCTGAACTGACCTGTGTCATCTCTCTTGTAGATCCCTCTCAGCTGTTATTAGCAAGGAGCCCAACTGCTGATTCCACACTCACCGTCTTCCTTCCTTCACACTGTTTTGTCGAAGTTGGCCTTTCATAGTAGACCAGGCTTCCAACTAATAGAGATAAACCTGCTTGTGCCTGCCAATTGCTGTAGTTAAAGTGTGCATCACCATTGGGTTTATTCAAGTATTTTTCTTTTTGGTTACTTCAGAGATGAACTGTGTCTCTATTCTCTCTTCTTTTGCTCCTGGTTTTCTCTTTTCCATGAAACTCTCTGCAAGAAAGTCATGGGAAAAAGTCATTTGCAAAGGGCTCGAGACCATGGCCAAGCCCCACACTATTTGTACATATATTCTTTTTGGATGGAGATCCTTATTCTTCAGTGTTTTACCAGACATTTGTTTGCATAAGTGTAGTGGGCACATGGACACTCACTTAATATGTCTTGTTGTAATAACAGTAGTATCCTGTCCAGTTGGGTGGACATTACATTTATGTCAGTAAAATACAAGCTAGGTTCTTTAGGGAACAAGTAACCTCACTTGGTCAAACTGCCTATATCAGATTGTTCTGCTTGCAAGTCTGTGGAATGTTTTCCTGATTAGTGATTGATGAATGATGGCCCAGGCCTGGCATGGATGACCATGTGTTCCTGGTTTGCATACAAATGCATGCTGACCCAACACAAAGAGCCAGCAGATAAGCAGAGTTCCTTTATGGTTTCTTATTCAGTTCTCAGGTGCAGGTTCCTGCCTTGATTCCACGTTCTGGTGTGTTATGTGGTTTAGGATGAAATAAACCCTTGTCTTCCCACATTGTTTTAGGCATGGTATTGATCCCATCAGTAGATAATATACCAGGACAAGATAAAATGCTTCCGCTGAGAGAATGGATGTGGGGACGTTGACAGTCTACCCAACTATCAACACAGTGACATACACAGTCTCCACTGATACAGTCACACATCCCAATACTCAGAGCTACAAGTATAGTTGTATTACCACACAGCCATTACTTGCAGCAAATATCAATGACCAAATCAGAGTTTTCAGAACTCAAAGAAATTGCCCATTGAATCCCTGAAAATGAATCAATGTGTAGTATACAAACTATAGTTTTCTAAATACTGCAAAATGTAACATATCTATCTGCATGATATCATTTCTTTTAGAATCCTTAGAGTTATTTCCAGTGGGTGATGCATGTGGTCATACAAAAAACAGGTAGGACATTTTCTTATAATTTTCTTGGCTTGTGGCCAGATCATAGAATTTTTTCTTTAAACTTTAGTGTTAACATTGTGTTTTTATGAAAATTTGAGGTTCTAACATATTTGCTTTTTGATAGTTGTTCAGTATTTTCATTTCCTTGTGTCAGTGGACTTGGTAATCTTTCCTGAGACTGAGTATGCATGATATGTAATGGATGGGTCCTATTTCTGATTGCAGCTGTAAAAATAAAAATAACATTTTTAAATCTAAATCATCAGAAATGAAGTCAGCAGTATCTACATACCGTATAGCTCTTCATACTGAGTCAGTCATTATATAACAACATTCAGAAAATTTAATAATACCCCAAGAATTCTACACAGATCTGATTTTTGAACTGAAGTATATTAACTTTGAATTAGTTTGCACATTATTTCTGACTTGTAGCTTGCCATTCCCAACTTATTTGCATCAGTATAGAATGTAGGTTGGAGGGAGAGTGGGAGGGAGGGAAGGAGGGAGGGAGGAAGAGAGAGAGAGAGAGAGAGAGAGAGAGAGAGAGAGAGAGAGACAGAGACAGAGACAGAGACAGAGAGAGACAGAGAGAGAGAAGGAATGTGAAAAGGAGAAGTAAACCTCATTCACATCAATTGGCAACTCCTCTTCTGTACCTGGCCTGCATTTCTTACTCAATTGTACTCTAATGAAAACCCACAGCATATGCAGGGACGTCATTATTTTTCTTCAACACACATATATGAATATCAATGGGAAAATAGGAGTGGACTGTGCAAATAAACAACACAGTCTTTGCCACCCATTGAAATGTGGCAGGCAGTAGCTGAAGAGTATTATCAGCCTTGGGTGTTCTGAGAGTCACTCTGAAGATTAGGTATGAAGGGGAACTGGGCTGTCTGCAGAGGCTTCCCCAGTGGAAGGGATGCCAAACCCTGAAGGCAATCTCTCACTCCCAGCCTCCTTGGGCACTTAACCCCTGAACTGGGATAGGTGGTGATAGGTTACTGTGGTAACCTGTCATGGAAACCATTTACATTTTATGAGAAAATATGCATCTCCCAAGCCATTGAAACACACAGATGTAGACGTACAGGCAGACATGCATAGCAGACAAACTAGACAAAGACATAAGTACAAGAACAGACACCCATATGCACAATAATATCCTCTGTTATTCAAAAATTTTCAGTCTATGTTACATATTCTACTTAAAATGAACAATATCATGATTATTTGTTATGTACTGTGATTATATTAGTTCATCCTCATTAACTTCTTTATTTTTCATTTTACTCCTCATGATCCTTCTGGTCCCTTTTAATCTTACATCTCTTCTTTCCTCCTTCCTTTCTTCCTTCCTTCCTGTTTTTCCTGTTTTCCCTCCCCGCTCTCTGCTTCTCTTGTCTACTCACCCAGAAAAGATATTTCAGTGTCTTGCACATGATCTTGTGCATGCCATTTTCTGATAATATCGACAGTAATTGCTAATATCATTAGAACCAACTTCCAATAGACAGAGCACAGGGACTCATTCTTTCCATGCCCACAACTCTTGTTTCCATTATTAGATGTTTTGAAAACTTCAATCATTCTACTTGTTATAAAATTATTTGACATATTGGGTTTAATATCCATTCTTTGGTGATTATACAATATACCTAGCCCAGATGAATTGGTTAAGATGAAGGAGCCCAATTAGAAGCCAGAGGGCAGGAAGACATCTTCTTATGAGGACCCTAACACTCAATTCCATGATCCATTCAATCACAGGGATCTCTGGCTTCTGTCCATTGGTTGGGTGTAAGAATATGTATCTGTCTCAGTCAGCTGCTTCTTGGGCCTCTTGGAAGGCAGCCATGCTAGGCCCCTGTCTGGAAGCAATATTGTCAGTAGTATTATCAGGCCTGCTGGATCGTAATTTGGTCCTGTCACCGAGACTCCTTTCTTTCAGACTCTTCTGTTTTTGACCCTGCAATTCTTTTAGACAGAAATAATTCTGGGTCAAAGTTTACGACTGTGAGATAGCAACCTGATCCCTCCATTTGATATACTGCCTTCTACTGGAGGCAGATTCTACAAGTTCCCTCTCCAAAATGTAGGACATTTCATCTAATGTCCCTCTCTTTGAGTCCTGACTGTCTCTCACCTCCCAGGTCTCTTGTATGTTCTAGAGGCTCCCTAAACCTCCTACCTCTTAAGGATGCCTATTTCCTTTCTTTCTTCTTGCCCCTGGGGCTTCAGTCCTGTTCTGCCCCCAACACTTGATCATGTTCCCCCTTTCCCGTCCTTGTCTCCTTTTCCACACAGGTCCTTCCCTCCCTCTGCCTACCACGATTGTGGTGGCACACACTGGTAGCATTTGGTAAAGGAGGATCACAAGTATTTTCTTATTTCTTTGTTTCCTTCCTTCCTTCCTTCCTTCCTTCCTTCCTTCCTTCCTTCCTTCCTTCCTTCCTTCCTTCCTTCCTTCCTTCCTTCTTTCTTTCTTTCTTTCTTTCTTTCTTTCTTTCTTTCTTTCTTTCTTTCTTTCTTTCTTTCTTTCTTTCTTTCTTTCTTTCTTCATTTATGTTGCATTTGTTGATCACCCTCAACCCAACCACAGTCCCAAATTCTATGTCCCACTCTCCTTCTGCTCTGAGAGGGTGGTAGTACATTCATTATCCCCCAATCCTGTCATATCAAGTCTCTGCTGGACTGGGCATATTCTCTCCCACTGAAGCCAAACAGGGCAGTTCAGGAACTTGATCCTTATTCAAGTAATTATATTTCTGCTTAATTTAAGATTGTGTAGTTTATTTTATTCTTATGCTAATTAGATTTTACTTTCTCTTGAAACTGTAGATTGAAGTCATCAAGAGTTTTCTCTTTTAAAAAGGGAAGGAGTTCATGTTGAAGGCACATATTATTTTTAGTTATCTTCTATTTGAGAGACAGCTATTTACTATTAAATGTTTGTATATTAAATTTGGTAGACAGTAATTTGATAGTTCATTATTGTTATTAATAATAATATTTAATTGTTTATATTTTTCATTAAAAACTCATTTATTTACTTTAATCCTAATGAAAGCTTCCTATTATTCCTCTCCTCCCAGTCCACCCTCTTATTTCAACTCCTCCAGTCTCCTCCCTTTCTCCTTGGAGAATAGGAGTCTCCATATGGATATCAACTTGCCTTGGCTTATCTACATGTAGTACTACTAGGCTCATCTTCTATTGAGATTAGACAAGCTGCTCCAGTTAGAATACAAAGATCCAAGGCAGACAATAGGAACAGAGACAGCCCCAGCACCTGCAGTTAGGGGCCCCACATGAAAACCAATCTGCACACTTGTTTCTTATGTGTAGACATCCTAGGTCTATCCAATGAATGCACTCTGGTTGGTGGTTAAGTCTCTGTAAGTCCCTATGGGCTGAGGTTATTTGATTCTGTAAGTTTTCTTGTGATGTCTGTGAATTCTTAAATTCTTCCTTCTCTTCTTGCAAAGAATTCCACAATCTCTGTCTAAAGTTTGTATGTGAGTATCTGTATTTTTTCCATCCACTGCTCATATGAAATGACAGTTATGCCAGACTTTTCTCTGCAATTATAGAAGAATATCCTTAATAGTGACATAATGAGAGAGATCTCAAAGCATGGGTCTCAATTGGTCATTTGTTGGTTGGACATTCCCTCGGCTTCTTCTACAAACTAATTTCTGAACATCCTGAGTGTCAGACATCCTGTATGTGAACCTAAGGGCTTGTGGCTCTGTTGCTGTCTCCATCCTTCAGTGGGAAGTTATGCCTTGTTACAGGAGGTAGCTTCTTGAGATTCCATATTCCTTATTATTGGGGGTCTTAGCTAGGGTTACCCTCTTATATTTTGAAAAATTCCATTGTCTCTGGTTTCTAGCTTATCTAAGATATGCACATCTCCATTCCAGGTTTCTCTCCAAGTTGTCTGTCCCTGTAGATCACTTGATGACTCCTGTTCCCCTCTCTACACACTCTCACATCCAGTTCCCCTTCTATACCAAATCTAGATGTTTATTTTATTTCCTGTTTTCAGTGAGATTCAATATCCTCCCTGTTGCTTAGCTTCTTTGGGCTGGTGGATTGTAGCTTCGTTATCGACACAATCATGGAAACAATAATGTGAAGATTAATGTAAAAGAGATGATGAAGTCATTAGAAACATGGTCTAATGAAGCAGAATTAACACAAAATTCTTCAAGGAATTAAACAGCTAAAAAGCCACACAGTGTTTCAGTCTAATTAAAATAATCCACGTTATTGGAATAATTATTTCTTCAAGAAACACTTGAGGAGATACAACAAGAATTTTGAAACATCTTAAAATTATTATCAGAAAAATGCAAACAAAACCATCCTTAGCTCTAATCTCTTTCCATTAAGAATGAAGTTTCATGCATGAAAAGAAACAATTGCTAATAAGCACATGGAGAAGGAATACCTCTTAGACACTTAGACAGAGTTTCAGTAAGAGCCAGTCTTTTGGAAAACATTACTGAGTTTTCTTTCTTAAATTTACTTCTGTATTGCACACACTGCAGCACCCTTCCAACATTGTTGGGTGTTCTAAATGAGAGTGATCCTCATAAGCTCAAATGTTTGAACACTTGCTCCCCATTTTTTTGAACATTCTGGGAAGAGGAATAGGTTGTGTTGCTTTGTTTGATGAGTTGTGTTACTGGGGGAGAGATCTTAGAATTAAAAAGACCCATGACATTCCCGTATCCTCTGTGACTACTGCTTGTATTTGAAGAGGTGAGCTCTTGACTTTCCTTCTGACAAGGCTTTGTTTTTTTTTCATTATTTCATTTTTTTATTCGATATATTTTTTATTTACATTTCAAATGATTTCCCCTTTTCTAGCCCCCCACTCCCCAAAAGTCCCATAAGCCGCCTTCCCTCCCCCTGTCCTCCCACCCACCCCTTCCCACTTCCCTGTTCTGGTTTTGCCCTATACTGCTTCACTGAGTCTTTCCAGAACAAGGGGCCACTCCTCCATTCTTCTTGTACCTCATTTGATGTGTGGATTATGTTTTGGGTATTCCAATTTTCCAGGCTAATATCCACTTATTAGTGAGTGCATACCATGATTCATCTTTTGAGTCTGGGTTAACTCACTTAGTATGATGTTCTCCAGCTCCATCCATTTGCCTAAGAATTTTATGAATTCATTGTTTCTAATGTCTGAATAGTGCTCCATTGTGTATATATACCACATTTTTGGTATCCACTCTTCTGTTGAGGGATACCTGGGTTCTTTCCAGCTTCAGGCTATTATAAATAGGGTTGCTATGAACATAGTGGAGCATGTATCCTTATTACATGCTGGGGAATCCTCTGGGTATATGCCCAGGAGTGGTATAGCAGGATCTTGCAGAAGTGAGGTGCCCAGTTTTCTGAGGAACTGCCAGACTGATTTCAAGAGTGGTTGTACCAATTTGCACCCCCACCAGCAGTGGAGGAGTATTCCTCTTTCTCCACATTCTCACCAACACCTGCTGTCCCCTGAATTTTTAAACTTAGCCATTCTGACTGGTGTAAGGTGAAATATCAGGGTTGTTTTGATTTGCATTTTCCTAATGACTAATGAAGTTGAGCATTTTTAAAGATGCTTCTCCACCATCCGAAGTTCTTCAGGTGAAAATTCTTTGTTTAACTCTGTACTTCATTTTTTAATAGGGTTATTTGGTTTTCTGGAGTCTAACTTCTTGAGTTCTTTCTATATATTGGATAAAAAATGGCTGACAAGGCTTTGTTATGATATTACACACTCTATCTCTATGGAATCATGAGCAGAATTAAGTCCTTTCTCTGTAAGTTGCCTTGCACATGGCATTTTATCATCAAAAGAACAAAGTAACAGTGTTTTCCCAGTTACCATGAAATCTGTAGATCAGAACAGTGCAAACACTATGAGTTAGTAAATCATTCAATGTGTCTTCAGGGGATACTTGATAGTTGATCATACAGGTTACTACAGTGAAATGACACAATTTCCTTTTTATTATTTAGGAAGGAGTGAGAGGATATCTTTTCACACAAGAAAAATGGAGTTTATTCCAGAAATAGACAAACTATAAATATTTTCATAAAATAAACCTTATTTTTTAAACCTATAAACTCAAAGTCATCTTGCCATATAGAACTAGATCCCATAAGTGTTTGTATCCAAAATTTATATTAGTCGTAATGACAAAAACATACATTTTTGTATAATTGCAATTTTAACTATTTTATGTATGATTTTCTTTCTCTTGCTTTTATGCTGATAGCATTTTATTTTGTTCACTTTGAACAGTTTCTCAAGACTTTACAGGATTTTATGGTGTTTTGGACTCTAATATTTCATCATCACAGGTGACACAATTTGAAGGCCATATGAACAGACACTTATTAGTTAGGTTCTAGGTATCATCATGCTTTAATTGAACACACATCATCTACAGCCTTACATACACTCCTTCATTATACTCCATGCAGAGGATCCCAAACTGTCACTGACAGAGACTCACAGATTCTTCCTGAGTCCTGAAGCTTCCCAAGATATAATTTGAGTACATCTGAGCTTCAAATAAAGAACTCCTGTACAGATTTTGTCAAAGGAATTATATATCAAAACTGCTGGAAGAACAGTGTAAATAAGACCCCATAGAAAGGATCTTCCACAAAAGAAAAATATATTATAGAGTTGATAAATTCTTTAGATCCCTTTGTCCAAGGGAAATCCATGAGCAAAATCATAAGGAATAAATAGAAAATAAGAAAAGAAAATATATGCTCTCCAATGACTTTGTCAGGAGTTGCCTGCAGCTACCTGAAGCTCAGTGGGTGTCACTGGCTCCATTATCCTCACAGTCTCTGGTACTGCTCCCTGATGCATTTAGTCCCAGCCCTATCTGTACAATTTCTTCAGAGCTCACAGAACATCAGGATGATCTGTGATCTGTGACCATATCTAGGTATGTGCTTGGTTTGATATGTGAGGTGCACATATTGTGTGAGGGTTGGAGAGAGCGAAGGCCATGTGGATTATTTGGTCACTGACTCCAATCAATTCCTTTCCTGACTATATCTTGATTCTTACCCAGTGCCTTAACCAGGGAACCTAGTTGGGTTTATCCTCTGCGTTCAGGGTTCCCAAGTCTTCAGTGTCCTTTGTTTCTGGACCTGATTCTGTTCCCCAAACTGAGTTAGTTTTGCCATGTGTAATGATCTGCTTGTTGTTAATTTCTGAGTATATGCTACATAAAAAATTTTATCTATAGTATGACTGTGGCAGTACCTGTGAGGTTAAAGTTATTTCTATGCAGATGTGTTTGAGATCAAACCTCTGAGCTTTGATTACCATAGACAGAAAAAGAGCTGTCTGTTACCAGTAGAAATCCCATCTCTGTTAAAGGGCTAGCATGATCCTTAGTAATATGATCACTTGGGTTCACAGGCCAAATAGTCTAACAAACTGGTAAGGTAATGTCAGTAAGTAAACATGTCAGATCTTATGAGTGAATCTTATGAGTTAACACTCAGAATGATAACTGTGTTATCATTAAATTGTGGACAAGGTTCAAAAACTTCATGTCAGGGAGAATGAATATCATTTAAGTATACCATAAAAATATTACTAAAACAGCAATCCGGAGAGAAACAATCTATTACCATTCTCCCTAGCTGTTGTCACCCACACAATATTCCAATGAGTTTTCTTGATAAATATCTGCCTAATAATTTTTCTCATTACTGTTATATTACTGTTATATATACTGCTATTGAACCATTTAAAGTTTTCTCTAGTGTGTCAACAAACAAGAAATTTAATAGAATATGCTACTAGAGAGAAGGCTCTAGAGAATTTGCATGGCTGAAAGAAGAGTTCACATCTTTAACATTAAAACAATTCCTCACACAGCATAAAAACATCATTAGTCATTAGGGGAATGCAAATCAAAACAACCCTGAGATTTCACCTCACACCAGTCAGAATGGCTAAGATTAAAATCTCAGGAGACAACAGATGTTGGTGAGAATGTGGAGAAAGAGGAACACTCCTCCACTGCTGGTGGGATTGCAAGATGGTACAACCATTCTGGAAATCAGTCTGGTGGTTCCTAGGAAAACTGGGCATGGCACTTCTAGAGGACCCTGCTATACCACTCTTGGGCATAAACCCAGAGGATTACCTGGCATGCACTAAGGACACATGCTCCACTATGTTCATAGCAGCCGTATATATAATAGCCAAAAGCTGGGAAGAACCGAGATGTCCCTCAATGGAGGAATGGATACAGATAATGTGGTATATTTACACAATGGAATACTACTTAGCAATTTTAAATGATGAATTCATGAAATTCTTAGGCAAATGTTTGGAACTGGAAAATATCATCCTAAGTGAGGTAACTCATTCACAAAAGAAAACAGATGGAATGCAGTCACTGATAAGTGGATATTAGCCCAGAAGCTCTCAATACCCAAGATGCAACTCACATATGAAATCATTCCCAAGAAGAAGGAAGGAGAGGGCCCTGGTTCTGGAAAGGCTGGATGTTGCATTATAGGGGATTGACAGGACAGAGAAGGGGGAGGGGGTTGATTGGGGAACTGGCAGAGAGAAGAGGGCTTATCTGACTTAGGGGGAGGGGGAACCGGGAAAGGGAAAATCATTTGGAATGTAAACAAAGAATATATAAAATAATAGTAATAATAATGATAAAGAACTCAAGTGATCCGGGAAAGACCTTGTTGGTCTTCACTGCCCCAAGCTGGTCATGACCATCCTTGCAGGGAAGTTTTTGTTCAGGTTCACTATGGACTTCCCTTATTGTGTTTCTTGTACAATAGTACATGGCTGTGTCATCAGTTTGCAGACTGTTCAGTTTTAAGAAAACTTGGCTCTTGGAGGTGTCCCTGCTGATGCTCAGTCTGGATTTGAGAGCTGAATTAAAACCTGTGTTTCCATTATATTCCATTACTCCCATCCACTCCAGACCCTTTCCTGGAGGCTGGCAAACCCAGTGTACACCAGTGCTGGTTATTGAGAACCCAGAGACAGTGCATGTGATAGACAGGGTCTGTGATGGTTGCACCAGGCCAGGTCCTGACTCCTTCAGCTGCACCTGGGACAGGACACCTGGGGACAAGCAATGTCAACATTAGTCATACATCTGCTAGCTGACATGTCTGAGTCCCTCTTCTGAAACCCTGAACACTTACAGCTTGGAAAGGTCAGCAGGCAGAGGAGCAGCACCATGACAGCCATGCTCTGATGGAGGCTCTATGAGTAGAGGATGGGGGCTCCTCAGCTAGGCCTGGGCTTTCAGCCTGAGCCTGAGGGCTGCTTTGCATTGGGGGAGGTTCCTGAGAGGATAAAAGGAAACATTGGGCAAGGTTTCTATTTTTCCTCCAGGTGAGAGAAATTTGTCTTGTGCTTTCTAGAGCAACTGGAGAAGAAAATAAAGAACAGTTTTCTGGTACTGACTGGAGTTCAAATTATACATGCAAGAAGTTTTAGGATTCACACTGTGTAGGCCTAGAAAGATAAACATGTGAAAGTTTACAGTAAATGAATCCACGTTCACGAAGTTCAGGCAGAATGGGACTGCAAGTCCTATGTGCATATTTATAACTCTGCATATTCCATAAGAGTATTTAAGTTGGAATTGGCTTATTGTTTTTCAGCATTCTCCTTATGGAACAATTTAAAATTATCTCATAGTGTCTGTAGAGCCAGTTCTATTTTTATCTCATTTGGAAAATAGATTGCAAGGAGGTTCATCCCAGACATTAGTCCAATTGATCTCACACATTTACCTGAAAGAAACCAAAGAGTCTGATTCAGATCTCATTTCACTAGGCTCAGAAAATACTCCCTGCTACTTAGGGGCATTGTACTTGGGGACTAGGTTATGAAAAATCTTGATTTCTGTCAGTCTATATTTCTCTTATGTAGTTTTTTCTCATTCTCTCCCCTGAGTTTATAGCACATACAATCCCAAATTCCCAAATATGATTATTTCCTTGGTGAGCGATGGGATGTCACCTGTTCATAACACTTGAGGATAAGCAGTAACCTTGAGTGTTGTTAACAGAAGTACAAAATAAGGTCGAGTACTCTACATTATGGCAAGAAGTGAAGGGAAAGGCAGACATGGATATGGGGAACCTGTGTCTTTAGGTATTGACCACCATAGAGATCAAGTATTGTAGAGCTTTTCTCCATGCATTGGTAATGTAAACTCCAGGGAGAAGTAAAGGGCTGGATCCAACCTGCACAGTTAGGGCTCAGAGATGTGGGTCTGTTATTGTGATTGGAGTCATCACATTTTGGGCTTCATATTTTTTTGCATAATATGTCTTCTAAATAACAGTAATGGAGGCAGATCTTAATATTAGGGAAACAGCCATACTGTGCAGGTGGTGATGGACTTAGTTTAAGTTCACTTACTCAAATTTTGTTTTATTAAATTGAATTTATTTATTTGTTTGTTTGTTTATTCTTGTTAGAATTTTTGTTCTCAAGACAGTTTTTCTCTGTGTAGTCCTAGCTGTACTGCATCTCTATCTGTCCTGGAACTCACTCTGTAGACTGTCAAGTGCCATGAACTAGAAACAATTAACTGCTTTAGAACTCATGGAATGTGTTCCAATGGTTAGCACAACCATGAATGTTAGGGAACAATTTCAGGTTCTGAAAAGAACACTCTTGATATTTACGCTTGGGATATTTTTAGGGTCAAGGACAGCACCATTAGAAGCACTAACTGGTATAACTCTTGTTGCAGTTATGCTGGTAATTAAGGAAATGAATTTCTTATACCCATTTCATCCCTCCACTTCCTAATATAGATTAATAAAGTTACTAATGAGTAAATGTGACCTTTATAGATTCAATTTGTAAGCATATATAGTTCTGTGTGTCTGTGTGTCTGCTTGTCTGAGTGTATATATGTTAAGTGGTTGGAGTTGCTTGATGATGCTCTGGTTCTTCCATTCATTATGTCTGTCTGTCTGTCTGTGTATTTTTGAAGTTGTTTGACCAAATTTGCTTCATCCACTGTTTTTGTTAATGAGTTTACAAATTTTCTCTTTCCTTTTCTTTCTAGCTGTGTTCCAAAGAGTTTAAAGAATTCAGAATTTCTGACAGCTAACAGAGAGTACCAACCCAAGATAATTAAGATTTGTTTCCATCAGGACTGCTAGTGCAGACCCTGTAAACTGTCATTATTAACAAGAGCCCTGTCAGTTGTTTTCTGAACCAACCTGTGCCTACCCTAGTAGTTTGACCCCTAACAGTTGTTATTAACAAGGACCCCATTTACTGACTCCACACTCAATGTCTTCCTTCATACTGTATTGTCAAAACTGGCCTTTGACAGTAGACCAGGCCTCTCACTAACACAGATACACGTGCCTCTGCCAGCCAAATGCTGTGGCTAAAATGGGTGTACCACTGACCGGCTTATTCACGCATTTTTTGATTATTTTAGAGTTTGTGTGTGTCTTCATTGTGTACTCTTTTTCACCATGGTTTTCTCTTTTCCATGAAACTCTCTGCAAGAAGTTACAGGAAAAAATCTTTTGCAAAGGAAATGAGATCATGGTAAATCCTCACAATATTTGTACATACGTCCCTTTTGGAGGTTGATCCTTATTCTTGGGTGTTTTACCAGCCATTTGTTTGCTTAAGTGTAGTGGTCACATGGACACTCAATTATTGTGTTGTGTTTTAATGACAGTTCCATCCTGACCACTCATGTGGTCATTCTATTTCTGTCAATATAATAGAAACTAAGATCATTCGCGAACAAAGAATCTCACTTGGTAAAACTGCCTCCATCAGATTGTTCTGCCAGCAAGACTGTGGCATATTTTCCTGATTAGTGATTGATGAGTGATGGCCCAGGTCTGCTATGAATGAGCATGGGTTCCTGGTTTCTGCCCAAGAGCTGAACTACCACAGAGAGCCAGCTGATAAGCAGAGTCCTTTATGGTTTTTGATTTAGTTCTCATCTGCAGATTCCTGCCTTGATTTCACATCATCAATGACTATGTGGTTTAGGATGAAATAAACCCTTTTCTTCCCACATTGTTTTTAGGCATAGTATTGATTACATCAATAAATAACAAACATACCAGGACAACATAAAATGCTTCTGCTGAGAATATAGGTGTGGGGATGCTGACAGTCTGCACAACTATCACCCCAACATCACACAGTCTCATTTACTGATACATCCCACACAGCCATTACCCACAATCCCAAGTACAGTTCCATAACCACTTCCAGAAAATGTCAATTAAGAAATCAAACATTTCAGAACTCCAAGCAGTTCCCCATTGAATCTCTGAACATGTACCAATTTATAGTGTACAAAGTTTAGTTTTCCAAATACTGCAAAATGTAGCACATCCATTTGGGTGATGCCAGTTCTTTCAGGACCTTAGAGTAACTTCCAGTGGGTGATGCATTTCGTTATACAAAGAAGAGACAGGACATTTTCTTATAATTTTCTTCATTCTGGCAAGGTGATAGATTTTTTCTTCAAACTTTTAGTGTTAACATGGTGACATGGTGCTTTTCATGAAAATGTGATTCTTCTAACAAATTCACTTTTGATAGCTGGTCAACTTCTCAATTTCCTTAGCTAGGATTCCTGTATGAGTTCAAGTATGCATGATATATAATGGATAATTTCTAATTCTGATTGCTTGTTGCAGCTGTAAAACTGTCAATTTTAATTCTTAAGTATAAGAAAGAAATTCAGGCTGGGCAGTGATGATGCATGCCTTTTATCCCAGTACTTGGGAGTCAGAGGCAGGCAGTTTTCTGAGGTCAAGGCCAGCCTGGTCTACAGAGTGTTTACCAGGACAGCCACAGCAATACAGAGAAACCCTGCCTCGAAAAAAAACAAAACAAAACAGAAAAAGATAAGAAAGAAAGAAATTCATCAGTTTCTTCATCTGGTATAATTCTTCATATAGAGAACCAGTAATTATATGAAAACATTCAGAAAATCTAATAATACCAAAAGAATTGTGTACAGATCTGATTTTTGAACTGAAGTGTATTAATTTTGAATTAGTTTTCTCATTTTGTCTGATGTGTATTTTGCCATTCCCAAATTATTTGCATCAGTATGGATTTCATGAATTGGCATTTCTTTAAAAATTTGTGGGGGAATCCAATTAATTCTTTTTATTAAGTGAAGATACTTGCTTTTTGAATATTTGCTGTCATTTTCTTCCAAATGGTTGCTAAAAGTTGTTTGCCAACCATCATTGATTACCCATAATGAAATAAACTCTGGTGATTGTTGTTTGTATACCCAAATAGTTAATAGAATTTCCCCTCTCTAGTTTTTTAAAAGCAACCTGAAACTCCAAGTACAACAAAATTATTTGTGTTTCCTTAAACTGAAGCCACTGATCTTAGCAGAAATGAGGCATCAAAGCCCTAGACTTCAGTTACAGCATTTGACAAAATATTGTAGTTTCATTTTTCTTTTGGTTAAGGGTTTACCATAATTTGATTAGGGCCTCGCTGTGCATGTCCATAGAACATGCTTTGATCCCATACTGTCATGTTTGCTTAGTATCAATGTGTAATTAAAAACCACACACAACTGTGTTTCTAGATATGAGGTCATTGTTTTCCTCTGTCTGGGCAGGATGTGGCATTTCCTTAATATGGCTTTTACTGAAGGTCACAGCTATGAGCTGATGGTAGCAGATCTCATTCTCTATGACAGGAACAGTTAAAATTTCTGAATTTTATTTATTCATGATAGAATGCTGTCCTAAGGATTTAGAGATTCTTTTCAGCTGAGGAATCCCAGGTCCCCACCTGCCTATGACTCAGAGTTTGCAATTGAGACATATTTCTGTTTGCAGCTAACTTATTTTGGCTTCAAAAGATCTTCTTTTTCTTACTTTTATGCCCCCTTCCATCGTTCTTTTTTGCTCCTTTATACCAGGTAAGATGTGATTGTCTTTATATTGGGTTAGGCTAGTTTTAGTTTTCCCTAAATAACATAATCTGTATAACCGGGGTTTTTTGTTAAGTTTTTAGATGGCTTTTTCATCTTTAACCAGTTCTCTTGTTTTTTTTTTTTCTCCTCTTCCTTTTCCCTCTCACATCACCCCGCTTTTGCTTTCACATCACCAATATTCCCTTGCCCTTGGTCCTCCTTGTCCCTCACTTAACATGTGTCCTCTCTCTAGGGTTCCTGTTCTAGTTCCAAAAGCTGCAAAATAGAATCCAGAGCCTTTGACCACATGAATGTTCTATATAGGACAGAAACAGACATTGTTTGTCCTTTCAAGACTCTGTTATATTGTTTAAGACATTTTCCAGTTCTATTTACATTCCTACAAGGCTTAGCGAACTTGGAGGAGTAGGAAGTGGAAAGGATGTAAGAGGTGAGGCCTGGGTAAGAGCACTCTGAAGTAATGCCTTGTGGACCTGCCATGCCTATCACATTTATACATGTACAATGGCTGTTGTCTTCTCGAGCACTACTTGAGACCAAGCCAATCACAACCTAATATGGATTTTGTAGGTTTATTTCAGTCCTTACTTGTTAGTGAGGATATGTTGGATATAGATAGTTCCTGGAGTGGGAGCATTCATTCTTTGAAATGTGGTCACTAGTGGGTTTTCTATGCTGTAGTCCTTGACTCCACACACGCTCATATGGGCTGCATTGACTTCACTTAAAGATGCCACAAAGTTGAGAGGATATTTTGGTGGAGATATGGAGTGAGTTGAAGAGGAAAATACTTTAGAAATGTAATCATACATATTTAATTATGTATGTGTAACATGTAAATTCCTAAAAAGGAGGAAAAATGGTACCTACTGAATAGTTGTGAAATTTAATTGAATGAATCATCAAACTAAGGTCTTGAGGAAGATTGTGCTAAATGTGATATAAACAGGAAGGCATGGTGGCCTTCAGTGAAAGGAATGAAGCTACTGAGGAGTTTCAAGACAGTAGGATCCAAATATGCTTCATCCATTCTATCCGCATCATGGAAGACACTGGCCTTGTGAAATTAAATCTGGATACAGTCAGTCTTGAGATTAGAAAAGAGAAAGACATGGAGGCTCTGCTTACATTAGACAAATGTCAACCTCTTTCCAATGTCAGGGGAAAGGACAGGAGAACTCGTTCAGAATTCATACAGGTTGTCAGTGCATGTGCCCCATACAGGCTCACAAGATAACATGAGGGAGTATTGACAAGAACTTCATGGAAGCAATGAATGTTTTTCTCTGCCACAGTATAGTGGTTTAATGGGTGTTTGCCCACATGAAAATTCAGTAGGACACATTCTACTAAGTACACATTCTCGGATGAGCAAAGTGCCTCCATAATTTTTTTTATCAACCTGAATGGCAAAGCTTTTGTTCTCACTTTAACTCAAGGATGAGTTCAATGCTGATGACACACAGAAGGACCATAGGAATGAGGGATTTTCAAACACTATTCAGTTAGGGTGTCTATATTTTTCACACTTCAGTGTTTCTGACAGGGAATCCAGCAGTGTCCTACAGTGAAACTGTGGAATCAGAAAATGTACACAGAAATGCAAAATTCTGTTTAAGAAGAAAATGTCAATTCCTGCTATCACTATACACCAAGATGTGAGATTGCTCAGTCATGTACTCTTCATTTGTAATTCCTTGGATTCCTGCACATTATTTTCCAAAGTCATACAATATCATTCTCATGTTGATAGAAATCAGGAACCCCTTCATCCCCAAATACAGAACACGTCATTTCATTCTTTTTTTATTTCATCAATTGCTCTTAGTTCATTGTTTATAAGGCAATCTGTCATTATAATTTAGTTTCTATTTCCCTGGTGACTGGAGATGTTGATGCTATGCAACCTCTTATTTCCTTATGCACTGACCTAAAGCAGAGACACCAATCATAGGATAGATGGGAGAAAGATGTCTGCCCTAGAGAACATTATGTTTCCCTCATCTTTTCCCTAATCAAAGTGTTATTTTGCAGAATCAAATAAATGAGTTTTTCTTTACCAGAAAAATGAGTCTGTTGTGTTGGAACACCTAAGTTTTTCATATGAAATATAAACACAAGATATGTCTATGACGGGGAATTTCAAAGGCATCTCCATACTATTAGTTCTTCTTTTCTACTTCAGAGGGGCATCCTCATCTGCACTATAGTTTTTATTCATTAATTTTATTCACTTTACATCCTCGTCATAGCCCCCTCTCTTCTCAGTCCCACCCTTACAAATACCACACCCTTGCCCCTTCCCTTCTCCTCAGAGAAGGAATGTTCCCCTTGAGTACTATACCCCCTTGGGACATCTATTCTCTGCAGTTCTAGGCACACACTCTGCCACTGAGGTCCAACATGGCAGGAATATTTAAGCATATTATGTTAACTAAAGGGCAGGTGATATGTATCTTAATTTGTTGTGCTCATCTCTAGTGTGATTCTAGGAATATTATTGGGGTATGGGGGCTGGAAACTGTTAATGGAGAAGTCTGGAACCTGCTGCTGACCCCTGTCCTTGCCTCAAGCCTGGTAGTGGGGAAGCTTATTATGATGGCAGAGCAGTTTCTGAACTGGCTGCCTGAAGCCTGGGTGATTTTTCCCTGTAACTAACCTGCCTGGAGCTGTATAGACTTGCCCAATTTATGGAAACAGAGATTTAGTTCTAGTCTCCTGAACTGCCAATTTCAAGCCTGGCATAGAATCAGACTATCTCAAAGTGAGTGCACACCATATTTATCATTTCATGGTATGTCACTAAGGATGATATTTATGTTCCTTTAGTTTGCCTGCAATAATCATGTTTTTGATTGTTTTTAATAGGTGACTAGTTCCCACTACATAGATGTACCACATTTTCTTTATTCATTCTTCAGTTGAAGGAAATCTATGTGGATTCCCATGTTTGAATATTACATATAAAGCAGATATGAAAATAGTTGAGTATATGTCTTTGTGAAATAGTGGAGCAAGTTAGGGGTATATGGCCTGAAGTAATGTAGGTTGGTCTTGAGGTAGAACTGTTCTAAGATTTCTGTGAAATCATCAAATATGCATCCAGAGAGGTTGTGTTTGCATTCCCACAAGCAGTGGGGAGACTTTTCCTTCTCTGAATCCTTCCCAGCACAAACTATCACTTGAGTTTTTTATCTTATCCATTCTGAAACACATAAGAAGGAATCTCAGGGTGCTTTGATTTGCATTTTCCTAATGACTCTGAACATTGTCAATATTGAGAGGGGTAGGTTGGTGACCCCATCCCTCCACTCAGAGCACTGTCTGTATGCTGTAAATGGTCTCTTTAGGTTCTGTCTCTTGTTCACTATGGCTGAGATTATCCCCACTGAATCCTGGAAGCTGCTTACATCCAAAGTCTCTCTGACATTCTAGAGATTCCTCCTGTCTCCCACCTACATTCACCTGAAAATTTACATTGGTTCTCTTTGTCCCCTGTGCTGCTGTCTAGTCTTGTCCCCATACTTGATCCTGTCTGTCTTTACCCTCCCCATCTGATCTTCCTGCCATGTCCCTCCTTCCCTCTGCCTCCCCTGAGTATTTTCTCCCCTCTACTATGTGGGATTGAAGCATTCTCACTTGCTTCTTTTTAATATCCTTTTGTTCTGTGGTTTGTACCACGGATATTCTGTTCTTTGGGCTAATGTCCACTTATCAGTGAGTATATGCCATGTATGTCATTTTGGGTCTGGGTTATCTCACTCAGGATCATATTTTTCTAGTTTCAACCATTTGCCTGCAAAATTCTTGATGTCCTCACTTTTTAATAGCCAAATAGTATTCTGTTATGTAAATGAACCATATATTCTGTACCCATTCTTTGGTTGCGTGACATCTTCCAGCTTCTGGCTATTAACAAGCCTGCTATGAACATAGTGCCACATCTCTCATTGTGATATGATGGAACATCTTTTGGGTACATGCCCAGGAGTGGTATAGCTGGGTCTTCAGTTAAAAATATTTCCAATTTTCTGAGGAACCACCAGATTGATTCTTATAGAGGATGTACCAGTTTACAATCTCACCAGCAATGGAAGTGTCTCTCTTTCTTCACATCCTCACCAGCATGTGCTGTTACTTGACGTTTTGAATCTAGCCATTTTCAGATTTGTGTAAGATAGAATCTCAGCGAAGTTTTGATTTGCATTTCCCTGGTGATTTAGGTTGTTGACTATATCTTTATGTGCTTCTCAGTCATTTGAGATTCCTCTGGTGAGAATTGTCTGTTTTGCTCTGTAGTTTATTTTTTTATTTGATATATTTTTTTATTTACAGTTCAAATGGTTTCCCCTCTTCTGGCTCCCCACTCCCTGAAAGTCCCATAAGCTCTCTTCATTCTCCCTATTCCCCCATCCAACCCTTCCCACTTCCCTGTTCTGGTAGTTCCCCCATACTGCTGCACTGAGTCTTTCCAGAACCAGGGACCACTCCTCCATTCTTCTTGGACATCAATTAATATGCAGATTATGTCTTGGGTATTCCACATTTCTAGGCTAATATCCACTTATCAGTGAGTGCATACCATGATTGATCTTTTGACACTGGGTTGCCTCATTTAGTATGTTGTTCTCCAGATCCATCCATTTGTCTAAGAATTTCATGAATTCATTGTTTCTGATGGCTGAATAGTACTCCATTGTGTATATATACCACATTTTTTTGTATCCATTCCTTCGTTGAGTGACACCTAGGTTCTTTCCAGCTTCTGGCTATTACAAACAGGGCTACTATGAACATTAGTGGAGCATGTGTCTTCATTGCATGCTAGGGACCTCTGGGTATATGCCAAGGAGTTTTATAGCAGGGTCCTCCAGAAGTGTCATGCCCAGATTTCTGAGAAACCGCCAGACTGATTTCCAAAGTAGTTGTACCATCTTGCAATCCCACCAGCAGTGGAGGAGTGTTCCTCTTTCTCCACATCCTTGTCAACACCTGCTGTCTCCTGAGTTTTTAACCTTAGACATTCTGACTGGTGTGAGGTGAAATCTCAGGGGTGTTTTGATTTGCATTTCCCTAATGACTAATGATGTTGAACATTTCTTAAGGTGCTTCTCAGCCATCCAACGTTCTTCATGGGAAAATACTTTGTTTAGCTCCATACCCCACTTTTTAATAGGGTTATTTGGTTCTCTGGTGTCTACCTTCTTGAGTTCTTTGTATATATTAGATATTAGCCCTCTTTTGGATATAGGGTTGGTGAAGATCCTTTCCCAATCTGTCGGTTGATGTTTTGTCCTTTAGACAAGTGTCCTTTGCCTTACAGAAACTTATTAATTTTATAAGGTCCCATTTGTCAATTCTTGATCTTAGAGCATAAGCTATTGATGTTCTGTTCAGAAACTTTTCCCCTGTGCCCATGTCCTCAAGGGCCTTTCCCAGTTTCTTTTCTTTTCGTTTCAGTGTGTCAGGTTTTATGTGGAGGTCCTTGATCCACTTGGAGTTGAGCTTAGTACAAGGAGATAAGAATGGATCAATTCGCATTCTTCTGCATGCTGACCTCCAATTGAACCAGCACCATTTGTTGAAAAGGCTATCTTTTTTCCACTGGAAGTTTTCAGCTCCTTTATCGAAGATCAAGTGACCATAGGTGTTTGGGTTCATTTCTAGACTTCAATCCTATTCCATTGATCCACTTGCCTGACATTGTACCAATACCATGCAGTCTTTATCACTATTGCTCTGTAGTATTGTTTGAGGTCTGGGATACTGATTCCCCCAGAAGTTCTTTTACTGTTGAGAATAGTTTTAGCTATCCTGGGTTTTTTGTTATTCCAGATGGATTTTAGAATTTCTCTTTCTAATTCTAGGAAGAACTGAGTTGGGATTTTGATTAGGATTGCAATCAATCTGTAGATTGCTTTAGGCAAGATGGCCATTTTAACTATATTAATCCTGTCAATCCATGATCTTGGATGATTTTTCCATTTTCTGAGGTCTCCTTTGATTTCCTTCTTCAGAGACCTGAAGTTTTTGTGGTATAGGTCTTTCACTTGTTTGGTTAGAGTCACACCATGATACTTTATACTGTTTGTAGCTATTGTGAAGGGTGTCATTTCCCTAATTTCTTTCTCAGTCTGCTTATCCTTTGAGTATAGGAAGGCTACTGATTTGCTTGAACTGATTTTGTAATCAGCCACTTTGCTGAAGTTGTTTATCAGCTGTAGGAGTTCTCTGGTAGAGTTTTTTGGGTCACTTAATTATACTATCATATCATCTGCAAATAGTGATAGTTTCACTTCTTCCTTTCCAATTTGTATCCCTTTGACCTCCTTATGTTGTCTAATTTCTCTAAATAGAACTTCATGAACTATATTGAAAGGATATGGAGAGAAGGGGCAGTCTTGTCTAGTCCCTGATTTTAGTGGGATTGCTTCAAGTTTCTCTCCATTTAGTTTGATGTTGGCTACTGTTTTGATGTATATTGCTTTTACTATGTTTAGATATGGGCCTTGAATACCTGTTCTTTCCACGACTTTTAGCATGAAATGATGCTGAATTTTGTCAAATGCTTTTTCAGCATCTAATGAAATGATCATGTGTTTTTTTTCTTTGAGTTTGTTTATATAGTGGATGGCATTGATGGATTTCTGTATTTTGAACCATCCCTGCATTCCTGGGATGAAGCCTACTTGATCATGGTGGATGATGGTTTTGATGGGTTCTTGGATTCAGTGGGCAAGAATTTTATTGAGTATTTTTGCATCGATATTCATAGGGATATTGGCCTGAAGTTCTCTTTCTTTGTTGGATCTTTGTGTGGTTTTGGTATCAGCATAATTGTGGCTTCATAGAATGAGTTGGGTAATATTCCTTCTGTTTCTATTTGGTGGAATAGTTTGAAGTGTATGGGTGATATGTCTTCTTTGAAGGTCTAAAGGAATTCTGCACTAAAACCATCTGGTCCTTCTATTTCTTTATGGGTTATGGGTCCATTTAGATGGTCTATTTGATCCTGATTTAATTTGCATATATGGTATCTGTCTAAGAAATCGTCCATTTCCTACAGATTCTCCAGTTGTGTTGAGTATAGGCTTTTGTAGTAGGATCTGATAATTTTTTGAATTTCATCCGTTTCTGTTGTAATATCTCCCTTTTCATTTCTAATTTTGTTAATTTGGATACTGTCTCTGTGCCCTTTGGTTAGTCTGGCTAAGGGTTTATCTATCTTGTTGATTTATTTTTAGGGACCCATCTCCTGGTTTTGTTGAGTCTTTGTATGGTTCTCTTAGTTCCTACTTGATTGATTTCAGCCCTGAGTTTGATGATTTCCTGTCTTCTTCTCCTGCTGGGTGAATTGCCTTCTTTTTGTTCAGGGTATTCAGTTGTTCCATTAAGTTTCTAGTGTATGCTATTTCCAATTTCTTTTTGGAGGCACTTAAAGGTATGGGTTTTCCTCTTAGCACTGCTTTTATTGTGTACCATAAATTTGGGTATGTTGTGTCTTCATTTTCTTTAAATTCTAAAAAGTCTTTGATTTCTTTCTTTATTTCTTCCTTGACCAAGGTATCATTGAGTAGAGTATTGTTCAGTTTCCATATGTATGTGGGTTTTCTATCATGTTTGTTGTTATTAAAGACCACTTTTACTCCATAGTGGTCTGATAGGAGGCATGGGATTATTTCTATCTTATATTTGTTGAGGTCTGTCTTGTGACCAAATATATGATCGATTTTGGAGAAGGTACCATGAGGTGCTGAGAGTAAGGTATATTATTTTGCTTTGGGATGAAAAGTTCTATATGATATATATATAATGGATATATATATATATATATATATATATATATGTATATATATATATATATATATATATATCCATTAAATCCAATTGGTCCAAAGCTTCAATTAGTTTCACTGTCTCCCTGTTTAGTTAATGTTTTCCTGATCGGTCCGTTGAGGAGAGTGGGGGGGTGTGGAAGTCACCCACAATTACTGTGTTAGGTGCAATGTGTGTTTTGAGCTTTAGTAAAGGTTCTTTAATGAATGAGGGTGCCCTTGAATTTGGCACATAGATATTCGGATTTGAGAGTTCTTGGTGAATTTTTCCTTACACCAGTAACAAGTGTCCTTCCATGTCTCTTTTGATGACTTTAGGTTGAAAGTCAATTTTATCTGATATTTGAATGGCTACTCCTGCTCGTTTCCTGAGATCATTGGCTTGTAAAATTGTCTTTCAGCCTTTTACTATAAGGTAGTTTTTGTCTTTGACACTGAGGAGTGTTTACTGTATGCAGCAAAATGTAGAGTCCTGTTTATGTATCCAGTCTGTTAGTCTTTTTATTGGGGAATTGAGTCCATTGATATTAAGATAAATTAAGGAATAGTGATTATTACTTCCTGTCATTTTGATGTTATTTTTATATTTGAGTGTTTATCTTCTTTTGGGTTTGATGAAAGAAGATTTCTATCTTCCTTTTTCCAGGGTGTAGTTTCCCTCCTTGTATTGGAGTTTTCCTCCTATTATTCATTGTAGGGCTGCGTTTGTGGAAAGATATTGTGTAAATTTGGTTTTGTCATGGACTATCTTGGTTTCTCCATCTATGGTGATTGAGGGTTTGGCTGGGTATAGTAGTCTTGGCTCACATTTGTGTTCTCTTAGAGTCTGCATGAGATCTGCCCAGGATCTTCTTTCTTTCATGGTCTCTGGTGAGAAGTCTGGTATAATTCTAATAGGTCTTCCTTTACATGTTACTTGGCCTTTTTCTCTTACTGCCTTCAATATTCTTTCTTTGTTTAGTACAATTGGAGTTTTGATTATTGTATGACAGGAGGCATTTCTGCTCTGGTTCACTCTGTTTGTAGTTCTATAGGCTTCTTGTATATTCATGGGCATCTCTCTCTTTAGGTTAGGAAAGTTTTCTTCTATAAGTTTGTTGAAGATATTTGCTGGCCCTTTCAGTTGTAAATCTTCACTTTCATCTATACCTATAATCCTTAGGTTTGGTCTTCTCATTGTGTCATGGATTTCCTGGATTTTCTGGGTTACAAGCTTTTTGCATTTTGCATTTTCTTTGACTGTTGAGTCAATGGTTTCTAGGTATCTTTGTCATCTGAGATTCTTTCTTCCATCTCTTGTATTCTGTTGTTGATATTTGCATCTATGGCTCCTGATTTCTTCCCAAGGTTTTCTATCTCCAAAGTTGTCTTCATTTGTGGTTTCTTAGTTGTTTCCACTTCTGTTTTTAGATCCAGGAAGGTTTTGCTAGTTCCTTCATTTGTTGTTTGTGATTTCCTTTAATTCTTAAAGAGATTTTTGTGTTTCCTCTTTCATGTCTTTTGCCATTTGACTCATTTTTCCTGCATTTCTTTAAGTTTATTTATTTATTTATTTATTTATTTATTTATTTATTTATTTATTGTGTTTCTTCTTCATTGGATTCTATCTCTTGAGCCTTATTCTCCTGAATTTCTTTAAGTGATCTTTGTGTTTCCATTATATGGGTTTCTAACTTATTCATGTTCCCATGTATTTTTTTAAGCGATCCATTTATGTCCTATTTGTGTTCCTCTAAGCAACATCATGAGCAGTGATTTTAAATCCAAATCTTGTTTTTCTGGTGTGTTGTGGTATCCAGGACTTGCTGTTGTTGGAGAGTTGGGTTCAGACACTGCCATATTGCCTAGATTTCTGTTAGTAGCATTCCTGCATTTGTGTTTTGCCATCTTTTTATCTCTGGCATTAGTTCGCCTTGTTGTCACTGGCTGGTGTTTGAGCCTCTTATGAGGCTATAAGGCTATTTCCACAACACTGGATGGCTAGGTTTTCCTAGGATGCCCCAGGTTGTCTCTGTGAACCAGGTGATGCCAGTTTGCTCCTTCATGGAGTGATGATGGTGGATGCTGTGGGGACCTTTTCAGAGTGCTGAACACTCTGCTGGGCAGCTGATCCCCCAACCGGTTTGGTGCACACACGGCTAATGTAGTTGCTCAGGGCCTGAGTCCAGGCAAAGTCCTGACAGGCTTAGCCCTGAACAATGTTCACCTCGGGCTATGTCTGCTAACTGGTTCTGTCAGGTAGCTAATATGGTTCCACGCGACCCTACAAGTGCTGGGCAGCTGCAGGACAAACGACCTCCTGTTTGGGTTGGCACCCAGATGGTCCACTGAGCTGCCCAGGGCCTGGGTGCAGGCCAATGCCTGTCAGGCTTAGACCAAAGTGAGGTTCGCCTCGGGGTATGTTTGCTAGCTGGCTTTGTCTGTTAGAGCACTCTGGCATCATGTAGCCAAGATGGCAGCATGTGTGCCCCCTGCAAGTGCTGGGACAGTCTACAGGATAAATGACCTCTTGCCCGGGTTGGCACACAGATGGCCCACCGAGCAGCCCAGGGCCTGGGTGCAGGCCAACGCCTGTCCCTCTTAGATCCCAGTGATGTTAGCCTCGGGCTATGTCTATTAACTGGCATTGTCTGTTAGAGCTCTCTGGAATTCCGTATCTAAGATGGCAGCGAGTGTCCCCTGTCAGTGCTGGTCAGTCTGCAGGGTAAACAACCTCCTGTGTCTTTATTGCTGGAGTGTATTTCTTATGTATAACAGAATGACAGATCTTTTGTTCACATCCATTCTGTTATTATGTATCATTTGGGGGGGGGGGAATTGAGTCTATTGATGTTAAGAGATCCTAATAACCATTGAATGCTAATTCCAGTTTCTTTTACTTTGCTGTGTGTGTGTGTGTGTGTGTGTGTGTGTGTGTGTTGTATCTACTATTTTATATTACTTGCATGAAATTACTTAGTCTCTGTGTTTTCTTCCATTTGGTTATGATTCTTGAGTTGGTATTCATGTATTTTTTGTAGTGTTTGATTGATAGATCTCATTCAAATTTGGATTGTCTAGAAATACCTTGTTTTCTCCATCTATGGAGATAGAAAATGTTGTTGTGTATAGTAGTATAGGTTGGACTCTGTGGCTTTTTGGAGGCTGCAAGATATATGTCCAGGCCCTTCTAACTTTTCATGTCACAGTGGTGAAAAGTGGTACAATTCTGATAAGTCTGTCTCTGTATGTTACCTGGCCTTTCCCCTTTGCAGCTTTTAAAATTCTGTCTTTATTTTGTAGATTTTTTTCTTTTGATTATTGTGTTGTTGAAGTATTTTCTTCCCTGTTACAGCCTAGTTGGTGTTTTGTAGGATTTTTGCATGTTTATAGTCATCTCTGTCTTCCGTTTGGGAAAGTTTTCTTCCAAAATATGTTGAAAACATTTTCTTGTCTCTAGAATTTGGACTCTCTGTCTCCCATTTCTTCTATTGTTAGGTTAGGTCTTTTTGTGAAATCTTAGATTTCTTGGATATTTTTATATGGAATTTTTCAGACTTACTATTTTCTTTGACTGATATATCAAGTTTTCTTGTTGTATCTTCTATATCTGAGAATCTGACTTCCAGCTATTGTATTCTGTTGGTGTTGTTTCAGAGGGTTGATCCTGTTCTCTAGGTTTTTCACCTCAAGGATTCCCTCAGGGTATGTTTTCATTATTGCTTATATTTTCATTTTTATGTCCTGAGCAGTTTTATTTATTTCCTTCTCCCATTTAATTGTATTTCCCTATATTTCTCTAAGGGGTTCATTTGTTTACCTTTTCAAGGCCTCTACATGTTTGAAAGTATTTTCTTGTATTTCTTTAAGGGACACTCTCTTTCCGTTATCATCTTTATAAGATTCAATTTGAGGCCATTTTCTTGTTCTTTCATTGTGTTAAGATATCTAAGGCTTGCTCTAATATGATAGCTTTGCTATGAATGTGAATTGTTGCTTTGGTTAATTTTTTGATTGTGTTCTTATCCTTACTTATAGCCATCTGGTTATCTGGATATTCCTGTGGTAGTCATTATTGGGAAATTGCCTAACCTGTATGATCCTGATGATGCAGGCCTCTGATGAGTATTTTTCAGATAGGCAATAGAACCCAGGGAGGATTGAAAATCTCCCAGCAATTTAGTGAGCACCTTTATGGTTCTGAATCAGTAGTTCTGATAAATTTGGGAAGAGAATTGTCTGGAAAAATGGAGGTCCTTTGTAACAGCAGGCCATTCAGGGAATCTGGGCATGCCACAGATATTTTGGCAAGTAGGAGAAATGAGTGCAGAAAAGAAATCTAATCTATATGGTTCCAGATCAGCAGGTCTGAATAAAGTGTGTGGATTGGTGGTCTTACAACTTGTTTGTAGTATTTGTTCAATAATTTAGTTACATTAGCAAGGACATAGGGATGGTCCTGTAGCACAGGGTATCAGAACCTTGTCTACATTTGGATTTTATGGTGAAAAGACACCATAACAAAGTCCAGTATTATTAAGAATACATTTATTTGGGACTGAATTAAAGTTTCATCAGTTAAGTCTGCTATCATGGTATGAAGCATGGCACCATGCAGATAGTCATAGTGCTAAGAGTCAAGATTCTACATCTTGAGTTGAAGGAAGCTAGGAAGAGACACTCTTTCCACTGGCAGCCAGGGATTGGCTTTATTCTGTATTTTACAGAGCTTGACCATGGGACTTCAGAGCCCACCCCTACAGTGATGTATTTCCTACAAAAAGCCACATGTACCCCAAGAATGTCACACCCTTTAGTAGTTTCACTTTCCATGGGCTAAGCATTCTCAAACCACCACAAATCTTCATAATATGTTGCACATGTTCTTGGTGAAATGTAAAGTCCTTAATAAATAGACTAAATGTTAGTTCTGAATATTTTAGGTCCAACCAACCTCTTCAAGGGAGTCATGATTTCTGGGTTCCCCTAATTTTAATCCTACCATGTGCTCTAACCAGGGAGTCTTACTGAGTCTCTACCTTCACCAAGTCTATTTACTTCTTCAGGTTCTGAACTTTCTCTTCATATGGAGTCACTTTTTCCCTGTATGACTACTCTCCATTTGTGCACCAGTCATAGGTTATCCACCATTTAAAAGTTATCTGTAATATAGCCGATTATATAACATTGTGTTTCAAGTTTTTACCCCACAAGTACAAGTATCAGTGTTTAGATCTCAATTCCTACAAAAAGAGATGGATTTGGTAGCCATGGAAAGATATATACCCAGTGATAGATTTTACTTCAGCTCTTGTACAGATTGATAGAAATCATCTCATCTTCAATATGCACACACACACACACACACACACACATACATACACACACACATGTGCACACACACAGTCACGGACATACAGTCACTCATATTCACGCACTGAGCATGAGAAAGGGAAAGAGAAAGAGAAAGAGAGAGACACAAGCAGAGACAGTGAGACATAAATCAAAGTGCAAGGAACACACCAAGAACCTTCCCTTTTACAGTGGAAAGGAGTTCATGTTGAAGACAAATATTATTTACAGTAATTTTTAGAGAGTGTTTATCCAGTTAACATGAAATCTGCATGCTATGATTTTAAAAAATTCACACAATGTGTCCCTCAGGGGATACATGTTAGATTAAGATAGGTTAGCTATAGTGGAATGACATAATTGACTTTATACTCTTTATATTTTTCACAGAAGGAAAAGGGAATTTATTCCAGAAATGGCCAAAGTATAAACTTGTCAATAAAATAAATCTTATTCATAAACGCTATGGACTCAAAGTCAACTTCATCTAGAACTAGATGCCATATGTAGTTGTATCCAAAATTTATATCAGTAGTAATGGCAAACATATAGACTTTTTATATAATTACTATTTGGATTTTTTTTTGATTTTTGGATTTGTTTTTTTCAGGACAGGGTTTCTCTGTATAGCCCTGGCTGTCCTGGAACTCACTCTGTAGACCAGGCTGGCCTTGAATTCAGACATCTGCCTGCCTCTGCCTCCCAGAGTGCTGGGATTACAGGCGTGTGCCACCACCACATGGCCTACTATTTGGATTATTTGATATATATTTACTTTCTCTTTCTTTTATGGAGTTAGTGCGTTTTCTGTTCTACTTGTACAGTTTCTTCAGAGGTCCCAGGATCCCAGGATGTAATAGAGACTGTTATTCCAACATCACAGTTGATACAATTTTCATGCAAACTTAGCAGACAAATAACAGTTAGATTCCACGTATCATCATGATTCAATTCAACACAAATCATCTACTGAATTCCATGTACTCCTTCATTATACTCTATGTACACAATCCCGAACCGATACTGAGAAGGACTCACAGATTCTTCTTGAGTCCTGAAAAATCCCAGTGTATAACCTGAGTCCATCTGAGCTTCAAATAAAGAACTGTATAGATTTTGTCACAGGAATTACACATTAGAGTTCCTGGAGGAACAGTGTACATGAGAGGCATAGAAATGATCCTAGCGAAAAGAAAAAAAAGGATTATAGAGTTGAATATAGTATAATTTGTTGAAATATTTATTGAAATAACATTGTTGAAATAATATAAATTATTTAGATCTCTTTGACCAGAGGAAATACATGAGCAACAAACTAAGAAATAAATAGAAAGCAAGGAAAGACAAGCTCTCTCCTGAGTTCACGAGGAGTTGCCTGCAGCTAACTGAAGCTCAGTGGGTGTCACTGTCTCCATTGTCCTCACAGTCTTGGTGCTGCAGCCTCACACATTTTAGTCCCAGCCCTATCTATACAATTTCTTCATAACTCACAGAACACTACAATAAGCTGTGACGATATCTGGGCCTGTGCTAGATGTTAGGTTCCCACAAAATACCCTAATTGAGGAACCTAACTGAATTTCTTCCCTGAGTCCAGAAATCCCATGTCTTCAGGGTCCTTTGCTTCTGGATCTGATAGTTTTCCCATGTGTGAGGCTCTTCATTTTGTTAATTTCTAGGCACATGCTACTTTTAAATTCTTTTTTTTTAAATCAACTTGTTTTATATATATATATATATATATATATATATATATATATATATATATATATATATATAGTTATTTTCTATATTCTTTGTTTACATTCCAAATGATTTCCCCTTTCCCGGATCCCCACTCCCCATATGTCCCATAAACCTTCTTCTATCCATCCATCCTCCAATAACCTTCCTCCTTTTTCTCTGTCCTTATATTCCCTTCCAATGCTAGATCGATCCTTTCCGGGATCAGGACCCTCTCCATACTTCTTCATGGGAGTCATTTGTTATGCAATTTGTGCCTTGGGAATTCAGGGCTTCTGGGCTTATTACTATCCACGTATCAGAGATTGCATTCCATGTGTATTCTTTTGTGATTGGGTTACCTCACTTAGGATGATATTTTCCAGATCAAACCATTTGCCTAAAAATTTTGTGAATTCATTGTTTCTAATTGCTGAGTAGTATTCCATTGTGTAAATATACCACATTTTCTGAATCCATTCCTCCTTTGAGGGGCATCTGGGTTCTTTCCAGCTTCTGGCTATTATAAATAAGGCTGGTATGAACATAATGGAGCATGTGTCTTTATTGCATGCCCGGTAATCCTTTGGGTATATGCCCAGGAGAGGTATATCAGGGTCCTCTGGAAGTCTCATGTCTAGTTTTCTGAGGAGCCTCCAGACTGCTTTCCACAGTGGTTGTACCATCTTACAGCCCCACCAGCAGTGGAGTAGTGTTCCTCTTTCTCCACATCCTCGCCAACACCTGCTGTCTCCTGAGTTTTTGACCTTAGCCATTCTGAGTGGTGTAAGGTGAAATCTCAGGGTTGTTTTGATCTGCATTTCCCTAATGACTAATGATGTTGAGCACTTCTTAAGGTGCCTCTGGGCCATCCGAATTTCTTCAGGTGAAAATTCTTTGTTAAGGTTTGTACCCCAATTTTTAATAGGGTGATTTGGTTCCCTGGGGTCTAACTTCTTGAGTTCTTTGTATATATTGGATATTATCCCTCTATCATATGTGGGTTTGGTGAATATCCTTTCCCAATTTGATGGCTGCCGTTTTGTCCTTTTTTTATTTTTATTTATTATTTTTTATTTTTTATTTATTTTTTTATTCGATATATTTTTTTTAATTTTTTTATTCGATATAATTTATTTACATATATTACGATATGTTTTTTAATTACATTTCAAATGATTTCCCCTTTCCTAGTCCCCCACTCCCCCAAATCCCATAAGCCCCCTTCTCTCCCTCTGTCCACCCACCCACCCCTTCCCACTTCCCCGTTCTGGTTTTATCGAATACTGCTTCACTGAGTCTTTCCAGAACAAGGGGCCACTCCTCCTTTCTTCTTGTACCTCATTTGATGTATGGATTATGTTTGGGGTATTCCAGTTTTCTAGGTTAATATCCACTTATTAGTGAGTGTATACCATGACTCACCTTTTGAGTCTGGGTTACCTCACTTAGTATGATGTTCTCTAGCTCCATCCATTTGCCTAAGAATTTAATGAGTTCATTGTTTCTAATGGCTGAATAGTACTCCATTGTGTAGATATACCACATTTTTTGCATCCACTCTTCTGTTGAGGGATACCTAGGTTCTTTCCAGCATCTGACAATTATAAATAGGGCTGCTATGAACATAGTAGAGCATGTATCCTTATTACATGGTGGGGAATGCTCTGGGTATATGCCCAGGAGTGGTATAGCAGGATCTTTTGGAAGTGAGGTGCCTAGTTTTCGGAGGAACCGCCGTACCAGTTTGCAACCCCACCAGCAGTGAAGGAGTGTTCCTCTTTCTCCACATCCTCTCCAACACCTGCTGTCTGCTGAATTTTTAATCTTAGCCATTCTGACTGGTGTAAGGTGAAATCTCAGGGTTGTTTTGATTTGCATTTCCCTAATGACTAATGAAGTTGAGCATTTTTTTAAGATGCTTCTCCACCATCCGAAGTTCTTCAGGTGAGAATTCTTTGTTTAACTCTGTACCCCATTTTTTAATAGGGTTGTTTGGTTTTCTGGAGTCTAACTTCTTGAGTTCTTTATATATATTGGATATTAGCCCTCTATCTGATGTAGGATTGGTGAAGATGTTTTCCCAATTTGTTGGTTGCCGATTTGTCCTTTTGATGGTGTTCTTTGCCGTACAGAAACTTGGTAATTTTATGAGGTCCCATTTGTCAATTTTTGATCTTAGAGCATACGCTATTGGTGTTCTGTTCAGAAACTTTCTCCCTGTACTGATGTCCTCAAGATCTTCCCCAGTTTCTTTTCTATTAGCTTCAGAGTGTCTGGCTTTATGTGGAGGTCCTTGATCCATTTGGATTTGAGCTTAGTACAAGGAGACAAGGATGGATCAATTTGCATTCTTCTGCATGCTAACCTCCAGTGGAACAAGCACCATTTGTTGAAAAGGCTATCTTTTTTCCATTTGATGTTTTCAGCCCCTTTGTGGAGATTCAAGTGGCTATAGTTGTGTGGGTTCATTTCTGGATCTTCAATCCTGTTCCACTGATCCGCCTGCCTGTCACTGTACCAATACCATGCAGTTTTTAACACTATTGCTCTGTAATATTGCTTGAGGTCAGGGATACTGATTCTTCCAGAATTTCTTTTGTTGCTTAGAATAGTTTTAGCTATCCTGGGTATTTTGTTATTCTAGATGAATTCGAGGAATTGCTCTTTCTAATTCTGTGAAGAATTGAGTTGGGATTTTGATGGGCATTACATTGAATCTGTATATTGCTTTTGGCAAAATGGCCATTTTAACTATATTGATCCTGCTGATCCATGAGCATGGGAAGTTTTCCCATTTTTTGAGGTCTTCTTCCATGTCCTTCTTCAGAGTCTTGAAGTTCTTGTCATACAGCTCTTTCACATGTTTGATAAGAGTCACCCCAAGATACTTTATACTGTTTGTGGCTATTGTGAAAGGGGTCATTTCCCTAATTTCTTTCTCAGCCTGCTTATCCTTTGAGTATAGGAAGGCCACTGATTTGCTTGTGTGATTTTATAACATGCCACTTTGCTGAAGTTGTTTATCAGCTGTAGGAGTTCTCTAGTGTAGTTTTTTGGGTCACTTAGGTAGACTATCATGTCATAAGCAAATAATGATAGTTTGACTTCTTCCTTTCCAATTTGTACCCCTTTGATCTCCTTATGTTGTCGAATTGCCCGAGCAAGTACCTCAAGTACAATATTGAAAAGATAAGGAGAGAGGGGCAGCCCTGTCTAGTCCCTGATTTTAGTGGGATTGCTCCAAGTTTCTCTCCATTTAGTTTGATGCTGGCTACCGGTTTGCTGTATATTGCTTTTACTATGTTTAGGTATGGGCCTTGAATTCCTGTTCTTTCCAAGACAATAAGCATGAAAGGATGTTGAATTTTGTCAAATGCTTTTTCAGCATCCAATGAAATAACCATGTGGTTTTTTCTTTGAGTTTGTTTATGTAGTGGATTGCATTGATGGATTTCTGTACGTTGAACCAACCCTGCATTCCCGGGATAAAGCCTACTTGATCATGGTGGATGATCGTTTTCATGTGTTCTTGGATTCGGTTGGCAAGAGTTTTATTGAGTATTTTTGCATCGATGTTCATAAGGGAAATTGATCTGAAGTTCTCTTTCTTTGTTGGATCTTTGTGTGGTTTTGGTATCAGCGTAATTGTGGCTTCTTAGAAGGAATTGGGTAGTGTTCCTTCTGTTTCTATTTTGTGGAATAGCTTGAAGAGTATTGGTGTTAAGTCTTCTTTGAAGGTCTGATAGAATTCTGCACTGAAACCTAAATGCAAGGGTTGCCCTTGCATTTGGCACATAGATGTTCAGAACTGAAAGTTCTTCTTGGTGGATTTTTCCTTTGACCAACAAGAAGTGTCCTTCTGTGTCTCTTTTGATGACTTTAGGTTGAAAGTCAATTTTATCTGATATTAGAATGGCTACTCCTGTTCATTTCCTGTGACCATTGGCTTGTAAGATTGTCTTCCAGCCTTTTACTCTAAGGTAGTTTTTACCTTTGACACTGAGGTGTGTCTCCTGTATACATCAAATTGTAGGGTCCTGTTTCCTTATCCAGTCTGTTAGTCTATGTCTTTTTATTGGGGAATTGAGACCATTGATGTTAAGAGATATTAGGGAATAGTGATTATTACTTCCTGTCATTTTTGATGTTATTTTTATATTTGAGTGGTTATCTTCTTTTGGGTTTGATGAAAGAAGGTAATTATCTTGCTTTTTCCAGGGTGTAGTTTCCCTCCTTGTATTGGAGTTTTCCTCCTATTATTCTTTGCAGAGCTGGGTTTGTGGAAAGATATTGTGTAAATTTGGTTTTGTCATGGAATATCTTGGTTTCTCCAACTATGGTGATTGAGAGTTTTGCTGGGTATAGTAGTCTTGGCTGACATTTGTGTTCTCTTAGAGTCTGCATGAGATCTTCCCAGGATCTTCTAGCTTTCATGGTCTCTGGTGAGAAGTCTGGTGTGATTCTGATAGGTCTTCCTTTATATGTTACGTGGCCTTTCTCTCTTACTGCCTTTAATATTCTTTCTTTGTTTAGTGCATTTGGGGTTTTGATTATTATGTGAGGGGAGGTATTTCTGCTCAGGTCCAGTCTGTTTGGAGTTCTGTAGGCTTCTTGTATATTCATAGGCATCTCTCTCTTTAAGTTAGGAAAGTTTTCTTCCATAATTTTATTGAAGATATTTGCTGGCCCTTTTTATTTTAAATCTTCACTCTCATCTATACCTATAATCCTTAGGTTTGGTTTTCTCATTGTGTCCTGGATTTCCTGGATGTTCTAGGATACAAGCTTTTTACATTTTGCATTTTCTTTGACAGTTGAGTCAATGGTTTCTATGGTATCTTCGGCATCTGAGATTCTTTCTTCCATCTCTTGTAGTCTGTTGTTTATTATTGCATCTATGGCCCCTGATTTCTTCTCAAGGTTTTCTATCTCCAAAGTTGTCTCCCTTTGTGATTTCTTAGTTGTTTCTACTTCTGTTTTTAGATCCAGGATGGTTTTGCTCAGTTCCATCATTTGTTTGTTTGTGTTTTCCTGTAATTCTTTAAGAGATTTTTGAGTTTCCTCTTTCATGACTTCTGCCTGTTGACTAAAGTTTTCCTGCATTTCTTTAAGGTTTTTTTGTGTTTCTTCTTTATTGGCTTCTATCTCTTGGGCCTTATTCTCCTGCGCTTTTTTAAGTGATTTTTGTGTTTCCATTATACGGGTTTCTAGTTTATTCATGTTTCCCCGTATTTCTTTAAGAGATTCATTCATGTCCTTTTTGTGTTCTTCTAGCAGCATCATGAACAGTGATTTTAAATCCAAATCTTGTTTCTCTGGTGTGTTGGCATAACCAGGACTTGCTGATGTTGGAGAGTTTGGTTCAGATGCTTCCATATTGCTTAGATTTCTGTTAGTAGCGTTCCTGCGTTTGCCCTTTGCCATCTTGTTCTCTGGAGTTAATTGGTCTTGTCTCTGGCTGGTGATTCAGCCTCCTGATCGGCTCTAGGGCTATTTCTGCAACACTGGATGGCAGGGTTTCCCCTGTTGCAGATAGCTGATGTGCTTTCCTCCTCTTGGGTGCCCTTGCAGCCCTAGTGTTCTTTGCCCCAGATTGTGTCTGTGAGCCAGATGGTGCCCATTTGCTCCTTCAGGGAGTGCTGAGGCTGTATGCTGCAGGGACCTTTTCTGTGTGCTGATCACTCTGCTGGGCAGCGGAACTCCCAACCGGGTTGGTGCGCACAAGGCTAGCCTAGCTGCTCAGGCCCTGAGTCTAGGCAAAAGCCTGGTAGGCCAATGTCTGAGCAAAGTTCCCCTCATCTGTGAGTGTTAATTGGGCAGGTGGCTAGGATGGTGGCTTGCGCGCACACCCTGAGAGTGCTGGGAGAGTCTGCTGGGCTAACAACCTCCTGGCCGGGTCAGCACACAGATGGCCCACCGAGCAGCCCAGGGCCTGGGGACAGTCCAGGGCCTGACCGTCTGAGACCCCTGCTATGTCCGCCTCGGGCTATACCTGTTAGCCGGTTTGGTTTGCCTTTATGGTGAAAGGTGCCATAAATCCGCCTAAATCCACTGCTGCTTGCAGCCTGGCTGGCCATCGATGGCCAGTGGTTGTGGGCGCAGGGTCTGCCTGGACCCTGTCCGTTTGGTTCTACTGCTGATGGCCCTCCGTTTTGTCCTTTTAACAGTGTCCTTTGCCTTACAGAAACTTTGTAATTTTATGAGGTCCCATTTGTCAATTCTTGATCTTAAAGCATAAGCTATTTGGTGATCTGTTCAGGGACTTTTCCCCTGTGCCCATGTCCTCAAGGGTCTTTCCCAGTTTCTTTTCTATTAGTTTCAGTATGTCTGTTTTTACATGGAGGGTCCTTGATCCACTTGGAGTGGAGTTTAGTACATGGAGATAAGAATGGATCAATTCACATTCTTCTGCATGCTGACCTCCAATTGATCCAGCACCATTTGTTGAAAAGGCTATCTTTTTTCCACTGGATGTTTTTGGCTCCTTTGTTGAAGATCAAGTGACCATAGGTGTGTGGATTCATTTCTGGATCTTCATTTCTATTCCATTGGTCCACTTGTCTGTCACTGTGCCAATACCATGCAGTTTTTACCACTATTGCTCTGTAGTATTGCTTGAAGTCAAAGATACTGATTCCCCCAGAATTTCTTTTGTTGTTGAGAATAGTTTTAGCTATTCTGGGTTTCTTGTTATTCCAGATGAATTTGAGAATTACATTTTCTAACTGTGAAGAACTGAGTTGGGACTTTGATGGGGATTGCATTGAATCTGTAGATCACTTTTGGCAAGATGGCCATTTTAACTATATTAATACTGCCAATCCACGAGCATGACAGATTTTTCCATTTTCTGAGGTCTTCTTCGATTTCCTTCTTCAGAGACCTGAAGTTCTTGTCGTATAGATCTTTCACTTGTTTGGTTAGAGTCCCACCAAGATACTTTATATTGTTTGTGGATATTGTTAAGGGTGTCATTTCCCTAACTTCTTTCTCAGCCTGCTTATCCTTTGAGTATAGGAAGGCAACTGATTTGCTTGAGTTGATTTTATAACCAGCCACTTTGCTGAAGTTGTTTACTAGCTGTAGGAGTTCTCTGGTGGAGGTTTTCGGGTCACTTAAGTAGACTATCATGTCATCTGCAAGTAGTCATAATTTTCTTCCTTTCCAATTTGTATCCCCTTGATCTCTTTATGTTGTCTAATTGCTCTAGCTAGAAATTCAAGTACTATACTGAAAAGATATGGAGAGAGAGGACAGCCTTGTCTAGTCCCTGATTTTAGTGGGATTGCTTCAAGTTTCTCTCCATTTAGTTTGATGTTGGCCACCGGTTTGCTGTATATTGCTTTAACGATGTTTAGGTATGGGCCTTGAATACCTGTTCTTTCCAATACTTTCAGCATGAAAGGATGCTGGATTTTGTCAAATGCTTTTTCTGCATCTAATGAGATGATCATATGTTTTTTTTTTTGAGTCTGTTTATGTAGTGGATATTATTGATGGATTTCCTTATATTGAACCATCCCTGCATCCCTGGGATGAAGCCTACTTGATCATGGTGGATGATCATTTTGATGTGTTCTTGGATTCAGTTGGCAAGAATTTTATTAAGTATTTTTGCATCAATATTCATAAAAGAAATTGGCCTGAAGTTCTCTTTCTTTGTTGGATCTTTGTGTGGTTTTGGTATCAGCGTAATTGTGGCTTCATAGAACGAGTTGGGTAGAGTTCCTTCTGTTTCTATTTTGTGGAATAGTTTGAAGAGTATTGGTGTTAGGTCTTCTATGAAGGTCTGATAGAACTCTGCACTGAAGCCATCTGGTTCCGTGCTTTTTTTGGTTGGGAGACCTTCTATGACCCTTTTTATTTCTTCAGGAGTTATGGGACTGTTTAGTTGGTCTATTTGATCCTGATTTAGTTTTGGTGTCAGATATCTGTCTAGGAAACTGTCCATTTCCTCTAGATTCTCCAGTTGTGTTGAGTATAGGCTTTTGTAGTAGGATCTAATGATTTTTTGAATTTCCTCAGTTTCTGTTGTTATATCTCCCTTTTTAATTTCTAAGTTTGTTAATCTGGATACTGTCTCTGTGTCTTTTGGTTAGTCTGGCTAAGGGTTTATCTATCTTGTTGATTTTCCCAAAGAACCAGACCTGGTTTTGTTGATTCTTTGTATGGTTCTCTTTGTTTCCAATTGATTGATTTCGGCCCTGAGTTTGATGATTTCCTGCCTTCTACTCCTCCTGGGTGAAATAGCTTCTTTTTGTCCCAGGGCATTCAGGTGTGTCATTAAGCTGGTAGTGTATGCTCTCTCCATTTTCTTTTTGGAGGCACTCAGGGCTATGAGTTTTCCTCTTAGCACTGCTTTCATTGTGTCCCATAGATTTGGGTATGTTGTGTCTTCGTTTACATTATGTTCTAAAAAGTCTTTAATTTCTTTCTTTCTTTGTTCCTTGACCAAGGTATCATTGAGTAGAATATTGTTCAGTTACCACGTGTTTGTGGGATTCTTTTGTTTTTGTTGCTATTGAAGACCACTTTTACTCCATAGTGATCTGATAGGAGGCATGGGATTAATTCAGTCTTCTTATATTTGTTGAAGTCTGTCTTGTGACCAATTATATGGTCGATTTTGGAGAAGGAACCATGAGGTGCTGAGAAAAAGGTATATTCTTTTGCTTTAGGATAGAATGTTCTATATATATCTGTTAAATCTAATTGGTCCAAAGCTTCAATTAGCTTCATTGTGTCCCTGTTTAGTTTCTGTTTTCCTGATCTGTCCATTGAGGAAAGTGCAGTGTTGAAGTCACCCACAATTATTGTGTTAGGTGCAATGTGTGCTTTGAACTTTAATAAAGTTTCTTTTATGAATGAGGGTTCCCTTGCATTTGGAGCATAGATATTCAGGATTGAGAATTCTTCTTGTTGCATTTTTCCTTTTACCAGCAAGAAATGTTCCTCAGAGTCTCTTTTGATGACTTTGGGTTAAAAGTCAATTTTATCTGATATTAAAATGGCTACTCCAGCTTGTTCCCTGAGACCATTTGCTTGTAAAATTGTCTTCCAGCCTTTTACTCTAAGGTAGTGTTTGTCTTTGACCCTGAGATGTGTTTCCTGTAAGCAGCAAAATGTAGGGTCCTGTTTACGTATCCAGTCGATTAGTCTATGTCTTTTTATTGGGGCATTAAGTCCATTGATGTTAAGAGATATTAAGGAATAGTGATTGTTACTTCCTGTCATTTTTGACGTTATTTTTTTAAATTTGATTGCTTAACTTCTTTTGGGTTTGATGAAAGGTTACTACTATCTTGCTTTTTCCAGGGTAAAATTTCCCTCCTTGTATTGGTGTTTTCCTCCTATTATCCTTTGTAGGGCTGGGTTTGTGGATAGATATTGGGTAAACTTGGTTTTGTCATGGAATATCTTAGTTTCCCCATCTATGGTGATTGAGAGTTTTGCTGGATATAGTAGCTTTGGCTGGCATTTGTGTTCTCTTAGAGTCTGCATGAGATCTTCCCAGGATCTAGCTTTCATAGTCTCAGGTGAAAAGTCTGTTGTGATTCTTATAGGTCTTCCTTTATATGTTACTTGGGCTTTTTCTCTAACTGCCTTTAATAGTCTTTCTTTGTTTTACATTTGGTGTTTTGATTATTATGTGACAGGAAGTATTTCTGTTCTGGTCCAGTCTGTTTGGAGTTCTGTAGGCTTCTTGTATATGCATGGGTATCTCTCTCTTTAGGTTAGGGAAGTTTTCTTCCATAATTTTTTTGAAGATATTTGCTGGCCCTTTAAGTTGTAAATCTTCACTCTCATCTATGCCTATAATCCTTAGGTTTGGTCTTCTCATTGTGTCCTGCATTTCCTGGATATTTTGGGTTACAAGCTTTTTGCATTTTGCATTTTCTTTAACTGTTGAGTCCATGGTTTCTATGGTATCTTCAGCATCTGATATTCTTTCTTCTATCTCTTGTATTCTGTTGTTGATATTTGCATCTCTGTCCCCTGATTTCTTCCCAAGGCTTTCTATCTCCAAAGTTTTCTTTCTTTGCGTTTTCTTAGTTGTATCTACTTCTGATTTTAAATCCTGGATGGTTTTGGTTAGCTCCTTCACTTCCTTGTTTGTGCTTTCCTGTAATTCTTTAAGAGATTTTTGTGTTTCCTCTTTCATGACCTCAGCCTATTGACCAAAGTTCTCCTGTATTTCTTTAAGTGTTTTTTATTGCGTTTCCTCATCATTGGCTTTTGTATTCTCCTGGATTTCTTTCAATGATTTTTGTGTTTCCCTTGCAAGGGCTTCTAACTTTTGATCCATTTTCTCCTGAATTTCTTTAAGTATGTCCTTCATGTGTTCCTGTACCAGCATCATGACCAGTGATTTTAAATCCAAATCTTGCTTTACTGGTGTGATGGGGTATCCAGGACATGCTGGTAAAGGAGAATTGGGTTCAGATGTTGCCATATTGCCTTGGTTTCTGTTAGTGACATTCCTGCATTTGCCTTTTGCCATCTAGTTCTCGCTGGTCAATGCTTGTCAATGCTGGACTCACCAGTGCAAGCTGCCTCTTCCCTGGTGGCCTCTGGTGCACAGCTGACCTCCTGTACTGCCTGGAGACAGGGTGCTGTTGCCCAGGCTGTTCAGATCCCGAAGCAGACACCTGAAGGCTCCCGCTGGGGCCTGCTGGATTCACCAGAGCACACTGACTCCTCCCAGCCGGCCTCCCGGAAACCCCTCTTGCCTCTTTCAGGACCTGAAGATGTGGTGTTGCCTTCCAGGCTGATCTGGATCCAGAAGTGGAGAGATCTGAGGGCTCCCACCAGAGGCCTCAGGACTGAAACCTAAGCTCTGAGCCACTGGAGCAAGCTGTGCGCTCCCAGACTGCCTTAAATTCTTTTATTTATTTATTTTTTGATGTTAGTATTTTTTATAATCTTCATTTACATTTCAAATGCTAAAACCTTTTCAGGTTTCCCACCTCCCTGAAAACCTCCAACACCTCCTCCCACCCCATGCCTCCAAATATATGCTCCTCCACCCCATCAACTCCTACCCACCCCTCCAATTTCCTTTTTTGGGGCATCTTTTGAGCCTTCACAGGACCAAGGACCTCTCATCCCACTGATGCCTGACAAGACATTCTTGTGCCACATTTTTGATTGGAACCGTGTGTACCACTTGGTTGATGGTTTAGTCCCTGGGAGTCCCGGGGCTGCTGGGTGGCTGACCTCCTTGTTCTTCCCATGGGGCTGTAAACCATTTCAGCTCCTCCAGTCTACCCTCCAGCTCCTCCATTGGGGACCCCACACCCAGTTCAATGGTTGGCTGCTAGCTTCTGCCTCTGTATATATAAGGCTCTTGCAGGGCCCCTCTGGAAGCAACCATAACAGACTCCTTTCACTATGCACTTCATGTTGTCCATAATAGTGTTGGGATTTGGTGACTGTTTATAGGATGAATCCCCAGGTAGGGCAGTCTCTGTGTGGCCTTTCCTTCAGTCTCTGCTCCACACTTTGTCTCCTTTATTGCTCCTATGAGTATTTTGCTGTCTTTCTCAGAGGAATCAAAGCACCTCCACTTCACTCCACTTTCTTAAGCTTCCTGTGCTCTATGAATTGTAACTTGTTTATTTTGAGCTTTTGGCCTAACATCCACTTATCAGTGAGTGCATTCCATGTGTGTTCTTTTGTGATTGGGTTCCCTCACTCAGGACAACACTTTCTAGTCCATTTGCCTAAGAATTTCATGAATTCATTGTTTTTAATAGCTGAATAGTACTCCATTGTGTATATATTCCACAGTTTCTGAATCCATTCCTCTGTTGAAGGATATTTTGGTTCTTTCCAGGTTCTGGGTATTATAAATAAGGCAACTATGATCATAGTGGACCATATGCCCAGGAGTGAGGGAGCTGGGTCCTCAGGTAGTACTATGTCTAATTTTCTGAGGAACCACCAAACTTATTTCCAGAGTAGTTTTACTAGCTTGGAATCCCACCAACAATGGAGAAGTGTTCTTCTTTTCTCAAATCCTCTCCAGCATCTGCTGTCACCTGAGTTTTTCATCTTAGCCATTCTGACAGGTGTGAGGTGAAAACTAAGTGGGTTTTTTTTGTTTTTGTTTTGTTTTTTTGTTTTTGTTTTTGTTTTTCGAGACAGGGCTTCTCTGTGTATCCCTGGCTATCCTGGAACTCACTCTGTATACCAGGCTGGCCTCTAAGTCAGAAATCTGCCTGCCTCTGCCTCCCAGAGTGCTCTGATTACAGGTGCACACGCCACCACTGCCCAGCTTCAGTGTTGTTTTAATTTGGCTTTCCCTGATTACTAAGAATGCTGAACAACAAACTTGACAAACTTGACAAACTTGAAGCAATACCACTAAAATCAGGGACCAGACAAGGCTGCCCACTCTCTCCCTATCTATTCAATATAGTACTTGAAGTCCTAGTCAGAGCAATCAGACAACAAAAGCAGGTCAAATGTATACAAATTGGAAAGGAAGAAGTCAAAAATATCACTATTTTCAGATGATATGATCGTTTTCTTAAGTGACCAAAAAATTTTCACTAGAGAACTCCTAAAGCTGATAAATAACTTCAGCAAAGTGTGTGGATATAAAATTAACTCAAATAAATCAGTAGCCTTCCTCTACTCAAAAGGATAAACAAGTTGAGAAAGAAATTAGGGAAATGACCCCCTTCACTATAGTCCCAAATAGTATTACATACCTTGGTGTGACTCTAATGACGCAAGTGAAAGTTATATATCACAAGACTTCAAGCCTCTGAATAAAGAAACTGAAGAAGATCTCAGAAGATGTACTGATCTCCCATACTCATGGATTGCCAGGATTACTATAGTAAAAATGGCCATCTTGCCAAAAGCATCTACAGATTCAATGTAATACCCATCAAAATTCCATATCAATTCTTCATAGATCTAGAATGAGCAATTGGTTAATTCATCTGGAATAACACAAAACCCAGGATAGCAAAACCTATTCTGCACAACAAAACATCTCCTGGGGCAATCACCATCCCTGACCTCTAGCTCTACTACAGAGCAATAGTGATAAAAACTATCTGTTATGGGTATGAAGACAGGCAGGATGATCACTGGAATAGAATTAAAGACTCAGAAAAGAACCTGCACACATACAATAACTTGATATTTGACAAAGGAGCTAAAAACATCCAGTGGAAAAAAGACAATATTTTTAACACATGTTGCTGGATCTACTGGATGTCAGCATGCAGAGAAATGCAAATCAACCCTTTCTTATCTCCTTGTACAAAGCTCAAGTCCAAGTGGATAAAGGATCTACACATAAAACCAGACACACTGAAGCTTATAGAGGAGAAAGTGGGGAAAAAACTTGAAGACATGGGCACAGGGGAAATAGAACACCAATGGCCTATGCTCTAAGAACAATAATCAACCTATAGGACCTCATAAAACAACAAATCTTCTGTAAAGCAAGGAGATTGTCAATTGGCCAAAGTAGCAACCAACAAATTGGGAAGAAATCTTTACCTATTCTACATCCAATGGAGCGAAAATATTCAATGTATACAAAGAACTCAAGAAGTAAGATTCCAGAGCATAAAATAGCTCTATTAAAAATGGGGTACTTAAAATTTTATCTCTATGAGTCTAGTAATGATACCTCTGTGTCTAAAGTTCTTACTATGCAGATGCCTTTTATTGAGATGCAACCACTCAGCTTTGATCTCCCATGGATATGATAAGGTGAAGCCCAGTGAGTGAGCATATCTGAAAAATATCATGCTGACTGAATGAGGAAGGCATCTTGTGTCTATATGTGCATACACACACACACATACATACACACACACACACACGGATTGGAGAGAGGGAAGAGAGAGAGAGAGAGAGAGAGAGAGAGAGAGAGAGAGAGAGAGAGAGAGAGAGAGAGAGAGAGAGAGAGAGAGAGAAACTTGTAGAAGAGGCACAGAGGACCTGAGTATGTCCCTGAAGCTCTGAGTCAGGTGGAGGTGCCAAGAAAACCTTAAGGATTACAGAGGTCGCTACATGAAGCCCAGAGTCAGCTGAAAGTAGGTGTTTATCTTTCACATTGGTTATCCTGGGTTTCCTGGGATTACACATAGTTATGAGGTGCACATTGTGGGCATCAGGAACATAACATGGTTCTCCTCCATGAACAGTTTTCTTTCTTAACCACTGCGCTGGTTCTACGGCACCTGATGTAACAAATAAAATATTCCGTCTCATTTTCTGCTGCAGTTCTGTTCACAATAGACTGAATATCATATTAATCTGTTAGAATCTGTAAGACCCTTTTACAATGACAACCAGGCACCATCATATCTAGTAGAACAAAAAATAAACTGATGTGAGGTGAAGTGACATCAGGGCAGGCTTAACATAGTCTGGACAGTGTAGAGTAAGAAGAGTAGTCAGATAGGAAAGATTATTTCAATAATAATATGTATGTGTGTTGGCAACAGTTAATAACAGAATATTATATTCTTCATATATGGAGAACAGATCTTAGGAGTTAGTACTGAGAATGATAACTGTGCCATCATTAAATTGTGCACATTTGTTTGAAAACTCCATGTTAGAGAAGATGAATACAATTAATGTCATTTAAGTAAACAGTGGACATGTACTAAAACTGTAGCCATTAAAGAATTTATGAATCCAATTTATGCAGCCATTAAGAATCTCCCTAGCTGTCCTTACCCATACAATGTGTCACTGAGTTTTATTGATAAATACCAACTCAAAACTTGTTCTCATTAAATATTGTTCTATTATAGAATCATTTAAAAATTCTTCCAGTGTGTACACAAACCAGAAGTTTAATAGTACTTGATACTAAACAGTAGGTTCTAGAGAATTACCATGGCTAGAAGAATGGTCCACATCTCTAACATAAAAACAGTTGTTCATTCAGCCTAGGCCAGAACTTCCTAGATTCTGAAATGATCCTGGAATGTCCTTGTTGGTAATTACTGCCCCCTGCTGGTCCTGAGCATCACTGTAGAGAGGGTTTTGTGCAGGTTCACACTGGACTTCCCTCCCTGTGTCTCTGGCACAGAAGTACATTGGTGTGTCATCAGTTTGCAGACTGTTCAGTTTTAAGAAAACTTGGCTCTTGGAGGTGTCCCTGCTGATGCTCAGTCGGGATTTGAGAGCTGAATTATAAGCTGTGTTTCCATTCCACCTCATTGCTCCCATCCAACCACTCCAGACCTTTACCTGGAGGCTGGCGAACCCAGTGTACATTATAATCAGTTAATGAGAACCCAGAGACAGAGCAGGTCAGGGACAGGGTCTGTGAGGGCTGCACCAGGCCAGGTCCTGACTCCTTCAGCTGCACCTGGGACAGGACACCTGGGGACAAGCAATGTCAACATTAGTCATACATCTGCTAGCTGACATGTCTGAGTCCCTCTTCTGAAACCCTGAACACTTACAGCTTGGAAAGGTCAGCAGGCAGAGGAGCAGCACCAGGACAGCCATGCTCTGATGGAGGCTCTAATGAGAAGAGGATGGGGCTCCTCAGCTAGGCCTGGACTTTCAGCCTGAGCCTGAGGGCTGCTTTGCATTGGGGGAGGTTCCTGAGAGGATAAAAGGAAACACTGGGCAAGGCTTCCAGTTTGCTCTCCAAGTGACAGAGTTTGTCTTGTCATTTTTAGACCACCTGGAGAGGAAAATAAGGAGCATATTTTTTCTGGCACTGTCTGGAGTTCAAATTATAGATAAACAGGAAGTTTTAGGATTCATACTGTGCAGGCCTAGCAAGAAAAATATGGGAATGTTTACAGGAATTGAACCCATCCCTGCTATGCAGAACACATAACTGTAGAAAGAGATGACAAAGAGGGCTTGGAGAAGAGTCATGCAATCCTGGGTCAGTGGCAATTAGTGTTTTGGATTATATCTTAGGGGAGATTCTCTGGGAGTTATATATGCAAAGTCATTATACTGGTCTCCTTAGTTTGTTGGACAACTGGAATGCACTGGTAGTTTTGTTGGAATTTGTGTAGTTCTGAACAAATACTAGCAGCAGGAGAAGAAATGAATGATATTAGATAGTACATTTGGAGATTTCCCAATGGTGAGGTGTACTGAGGAACTGTAAAGGTGTTCCCTGATCCTCCATAGCCTATGGGACACTTGGATGGTCCCTGATAGATGTCTGACAATTACCTTTCTCATATCTGTGAAAACCTAATTAAATTAAGACACAGAGTTGATTTTTTAAGATAGTAGGACATAAAATGTGGCTATAGAGTACAGATTCTTCCCTCTTTAAGAAACAGGCAGGCTGGAAGAGAGAACCTGGAGGCAAACCATCCATGTGAATGGAAACAGTGAAACCTGGAGAGGCTGATTCCATCTGAAAAATATTGAGTCAGCCTCTGTTTTAGGGGAAGATTCAGTATCCCAGGAGCAATGGGCAGTTCCAGTATGCCTGCCATAATAAATCTCAAACAATCAGATGAGGGAGTATTTATACTGGCTTTGGGAGCAATGAATGTTTTATTATCTGACAGTATATTTAATGCTTAATAACTATTTACTGACCTGGAAACCCATTAAAAAGATATATATTAATATATGGAAATTATTGTATACCTTCTCTAATGGCTATTTTTGTTGTCATTTTGATTACAACCTAAAATTAGAGATAACACCTGTTAGGGAGCTCTGCATAACTTTAACTGGGAATATATACTACTTACCTGTATATTTGAAGTAATAAGACACACATATAATCTACATTTTAATCGAGATCTCATTTGTACCATGTTTTCTGCTGGAAACTTATATAAGAACATCGAAATAGGAAGCATTTTATCTGTGTTGCTTGTTCATCTTCCTTTCTTATTGAATCCAGAACAACTAGCCCAGGGGTTGACTCACACATAATGCACTAAGATCAATCATCTCAATCACTATTTAAGAAAGTACCTCACTGGTTGTCTAACAGCCTGATCGTATGGAGGCATTTTGTCAATTGAGGCTTCCTCCCTCTGATGACTGTAGTTTGTGTCAAGTTGATTTTGAACCTGTAAGGGTATCCAATTAGCCCCCATAGTTTTTTTGTTGGATTATACTAATATATTCCCACTATTCTCATGCACAAGTCCAGCCTGACAACACATAAGAGAAGGACCATAGGCAAGTGATAGCTAAAAGCACAATTGACTGAGGGTGTCCTTCTAAGAGTTCAGAGTGCAGGCCTCCACAGAGACTCCATCACTGAGAGATAGTAGAGTAGTAGGATCAGGAAATAGAATTGCAAAAGTCTATTTCAAATGAAAACATCACTTTCCTTGCCTACTCTACAGAACTGAGATAGTAGGGTGACATGTTCTGGAAGTGTAATGTGTTGCTGTGCTCCAAACCATTTTCAAATATGAGAGAACCATGGTCTCATTACAAGAACAGGAACCCCTTTCTGTCCATCCTTATAACATTTATTTTTCTTCTTTCTTTTAGTAAATGGATTTCATGTGATTGGTTATAGACAGCATAGAATTTTGCCTTTAATATCAATTTACTGGAGAATAGAGATGATGGCTTTATGTAACCTACTTTGCCCACATACATTGGCCATGATTAATGAGACTTATCAGAGACTGGGGGGTAGAAGGATGTCCACCAATGAAGAGATCACCTCTCAGTTCTGTGTTTCCTGATCCCTGTGTTATCCTGTGAACCTACATCTCAGGCAAGTGATGGAAATGAGTTTTTCTTGAGAAGAGAGATAAGACTGATCTCCTTGAGAGACAATGTTCTTACCTATAATAGTGAATATAGCTTACTTAAGTAAAATAATAATTATTTAAAATTAGGGATGTGTTTTTGAAAATATTAACATTTAAATCTACTAAGTATACCTATATTACAGAAGAACTCTTCTTTTGACTACCTCCTAGCACTGTATTAGCAATGTTTATAAAATATTTTAGTTTTAATTACATGTATAGGTGTTAGTGGGAACAGTGAGTGCTCATGGAATCCAAATTTATGCTGGGTTTTCTGTATTTACTTGTGATTATGAGGTGCTCATTGTGGGAGTCAGGTACTTAAGTTGGATCCCCTCAAAGAACAGTTTGTTCTCTGTATCACGGATCTGTTTCTATAACACCTGGAGTAACAATGATAACATTTCTTCTAATTTTTGCTGCAGCTCTGTTACAATGGGCTAAATATCACATTAATCTGTCTGAATCTGAACAATGACAACCAGGTACCATCTTATCAAGTGGAATACAAAAATTGATCTGAGGTGAAGTGAAATCAGAGTGGCCTGATCAGTGGCTTGGACAGTGTAGAATGAGAAGACTAGTCAGCTAAATAGGAAGGATTATTTCAATAATTACATGTATGAATGTCAGCCACAGTTAATAATAGCATATTATGTTCTTCATATATGGAGGGCAGAGCTTGTGAGTTGGTTCTCAGAATGATAACTGTGTCCTCATTAAATTGTGGACATGTTTGTAAGTTTCACATTAGAGAAAATGAGTACATTTAATCTTAAAGATCAATTAAGTAAACAGTAGAAATATTACTAAAACTGCAGCTGTGAGAGAAAAAAATCCATTAGCAAGTCTCCCTGGCTGACCTTACTTATGCAGTGATCCCCTGACTTTTCTTGATAAATATCAACTCTAGTTTGTTCTTATTTTACACTGTTAGATTATAGAACCACTTAAACATTTTACTAGTGTGTGAAAAAACAAGAAGTTTAATAGATTATGACCCTGGATAAAGCTCTAGATAATTTCCATGGCTGGAAGAAGTGTCCCTGTCTTTAACACTAAAACATGTGTTCATACAGCATAGTCCAGAATTTTCTAGATCCTGAAGTGAGCCTAGGAATTCCTGGTTGGTTTTCACTGTCCCCTGCTGGTCCTGAACATCCCTGTAGGGAGGTTTTGTGCAGGTTCACACTGGATGTACCTCACTGTGTCTTTGGCACAGTTGTACATGGATGGCTGTGTCTTCAGTTTGAAGACTGTTCACTTTTAAGAAAACTTGGCTCTTGGAGGTGTCCCTACTGATGGTCAGTCGACATCTGAGTGCTGAATTATAATCTGTGCCGCCATCAGCCCATATTACTCCCATCCACTCAAATCTATTTCCTGAAGGCTGATGAACCTAGTGTACACGATAGCTGGTTAATGAGAACCCAGAGACAGTGCATGTGATGGACAGGGTCTGTGAGGGCTACATCAGGCCAGGTCCTGACTCCTTCAGCTGCACCTGGAACAGGACACCTGGGGACAAGCAATGTCAACATTACTCATATATCTCCTAGCTGACATGTCTGAGTCCCTCTTCTGAAACCCTGAACGCTTATAGCTTGGAAAGGTCAGCAGGCAGAGGAGCAGCACCAGGACAGCCATGCTCTGATGGAGGCTCTAATGAGAAGAGGATGGGGCTCCTCAGCTAGGCCTGGACTTTCAGCCTGAGCCTGGGGCCTGCTTTGCATTGGGGGAGGTTCCTGAGAGGATAAAAGAAGCACTCAGCAGATTTTCAATTTTTCCTCCAAATGAGAGAAATATGTCTTGTGCTCTTTAGAGCACATAGAGAAGAAAATAAGGAACATTGTTCTAGTACTATCTGGAGCACAACATAGAGATAAACAAGATGTTATAGGATTCACACTGTGCAAGACTAGGAAGAAAAACATGGGGATGGTTACAGTAAATGAACCCACATTCATGAACTTCAGGCAGAACATTGTCCTATGTCCTGTGTGCATTTTAGAACACTGTATATTCCAGAAAAGTATTTAGGATGGAATTGGGCTCTTGGTGATCAGATATCCTTCTTGAGGAGCTATTTAGCATTATTCTCATGTTGTCTGTGGAACCACTTCTATTCTTACCTCATTTGGAGTACAGATTGCAAGGAAGCCCATCCCAGACATTTAGTTCAATTGATCTCACATATTTATCTAAAAGAAGACTGAAGACTATGATTCCGATCTAACCTCACTAGGCTCAGACTATACTCCTGGCCACTTAGGGACATGGTACTTGGGGACTAGGTTATGTATGTCTTGATTTCTGTCAGTCTTCATTTCTCTATGCATTTTTCTCTATTTCTCCTCTGAGCTTATAGCACATGAAAACCCAAATTCATAAATATGATTATTGCATTGGAGAGGCGTGGGAGGCAAACTGTTCATAACACTTGAAAATAAGCAGTAACATGCTGCTAGTCTTGAGTTTTGTTAACTGAAATACAAAATAAGCCAGAGTAGTTCACTTTATGGAATAAAGTGTAGGTAAAGGCAGGCATGAATATAGGGGACCTGTGCCTTGAGGTGTTGACCACTATATAGGAGAGATATTGTAGAGTTTTGCTCCATGACTTAGCAATGTAAACCCCAAGGAATACAAGTAAAGGGCTGGATCCAAACTGCCCTATCAGGTCTCAGATACTGTCAGTCTGGGAATTTTACTCACAGGTGGAGTCCTCGGGTTTTTGGTTTCTTGGTTTTTTATTTTTATTATAAATATTTTTATTAATTACTTTATACACTCCACATTTTATTCCCCCCTGCCAACCCCTGTCCACCCTCTTAATGTTCCCATTCTATACCTTCTCCCCTTCCCCGGTCTCCACAAGGATGTTCCTACACCTTACTCCATATGACCTTTAATCTCCTTGAGGCCTCCAGTCCCTTGAGGGTTAGGTGCATCATTTCTGAATGATCACAGACTGGGCAGTCCTCTATTGTATGTATGCTAGGGGCCTCATATCAGCTTGTATATGCTGCCTGTTTGGTGGTCCAATGTTTGAGAGATCCCAGGGGTGCAGATTAATTGAGACCTCTGGTCCTCCTACAGGGTTTCCCTCAGCTTCATTCTGCCTTCCCTAATTCAACAGCATGTATCAGCTGCTTCTGTCTATTTGTTGGGTGCACATATCTGCTTCTGACTCTTTCACATTCTTGTTGGGTCTTCTGGAGTGCTTTCATGCTAGGTCCCTTTTTGTGAGTGCTCCATAGCCTCAGTAATAGTATCAGGTCTTAGGACCTCCTTTGTGCTGAATCCTTATGCATAATCTTTTTCTTTTGAATGACAGTGATAGAGACAGGTCTCAACTTTAGTGAGACAGCCATCCTGTGTAAGTAGTGAAGGAATTAGTGTTAGTCCATTTACTCAAGCTTGGGCTTTTGATTTATTTATTTATTTATTTATTTATTTATTTATTTATTTATTTATTTATTTATTTTTGTTTTGAAATTTTTGTTTTCAAGATAGAGTTTCTCTGTGTAGCCCTAGCTCTCTTGGCTCTCTACCTGTCCTGGAACTTGCACTGTAGAGCATCAAGGGTCATGTATGAGGATCAAACAGTTTGAACAGCCATGGGATCTGTCCCAATGGTTAGTACAAACAAGAATCCTAGGAAACAATCTGAAGCTCTTAGAAAAACACTCTCAATAGTTAAGCTATGGTTTTATTAATGTTAAGGAACAAGAACATTGGCAACACTAGCTGATATGAGTCCTTTGTTGAAGCTGGACTGGTGATTAAGGTAATGAGATTTTTATTCCCATTTTAGCCCTCAGCATTCTAATATGATCTGCTCATTATTGAGGAGTATATGTCAATTCTTTGAATTTAATTAGAAATATTTCTTTTTATATAAAATTTAAATTTGTAATATTATTATGATTCTTGTAAGATTTACTTAAAGAAAATAAATACATAGATCCTTTCTTTGTAACTGTGAAGTGCTGCCTGTTAGTAAGAAAAACTGACTGAAAAAAATTACCTTGCTTGCACACACTATGTGAATCTAAAATGTGGCTTTGTAATGAGTATACATGGGTTCTTAGGTTAATTTGTGTTCTTTACCTATCCTAGATAATAATCTTTTATATAAACGTATTGGAAAATATAATGTCTTTATTTTGCAGGTGGGAATAAAGGAGGGAGGGGTGAAAGGAAGAAAGGAAGAGAAAGTGTGAGACAGAGATAAACAGAGATTTCTGAATGAGAGAAGAAAAAAGTGCAGAAAGGGAGAGGGGAGAGAGACAGACACAGAGACAGAGAGACAGAGAAGACAGACAGACATAGAGTATAAAGGAGGGTTGGTGAGAATAAAGGAGGGAGGGAGAAAGTAAGTGATGGAGGGAGAAGAGAGAGGGAGAAAGAGGGGGAAGGAGAAACGGAGTTCATGAGGAGTTGTCTGTAGCTAACTGAAGTTCAGCAGGTGTCACTGTCTCCATTATACTCACAGTCTTGGTGCTGCAGCCTCACACATTTTAGTCCCAGCACTATCTATAAAATTTCTTCACAATTCACAGAACACCATGGTAACCTGTGATGATATCTGGGCCTGTGCTGGATCTAATATGTTAGGTTCCCAAAAAATACCCTAATCGGGGAACCTAAGTGAATTACTTCCCTGAGTCCAGAAATCCCATGACTTCAGGGTCCTTTGCTTCTGAATATGATAGTTTTCCCAAACTGAATCAGTTTTCCCATGTATGAGGCTCTTCATTTTATTGATTTTTATTGGGCACATGATACTTTTAAATTCTTTTCTTTTCTTTTCTTTTTCTTTTTTTTTTTTGATGTTAGTATTTTTTTATAATCGTCATTTACATTTCAAATGCTAAAACCTTTTCAGGTTTCCCACCTCCCTGAAAACCCCCAACACCTCCTTCCACCCCATGCCTCCAAATATATGCTCCTCTACCCCATCAACTCCCACCCACCCCTCCAATTTCCTTTTTTTTGGGGGCATCTATTGAGCCTTCACGTGACCAAGGACCTCTCATCCCACTGATGCCTGACAAGACATTCTTGTGCCACATTTTTTGACTGGAACCATGTGTACCTCTTGGCTGTTGGTTTAGACCCTGAGAGTCCCGGGGCTGCTGGGTGGCTGACCTCCTTGTTCTTCCCATGGGGCTATAAACCCTTTCAGCTCCTCCAGTCTACCCTCCAGCTCCTCCATAGGGGACCCCCACACCCAGTTCAATGGTTGGCTGCTAGCTTCTGCCTCTGTATGTGTAGGGCTCTGACAGGGCCCCTCTGGAAGCAACCATAACAGACTCCTTTCAGTATGCACTACATGTTGTCCATAATAGTGTTGGGATTTGGTGACTGTTTATAGGATGAATCCCCAGGTAGGGCAGTCTCTGTGTGGCCTTTCCTTCAGTCTCTGCTCCACACTTTGTCTCCTTTATTGTTCCTGTGAGTATTTTGTTGTCTTTCTCAGAGGAATCAAAGCACCCCTACGTCACTCCCCTTTCTTGAGCTTCCTGTGCTCTGTGAATTGTAACTTGTTTTGAGTTACAAACAAATTGTAACTTGTTTATTAAAAATCATAATAATATTACAAAAATCATAATCTTACAAAAATCATAATAGGATGATTGGCCTAACATCCACTTATCAGTGAGTGCATACCATGTGTGTTCTTTTGTTATTGGGTTACCTCACTCAGGATAACACTTTCTAGTTCCATCCATTTGCCTAAGAATTTCATGAATTCATTGTTTTTAATAGCTGAATAGTACTCCATTGTGTATATATTCCACAATTTCTGAATCCATTCCTCTGTTGAAGGATATTTTGGTTCTTTTCAGCTTCTGGCTATTATAAATAAGGCAACTATGATCATAGTGGACCATGTGCCCAGGAGTGAGAGAGCTGGGTCCTCAGGTAGAACTATGTCTACTTTTCTGAGGAACCACCAAAGTGATTTCTAGACAAGTTTTACCAGCATGGAATCCCACCAACAATCGAGAAGTGTTCCTCTTTTCTCAAATCCTCTCCACCATCTGCTGGTGTGACTCTAATGAAGCAAGTGAAAGATATGTATGACAAGACTTCAAGCCTCTGAATAAAGAAACCGAAGACATCTCAGAAGATGTACAGATCTCCCTTACTCATGCATTGGTAGGATTAATATAGTCAAAATAGCCATCTTGCCAAAAGCAATCTACAGATTAATTGTAATCCCCATCAAAATTCCAAATTAATTCTTCATAGATCTAGAATGAGCAGTTCTCCAATTCATCTGGAACAACACAAAACCCAGGATAGTAAAAAACATTGTCCACAACAAAACATCTCCTGGAACAATCACCATCCCTGAACTCAAGCTCTACTATAGAGCAATAGTGATAAAAACTGTCTGTTATTGGTATGAAGACAGGCAGGATGATCAATGGAATAGAATTGAAGACTCAGAAAATAACCTGCACACCTACAGTCACTTTCTATTTGACAAAGGAGCTAAAAACATACAGTGGAAAAAAGACAATATTTTTAACACATGTTGCTGGATCAACTGGAGGTCAGCATGTAGAGAAATGCAAATCAATCCATTCTTATCTCCTTGTACAAAGCTCAAGTCCAAGTGGATAAAGGATCTGCACATAAAACCAGACACACTGAAGCTTATAGAGCAGAAAGAGGGGATGAAACTTGAACACATAGGTACAGGGGAAATTTTCCTGAATAGAACATCAATGGCTTATGTTCTAAGAACAATAATCAACCTATGGGACCTCATAAAACTACAAATCTTCTGTAAAGCAAGGGGATTGCCAGTGGCCAAAGCAGCAACTGACAAATTGGGAAGAGAACTTTACCAATCCTACATCTAATAGAGGCATAATATTCAATGTATAGAAAGAACTCAAGAAGTTAGACTCCAGAGTGTCAAACTACTCTAATAAAAATTGGGTACCTTTAAATTTTATCTCTACTATGAATCTAGTAATGATACCTGTGTGTCTAAAGTTCTTGCTATGCAGATGCCTTTGATAGAGCTCTAACCTCTCCGCTTTAATCTCCATGTATATGAAAAGGTAAAGCCCAGTGAGTGAACATATCTGAAAAATATCATGCTGACTGAAAGAGGAAGGCATCTTGTGTCAATATGTGCATACACACACACACACACACAGAGGGGCAGGAGAAAGACAGGGCGGGGGAGAGAGAGACAGAGAGAGAGAGAATATTTAATTAAATATGTGGACTTATCATAGATTACCATACACTATATGTGTATAGATAATCTCTGTGTGTGATATTTACAGCAGCCCAGACTCAAAGGAAAAAACAGGAGCAGAGACTGAGAGAATGGCCAACTCATGGTTGGCCTCAGCTGAGACCTATTCCATGAACAAGAGCCAACCCCTGACAGTAGAAATGATAGTCTGTTATGATTACAGACAGAGGACTAGCATAAGTATCCTCTGAGAGGCTCTATACCACAGCTAATCTAAACAGATGCAGAGACTCAAAAACCAAGCACTAGACTGAATTTTGTGAGTTGTGGGGAAGAGTTGGAGGAGGGATTGAGAGGCCTGGAGGGGACAGGGACTCCACAAACAAATAAACAAAAAACAAAAACATGAATAAAGAACCCAGTGATGTCTACTCAGCTGGATGCTTTGGAGCTACAAGAGACTGAACCAATAATTAAAGAGCACACATGGGCTGGACCTAAGCCCCCTGCACATATGTAGATGTATAGCTCCTCATGCAGCTACTCCATCAGCTGTAGTGGGGCCCGTCTTCCCTGCCTCTGTTGCCTGCCTGTGGAACCTATTTCCTAACCTGGGCTACCTTGTCTGGCCTCACTGGAAGATGATGTGCCTAGTCTTCCCATGACATGATATGCCAGGGTAGGTTGACATCTAGAGAAAAGGCTACTGATTCTCAGAGGAAAGAAGGATGGGGAAGTTTAGGAGGGGGTTTGTGCAGGAGGAATTTGAGGGAAAGGCCAGGGCTGAAATTGAGATGTAAAATGCATAAATAAATTAATTAATGAAAAGGTTATTTCTTTCTAATTATTATTTTATTTCTTTATATCCCAAATGTTACTCTCCCTCGAAGAGTTCTTCCCCAAATTCCTACTCTGCCTCAGACAGGGTGTCTTCATTGTGTCCCAGGACCCTGGGACATAACATCTGTTTAGGATTAGACACATCATCTCCCAGTGAAGCCAGATGAGGTAGCCACTCCTTCACTCCTTCCTACATAAGTGCCTGGGGCCTCAGATCAGGCAGTGCATGCTCTTTGTTTGGTGGCTCAGCCTCTGGGACCCCCAGGGTTCAGGTTAGTTGATACTGTTGTTCTTCCTAAAGGGTTGCCGTCCCTTCTGTTCCTTCACTACTTCCCCTATGTCTGTCATAGGTGACTCTGACGTCTGTCCAACATTTGGCTGTATCTGCATTTGTCTCTGATGAAAAAAAGTACATAATGTGGATAGAAATTTGAAAAGAAAAAGTCGAGGTATTACTACTTATAGATGATATGATAGCATACATAAGCACCCCAAATATTCTACCAGGGAAATCCTACAGCTGATAAGTGGCTGGAGATAACATTAACTCAAATATTTACATCCTATTGTCTATGTCAGGTAATGTGGCCTGGTAAGTACGTTCTGGCACTTATAGGAATAATGCTATTCAGAGAGAGAGAGAGAGAGAGAGAGAGAGAGAGAGAGAGAGAGAGAGAGAGAGAGAGAGAGAGAGAGAGAGAGAGAAGAAACTGGTAAAAGAGGTGCAGAAGACTTGAGTATGTCCCTGAAGCTCAGAGTCAGGTGGAGGTGCCAAGGAAACCTTAAGGATTACAGAGGTCACTACATGAAGCCCAGAGTCAGCTGAAAGTAGGTGGAATTTATCTTTCACATTGGTTATCCTGGGTTTCCTGGGATTACACATAGTTATGAGGTGCACATTGTGGGCATCAGGAACTTAAACATGGTTCTCCTCCAAGAACAGTTTGTTTTCTTAACAACTGTGCTGGTTCCACAGCACCTTATGTAACAAATAAAATGTTCCTTCTCAATTTTATGCTGCAGTTTTGTTCACAATATACTGAATATCACATTAATCTGTTTGAATCTGTAGGACCCTTTTACAAAGACAACCAGGCACCATCATATCTAGTAGAACAAAAAAACTGCTCTGAGGTGAAGTGAAATCAGGGCAGGCTGATCGTAGTCTGGACAGTGTAGAGTAAGAAGAGTAGTCAGATAGATGGTAAGGATTATTTCAATAATAATATGTATATGTGTTGGCCACAGTTAATAACAGAATATTATATTCTTCATATATGGAGAACAGATCTTAGGAGTTAGCACTGACAATGATAACTGTGTCATCATTAAATGGTGCACATTTGTTTGAAAACTCCATGTTAGAGAAGATGAATACAATAAATATCATTTAAGTAATCAGTGGACATGTTACTAAAACTGCAGCCATTAGAGAAAGAATTTATGACCAAATTTCCCTGGCTGTCCTTATCCATATAATGTTTCACTGAGTTTTATTGATAAATACCAGCTCAAAACTTGTTCTCATTAAATATTGTTATATTACAGAATCATTTAAAAATTCTTCCAGTGTTTGCACAAACCAGAAGTTTAATAGTACATGACACTAAACAGTAAGTTATAGAGAATTACCATGGCTAAAAGAATGGTCCACATCTTTAACATTAAAACAGTTGTTCATTCAGCCTAGGCCAGAATTTCCTAGATTCTGAAATGATCCTGGAATGTCCTTGTTGGTAATTACTGCCCCCTGCTGGTCCTGAGCATCACTGCAGAGAGGTTTTTGTGCAGGTTCACACTGGACTACCCTCACTGTGTCTCTGGCACAGAAGTACATGGCTGTGTCATCAGTTTGCAGACTGTTCAGTTTTAAGAAAACTTGGCTCTTGGAGGTGTCCCTGCTGATACTCAGTCTGGATTTGAGAGCTGAATTATAATCTGTGCCTCCACCTCTCCACATTGCTCCCATCCACTCCAGACCCTTTCCTGGAGGCTGGCGCACCCAGTGTACACCATAACCAGTTAATGAGAACCCAGAGACAGTGCAGGTCAGGGACAGGGTCTGTGATGGCTGCACTAGGCCAGGTCCTGACTCCTTCAGCTGCACCTGGGACAAGACACCTGGGGACAAGCAATGTCAACATTAGTCATGCATCTGCTAGCTGACATGTCTGAGTCCCTCTTCTGAAACCCTGAACACTTACAGCTTGGAAAGGTCAGCAGGCAGAGGAGCAGCACCAGGACAGCCATGCTCTGATGGAGGCTCTAATGAGAAGAGAATGGGGCTCCTCAGCTAGGCCTGGGCTTTCAGCCTGAGCCTGAGGGCTGATTTGCATTGGGGGAGGTTCCTGAGAGGATAAAAAGAAGCACTGGACAAGGTTTCCAGTTTGGCCTCCTAGTGACACAAGTTTGTCTTGTGATTTTCAGACAACCTGGAGAGGAAAATAAGGAGCATTTTTTTTTCTGGTACTGTCTGGTGTTAAAATTATACATGAACAAGCAGTTGTAGGATTCACACTGTACAGGCCTAGGAAGAAAAACTTGGGAATGTTTACAAGAAATGTACCCACAGTCATGAAGTGTAGGCAGAATGGTCCAAGACCTATGTGCATATTTATAACTTTGTATATTCCAGAAGAATATTTATGATGAACTGTGCTCTTAGTGATCAGACATAATTCTTAAGGAAGTATGAAAATTATTCTCATGGTGTCAGTGGAGCTAGTTTTGTTATTATCTCATTTGGAAAATAGATTGCAAGGAAGCCCAACCTAGACATTTAGTCTAACTGATCTCACATATTTATCTAAAAGACGTCCCAAGAGTATGAATTGGATCTTATATCACTAGGCTCAGATGATTCTCCAGGCTACTCAGGATTACCCTGACCTGATTATTGCATTTGTGAGGGATGGGAGGTCACCTGTTCAAATCCCTTCAGAACAAGCAGTAACATGCTGCTAGTCTTGAGTGTTGTAAACTGAAGTGCAAAATAAGCTGGAGTAGTCCACATTGTGGCAAGAAGTAGGGAAGCCATGAATGTGGGGAACCTGTGCCTTGAGGTGTTGACAACCATAGAGAAAAAAAAACAGTTATCACAGAGCTTTTCTTCATGCCTTGGAAATGAAAATCATAGGGAAGAGAAATGAAGGGCTGATTTCAATCTGTAAAGTTAGGACTGAGAGACTGTGGGTCCATTGCTTACAATTGGAGTCCTCAGCTTTTGGGTTTCTTATTTTGTTGTGCATAATCTTTGTGTTTTGAATGAAAGTGATTGATATACGGTTTAACATTAGGGAGACCGCCATCCCGTGCAGGTTGTGATGGAATCGGTTTAAGTCCACTTATACAAACTTGGGTATTTATTTATTTTTGTATGAACATTTTTACTTATTTTATTTTATTTGTTTATTTTTATTTGTTTATATTTATTGAAAAGGGAAGTAAAACACATAGAAAATATTTCGGATAAACACGTTAAAATTGACAATTTTCATGGAAAATTAAAGAATAAACTGGTAGACATACAGAACATTGCTAAATTAATTGATATATGGAATAGAAACATTTTATAATAGAATTGAAGATGTAGATGGAAAATATTTTAGATGAAATTGTAGAGAAATGTAGAAAAGCATTTTAGAATTAAAGATTATCATGGAAATTTTTATATAGATATAATAATGGTAGGCATAAAAGTATTCCTAAGTTGATTGAAAGTGGAATTATAAACATTTTTTGACAAACTTGAAGATTTACATGGAATTTTTTTTGATAAAATTGGAGAAATATATAGAAAACATGTTAAAATTAAAGATTATCATGGATATTACACAGATGAAATTATAGGCATAAAGATAATTCTAAGTTGATTGAAGGTGGAATTATAAACATTTTCAGATAAAATTGAAGATTTAAATGGAGAATATTTCTGTAAAATTCAAGAGTATACATACAAACATGCTAAAATTGACTATCTCATGGAAAATTTTACATATAAAATGGTAGATGTAAAAACTCTTTCTAAATTAATTGAAGGTGGGATTAGAAACATTTGTGATAAAAATTAAAGATTTACATTGAAAACATTTCTGATAAAATAGAGGAAATTCATAGAAAGACACTAAAATTGAAGATTATCATGAAAAACAATGCAGATAAAATGGCAGACATAAAAAGCATTACTAGAATAATTAAAAGGATTTTTAATTATTTAATTACTTAATTATCAAATTTTTGTTTTCAATGCAGGGTTTCTCATTGTAGTCCTAACTATCCTGGATCTCTACCTGTCCTTGAACTCGCTCTGTAGACTGTCAAGGGACACAGATGAGGAACAACGAACTGCTTTAGAACTCATGGAATAGGATCCAATGTTTAGCACAAACATGAATGCTTGACATTCTGAAAAAAAGACTCTTAATAGATAAGCCAGGGGTTTTTAAGGTCAAGGAAGAAGAGCACTGGCAGCACTAGCTGATATGACTTTCTTTTGAAGCTGGGCTGGTAATTAAGGTAATGATTTTCTTATACCAATTTTAGTTCTCAGCAATCCTAATATGATTTAATAAAAATTATTGATGAATAGATGTGAATTCTTTAAAGTAGAAATTACTGTGTGTTTTTATATAAACGTTTAAGTTTGTGATTCTTTAAAGATTTTTGTAAGATTGATTTTAATATAAACAATAAAGTAATTGATCCTTAATTTATAACTGTGACTTGCCGACTATCAGTAAGAAAAAGTGATTGAAAAAAATCACCTTGCTTGCTCACTGGATGTGAATCTAAAACATTGCTTAGTAATGAATACACATGGGTTCTTGGGTTAATTTGTTTTCTTTACCTGTACTACATAATAATTTTTCATGTAAATATATTGGAGAACCTAGTGTCATTTTATATTTATTCAGTAAAAGAAAAATACAATGTAATTTTTGTTTTAATTTTGACGTATTTTGCTGGTTTATGTAAGTCATGGGAGAAAAACAGTGATGTTGGAATTAGCGCCATCTATTAAATCTGTATGTATGCATATATGTGTAGGGTTGTTGGAACAAATTAAGAAGCATTTGCTGCATCCATCAAATCCATATCTGAATATGTATGTCTATTTAAAATGTGGGGGCCTGCCTTTTGAAGCTTTGCTCCATTCCTTCAATGTGTAAATGTATATATGTCTCTGAGTTTGTGGGACTGTCTGTGTGTCTGCCAAATGGTTGCCATGTATGCCAAATGGTTGAAGCCTGCTTATTGGTGGTCTGGTCCATCTATCCATTATGCCTGTTTGTCTGTCTGCCTGTGCATATGTGGATTTGTAGCACCTGATTCGCTTCATGTGTTGTTTTTGTGAAGGAGTGTATAAATTTTCTCTTTCTTTTTCTTTTTTATATATATTTTTATTTTCTATATTCTTTGTTTACAATCCACAAGCTTTCCCTTTTCCCAGTTCCCACCCCCCCATATGTCCCATAAGTCCTCTTCTCTCCATCTTTTCTCCTATCTTTCCCCCTCCCTTTTCTCTGTCCTGGTACTCCCCTACAATGCTGGATCAAGCCTTTCCAGGATTAGGGTCCTCTTCCTCCTTCTTCATGAAAATCATTTGATATGCTAATTGTATCATCAGTATTCAGAATTTCAGGGTTAATTAATATCCACTTATCAGTGATTACATTCCATGTGTATTCTTTAGTGATTGCATTACCTCGCTTCGGATGATATTTTCCAGTTCCAACATTTACCTAAAAAATTCATGAATTCATGGTTTTTAATTGCTGAATAGTACTCCATTGTGAAAATATACCACATTTTCTGTATCTATTCCTCCATTGAGGAATATCTGGGTTCTTTCCAGCTTCTGGCTATTATAAGGCTGTTATGAACATAGGGGAGCATGTCTCCTTATTGCATGCTGGGGAATTCTCTGGGTATATGCACAGGAGAGGTATAGCAGGGTCCTCCAGAAGTGTCATAAGTCCTCTTCTCTCCAGTTTTATTAGGAACCGCCAGACTGATTTCCATAGTGGTTGTACCATCTTACAATCCCACCAGCAGTGGAGGAGTGTTCCTCTTTCTCCACATCCTTGCCAATACCTGCTGTCTCCTAAGTTTTTAACCTTAGCCATTCTGACTGGTGTGAGGTGAAATCTCGGGGTTGTTTTGATTTGCATTTCCCTAATAACTAATGATGTTGAGCATTTCTTAAGGTGCTTCTCGGCCATCCAAATTTCTTCAGGTGAAAATTCTTTGTTTAGAACTGTACCTCATTTTTAAATAGGGTTATTTTGTTCCCTGGGGTCTAACTTCTTGAGTTCTTTGTATATATTGGATATTAGCCCTCTATCAGATGTAGGGTTGGTGAAGATATTTTCCCACTTTGTTGGTTGCCGTTTTGTCCTTTTGACAGTGTCCTTTGCCTTAAAGAAACTTTGTAATTTTATGAGATCCCATTTGTCAATTCTTGATCTTATGACATAAGCTATTGGTGTTCTGTTCAGGAACTTTCCCCTTGTACCCATTTCCTCAAGGGTTTCCCCCATTTTCTTTTCTACTAGTTTCAGTGTATAGATGCTGAAAAAGCATTTGACAAAATTCAGCATTCTTTCATGCTTAAAGTCTTGGAAAGAACAGGAATTCAGGGCCCATACCTAAACATAGTTAAAGCAATATACAGCAAGTCGGTAACAAATATCAAACTAAATGGGGAGAAACTTGAAGCAATCCCACTAAAATCAGGGACTCGACAAGGCTTCCCTCTCTCTCCATATCTTTTCAATATAGTACTTGAAGTTCTAGACAACATAAAGATGTCAAAGGGACACAAATTGGAAAAGAAAAGTAAAATTATCACTATTTGCAGATGACATGATAGTATACTTAAGTGACCCAAAAAACTCCACCAGAGAACTCTTACAGCTGATAAACAACTTCTGCAAAGTGGCAGGTTACAAAATCAACTCAAGCAAATCAGTAGCCTTTCTATACTAAAAGGATAAGCAGGCTGAGAAAGAAGTTAGGGAAATGACCCCCTTCACAATAGCCACAAACAGTATAAAGTATCTTGGTGTGACTCTAACCAAACAAGTGAAAGATTTTTAAGACAAGAACTTCAGGTCACTGAAAAAGGAAATCAAAGAAGACCTCAGAAAATGGAAAAATCTGCCATGCTCGTGGATTGGCAGGATTAATATAGTTAAAATGGCCATTTTGCCAAAAGCAATATAAGGATTCAATGCAATCTCCATCAAAATACCAACTCAGTTCTTCACAGAGTTAGAAAAAGCAATTCTCAAATTTATCTGGAATAACAAAAAACCCAGGATAGCTAAAACTATTTTCAACAGTAAAAGAACTTCTGGGGGAATTAGTATCCCAGACCTCAAACAATACTACAGAGCAATAGTGTTAAAAACTGCATGGTATTGGTACAGGTACAAAAAGTGGACCAATGGAATAGAATTGAAGACCCAGAATTGAATCCATTCACCTATGGTCACTTGATCTTCAACAAAGGAGAGGAGAACATCCAGTGGGGAAAAATAGCCTTTTCAACAAATGGTGCTGGTTCAATTGGAGGTCAGCATGTAGGAGAATGCGAATTGATCCTCTCTTTCCTTTTCTTTGTAGAAGAAAAGAGTTTAAAGAGTTCAGAATTTCTCACAGGTTACAGTGGGTAACAGGCCCAGGTAATAATTAAGATTTGCTCCTGTCAACACTGCTAGTGCTGACCCTGTTTACTGCCTGCCATTATTAAAGAGGGCCCTGCCAGTTGCTATCTGAACTGACCTGTGTCATCTCTCTTGCAGATCCCTCTCAGCTGATATTAGCAAGGGCCCCAATGGCTGATTCCACACTCACCGTCTTCCTTCCTTCACACTGTTTTGTCGAAGTTGGCCAGGCTTCCAACTAATAGAGATAAACCTGCTTTGTGCCTGCCAATTGCTGTAGTTAAAGTGTGCATCATCATTGGGTTTTTCTTTTTGGTTACTTCAGAGATGAATTGTGTTTCTATTCTCTGTTCTTTTGCTCCTGGTTTTCTCTTTTCCATGAAACTCTCTGCAAGAAAGACACGGGAAAAAGTCATTTGCAAAGGGCATGAGACCATGGCCAAGCCCAACACTATTTGTACATATATTCTTTTTGGAGGGAGATCCTTATTCTTCAGTGTTTTACCAGACATTGTTTACATAAGTGTAGTGGGCACATGGACACTCACTTAATATGTCTTGCTGTAATAACAGTAGTATCTTGTCCATTTGGGTGGACATTACATTTATGTAAGTAAAATACAAACTAGGTCTTTAGTTTGTATTTTACTGACATAAATGTAAGACCTCACTTGGTCAAACTGCCTACATCAGATTGTTCTGCTTGCAAGTCTGTGGAATGTTTTCCTGATTAGTGATTGATGAATGATGGCCCAGGCCTGGCATGGATGACCATGTGTTCCTTGTTTGCATACAAATGTATGCTGACCCAACACAAAGAGCAAGAAGATAATAAGAGTTCTTTTATGGTTTCTTATTCAGTTCTCAGGTGCAGGTTCCTGCCTTAATTCCACATTATGGTGTGCTATGTGATTTAGGATGAAATAAACCCTTGTCTTCCCACATTGTTTTAGGCATGGTATTGATCCCATCAGTAGATAACATACCAGGACAAGATACAATGGTTCTGCTGAGAGAATGGATGTGGGGATGTTGACAGTCTACCCAACTATCAACACAGTGACATACACAGTCTCCACTGATATAGTCATGTATCCCAATACTCAGAGCTACAAGTATAGTTGCATTACCACACAGCCATTACTTGCAGCAAATGTCAATGATCAAATCAGAGTTTCAGAACTCAAAGAAATTGCCCATTGAATCCCTGAAAATGAATCAATGTGTAGTATATTCTTTTCTTGGTTAGTAGACAAGAGAAGCAGAGAGGGGGGAGGGAAATCAGGAAAAACAAAAAGATAGGAAGGAAGGAAGGAAGGAAGGAAGGAAGGAAGGAAGGAAGGAAGGAAGGAAGGTAGGTTAGGTGATAATATAAGTTTTCCTGTGATATCTTTGACACATTTGGCTTCTTCAATTTCTTCTCCTCTCTTAAAAGGATTGCACATACTCCCTCCAATGTTTGGTTGTCGGTCTAAGCATGCATTTCTATCATACTAGGCTAATCTTCTCAGATGACAGTTATTGTTAGGTCTTGTCTGTAGTTTTAGAGAATATCATTAGTAGTGTCAGGGGTGGGCTCTCTCTCTCATCGAATGGGTAGCAAGTTGGGTAAGTCATTGTGTTGCCATTTCATCAGTTTCTTCTTTAAATTTATCTCTGAACATCTTGTACGTAGGACAAATTGTTGGTCTAAGGTTTTGTGGCTGGGTTGGTGCCCATTCTTCAATTGGATGTTAGGTTTTGTTACAAGGGGTAGTTACTTCAGAGTCCATGTTGCCTTAAGAGGCGTCTTAGGAAGGACTAGCCTCATAGATTTCTTCAATTTTCCATTTTCTTAAAATACTAGCTCATGTCAGAAATACCTACCTCCATTCCAGTTTTCTTTCGGAGTTCTCTCTCCCTGTTGATTATGTGATATCTTCGTTCCCCTCCCCATAATCACCACAGTTCCCATTCTCTACCTACCCTCTAGATGATTATTTAATTTCCCCCTTTCAGTGAGATTCAAGCATCCTCATGGGACTTACTTATTACTTAGCTTCTTTTGGTTTATGGAGTGTAACACAGTTATCCACACATTCATGGAAAGAACAAAGTAAAAATCAGCATAAGAGAGATACGGAAGGTGATTGACAAGAAATCTAATAGGGAGGAATTAACACAAAATTTTACAAGGAATTAAACAGCTCAAAATCACACAATCTTTCATTCTAATTTAAATCATCCAAATTATTTGAATACCATTTTCTTCAATAAACACTCAAGGATAGTCAGTAAGAATTTTTTTCTTTTTTTAATTTTTTTATTTGATATAATTTATTTACATTTCAAATGATTTCCCCTTTTCTAGCCCCCCACTCCCCGAAAGTCCCGCAAGCCCCCCTTTCTTCCCCTGTCCTCCCACCCACCCCTTCCCACTTCCCCGTTCTGGTTTTGCCGAATACTGCTTCACTGAGTCTTTCCAGAACCAGGGGCCACACCTCCTTTCTTCTTGTACCTCATATGATGTGTGGATTATGTTTTGGGTATTCCAATTTTCTAGGTTAATATCCACTTATTAGTGAGTGCATACCATGATTCACCTTTTGAGTCTGGGTTACCTCACTTAGTATGATGTTCTCTAGCTCCATCCATTTGCCTAAGAATTTCATGAATTCATTGTTTCTAATGGCTGAATAGTACTCCATTGTGTAGATATACCACATTTTTTTTGCATCCACTCTTCTGTTGAGGGGTACCTGGGTTCTTTCCAGCATCTGGCAATTATAAATAGGGCTGCTATGAACACAGTAGAGCATGTATCCTTATTACATGGTGGGGAATCCTCTGGGTATATGCCCAGGAGTGGTATAGCAGGGTCTTCTGGAAGTGAGGTGCCCAGTTTTCGGAGGAACCGCCAGACTGATTTCCAGAGTGGTTGTACCAATTTGCAACCCCACCAGCAGTGGAGGAGTGTTCCTATCAAAAATGACAGGAAGTAGCAATCACTATTCCTTAATATCTCTTAACATCAATGGACTCAATGCCCCAATAAAAAGACACAGACTAACTGACTGGATACGTAAACAGGACCCTACATTTTGCTGCTTACAGGAAACATATCTCAGGGTCAAAGACAAACACTACCTTAGAGTAAAAGGCTGGAAGACAATTTTACAAGCAAATGGTCTCAGGAAACAAGCTGGAGTAGCCATTTTAATATCAGATAAAATTGACTTTCAACCCAAAGTCATCAAAAGAGACTCTGAGGGACACTTCTTGCTGGTCAAAGGAAAAATACAACAAGAAGAACTCTCAATCCTGAACATCTATGCTCCAAATGCAAGGGCACCCTCTTTCGTAAAAGAAACTTTATTAAAACTCAAAGCACACATTGCACCTAACACAATAATTGTGGGTGACTTCAACACTGCACTTTCTTCAATGGACCGATCAGGAAAGCAGAAACTAAACAGGGACACAATGAAACTAATTGAAGCTTTGGACCAATTAGATTTAACATATATATATATATATATATATTTATATATATATTTAACACACATATATATATATATATAACATTCTATCCTAAAACAAAAGAATATACCTTTTTCTCAGCACCTCATGGTACCTTCTCCAAAATCGACCATATAATTGGTCACAAGACAGACCTCAACAAATATAAGAAGATCGAACTAATCCCATGCCTCCTATCACATCACTATGGAGTAAAAGTGGTCTTCAATAGCAACAAAAACAACAGAAAACCTACATACACGTGGAAACTGACCAATATTCTACTCCATGATACCTTCGTCAAGGAAGAAATAAAGAAAGAAATTAAAGACTTTTTAGAACACAATGAAAATGAAAACACAACATACCCAAATCTATGGGACACAATGAAAGCAGTGCTAAGAGGAAAACTCATAGCCCCGAGTGCCTCCAAAAAGAAAATGGAGAGAGCATACATTACCAGCTTAATGACACACCTGAAAGCCCTGGAACAAAAAGAAGCTATTTCACCCAGGAGGAGTAGAAGGCATGAAATCATCAAACTCAGGGCCGAAATCAATCAAGTAGAAACAAAGAGAACCATACAAAAAATCAACAAAACCAGGAGCTGGTTCTTTGAGAAAATCAACAAGATAGATAAACCCTTAGCCAGACTGACCAAAGGGCACAGAGAAAGTATCCAAATTAACAAACTTAGAAATAAAAAGGGAGATATAACAACGGAAACTGAGGAAATCCAAAAAATCATCAGATCCTACTACAAGAGCCTGTACTCAACACAACTGGAGAATCTGGAGGAAATGGACAATTTCCTTGACAGATACTAAATACCAAAATTAAATCAGGACCAACTAGACCATCTAAACAGTCCCATAATGCCTAAAGAAATAGAAGGAGTCATAGAAAGTCTTCCAACCAAAAAAAGCACAGGACCAGATGGTTTCAGTGCAGAATTTTATCAGACCTTCAAAGAAAAGTTAACACCAATACTCTTCAAACTATTCCATAAAATAGAAACAGAAGGAACACTACCGAATTCCTTCTACGAAGCCACAATTACGCTGATACCAAAGCCACACAAAGACCCAACAAAGAAAGAGAACTTCAGACCAATTTCCCTTATGAACATCGATGCAAAAATACTCAATAAAATTCTTGCCAACCGAATCCAAGAACACATCAAAACGATCATCCACCATGATCAAGTAGGCTTTATCCCGGGAATGCAGGGTTGGTTCAATATACGGGAATCCATCAATGCAATCCACTACATAAACAAACTCAAAGAACAAAACCACATGGTCATTTCATTGGATGCTGAAAAAGCATTTGACAAAATTCAGCATCCTTTCATGCTTAAAGTCTTGGAGAGAACAGGAATTCAAGGCCCATACCTAAACATAGTAAAAGCAATATACAGCAAACCGGTAGCCAGCATCAAACTAAATGAAGAGAAACTTGAAGCAATCTCACTGAAATCAAGGGTCAGTAAGAATTTTGAAAGATTTTCATCATAATTATCAGGGAAATCCAAATGGAACTATTGTCAGTTCTCATCACCCTCCCGGAAGAATGTCCCTTTCATTCATGAAAAGTAATGATTGCTAACAAGCATATGGAGAACAGGTGTCTCTTAGACTCTTACCTGGAATTTAAATTAGTGCCAATGAGTTGGAAAACATTACTGAGCTTTCTTTCTTAAGGTTACTCATGTATTGCACACACTACAGCACTCTCACTAGACTTTTGATGGTTTGAATGAGAATGATCCTAATAAGGTCAGATGCTTGAACCCTTGCTCCCCAGTTGATGGAACTATCCTGAAGTATTAGGAGGTGTGGTTTTGTTGGATCAGGTATGATAATGGGGGTGACATCTTAGGCTTAAAATGACCCGTGCCATTTCCAGTGTCCCCTCTGGCTTCTGCTTATGAATTCATTGAAGATATGAGCTCTCAGCTTTCCTTCTACAGAGTCATTATTTTACTGTCATGGACTCTATCCCTCTGGAACAATTAGATGAATTAATTCCTTTCTTTTAAAAATTATGTTGCTCTTGATTTCTTACATAAAAAGAAAAAAGTAAATAAAAGAAGTCTTTATCCAGTTACATGGAATATGGTTATCATAGAAGTAAAACACTATTAGTTTAGTAAACTAATAAACATTATTATTCTATCAGGCAATGTGTCCCTCAGGAAATAATGATAGATGAAGACACAGCTTAGCTATAGTTGAATTACACTAGTTCCTTTATTCTACTTAGTAAGGATCTGTAGAATGTTTTTTGTCACACAAGAAAATGAGAATTTATTCCGGAAACAAACAAATCAGGAACATTTGAATAAAATAAAGTTTATTTCTGAGACCTAGTGACTCAGAGTCACCTTCCCATCTAGAACTTGATATTATATGCATATGGATCTAAAATTCATATTTTTAGTAATAACATATATATATATATATATATATATATATATATATATATATATATATATATATATATATATATACATACATACATACATACATACACACAGTTTGGATTATTTAATATATGATTTACTTTCTCTTGCTTTTATGCTGGTAACATGTTTTCTGTTCAGTTTGTACAGTTTCTCCAGATCTCACAGAATCCCAGAGTGTTCCAGACTCTGTTATTCCAACATTACAGGTGACATATTTTGAATACAATCTAAGCAGATATGTTTCAGTTAGATTCCAGATGCTATCATGATTTAATTGAACACACATCATCTACTGGCTTACAGTTACCATGTACTCCTTCATTGTCACACTGTGCATGATGTAAAACTGGCACTAACAAGGACTCAAAGATTCCTCTTAAATCCTATAGAATCCTAAGATACAATTTGAGTACAGTTCAGCTTCAGATAAAGAACCCCAATGTAGATTTTGTCACAGGAATTACACATCACAGTTGCTTGGAAAGGAGTGTAAATAAGAACCATAGATAATGTCTCAGAGAAAAGAAATGGAATAACAGTGTTGAAAAATGTTTTAGACCCCTTTGTACAAGGGAAGAACATGAGCAGAAACCTAAGGAATAAATAGAAAAAAAGAAAAGAAAAGACATGCTCTCCAATAAGTTTGTTAGGAGTTGCCATCAGCTAACTGAAGCTCATTGTTACTAGCTACATTGTCCTCACAGTTTTGGTGCTGCAGCCTCACACATATTTTAGTATCAGCCATATCTATACATTCTTCAGAACTCACATAACACTAGGGTGACCTGTGCTTTGTGATCACATCAGGGTCAGTGCTAGATCTGATGTATGAGGTGCATGTATTCTGTGAGGTTGGCAAGAGTGAAGGTTGTATCTATTATTGGGTCACTGAAGATGACTGATTCACTTTCTGACTGTACGTTGATACCTACAGTGTACCCTAACCAGAGAACCTAAATGAGTTTCTTCCCTGAATCCAGGGTTCTCCAGTCTTCAGGATCCTTTGCTTAGGGATCTGATAGACTTCCCAAAGATAATCAGTTTAACCATGTGCAATGATTTGTATTTTGTTGATTTCTGGGCACATGCTTCTTTTCAAATTTTATCTATACTATGACTGTGGAGATGATGCTGTGTGGTTAATGTTCTTGCTGCCCAGATAATTTTAAGTGAGATCCAACATCTGAGCTTTGGTCTCTATGAATGGAAAACTAATTGGGTGTAACATCCAACTAGAAATTCGATCTCTGGGGCATGTGGATTTCATGATCACTGAAAGCATGATCACTGGTGTTCACTGGCCGAACAGTTGTTGAACTAACTGATATGTTAATAGTGGAAGATCATGTCTAAAATATTGTGGTGATTAACAGAGGAAGACAACTTATATCAACATGTACACATATACTCACACGTATATACAACCACATACAACTGTGGATAGTGAAACATTGTAATAAACACATACAGATGAATGTCATACAGAAAAAAGAAATTTGAATAAATACGTGTACTCATCATTGCTATATACTATATCTTTGTAAAGAATCACTGCATGTGATATTCAGATGCAGCCTGGACTCAATTGACAAAGATGTAGCAGAAAATAAGGGAATGGCCTAAAGTTAGACACATCCCATAAAGCATATAACAATCTCTGACACTAATACTCTGTTTTGCTTTCAGACAGGAGAATAGTGTAACTCTCCTACAATAGACTTCACAGTGCAGCTGATGAAAACAGATGTAGAGACTAACAGAGACTTAGGGAAGGATTTGGGGAAGGATTGAGGAACCCATAGGGGACCTGAACTCCATATACAGACAAATAAACAAAATAAAAACAAACCCATAAAGATCTATGTAGCCCACTAACCGGATGCTTTCTGGCTGGTAGAAAGAACCGACAATTGGAGAGCATACACAGGCTGGACCTAAGCCCTCTGCACACATGAAGAAGAAGTGTAGCTTGTTGTTCATGAAAGTCCCCTATCAACTGGAGGAGACAAGAGAAGTAGGTCATGGTGATATAAGATGGAAGAAAATAAATATCACTATTTGCGAATAATATGATAATAGACATAAGCAACTTCCAAATTCTACTAGAGAACTCCTATTTCTGATAGACAACTTCAGCAAAGTGGCTGCTTATGAATTTAACTCACAGATTTGTTCCTCATTGGCTATATCATGTAACTTGGACTGTTAAGTATGTGCTCATACTTACAGGAGACACTGCTGTGTGTGATATAGATGGGCAGGTAAGGTAACCATCTTTAAAAAGAATTCTGCTGTGGTCTTGCCACACTTGTTTTCAAGTCACACTGCAGTGCCATAATAACATAACATGCATGGCACCAGCACCACACACTTGAACAGAGAGAGGAACAGAGAGAGAGAGAGAGAGAGAGAGAGAGAGAGAGAGAGAGAGAGAGAGAGAGAGAGAGAGTCTGGAAGAAGAGGCATGGATCTGAGGAGGTCCATGGTGCTCAAGGTTAGGTGCCAAGGAAACAATAAGGATTAGAGAGGTTACTACATGAGAACCCTTGCCACCTGATAGTAGGTGGGACTTATTTTTCCGGTAGCTAGCAAGGTTGGGTAGCATTTGAAATGGATATGAAGGAGCAGAAGTAGTACAAGCTAATCAATCTCCTGATGGCTGAATTTGGAAATTCCTAGGAGGAAGAGGTTCAAAGTCATTATTTGGACCTTGTGTCCAGATAGGGTAACTGGAAGATCCTTGCCATGCAGAACACATAACAGAAGAGAGATGAATTAGAGGGCTTGAGGAATCATGCAATACTGGGTCAGTGGCAATTGGTGGTTTGGATTATATCTTAGGGAAGATTTTCTGGGAGTCAAATATGTAAAGTCAATATACTAGTCTCTTTAGTTTGTTGGACAACTGGAATGCCCCTGATACTTTTGTTGGAATTTGTGTAGTTCTAAACAAATACTAGCAGCAGGAGAAAAAAATGAATGATAGCCGATAGTAGATTTGGAGATTCCACAATGGTGAGGTATACCGAGGAACTGTAAAGGTTCCCTGGTTCTCCCTATCCTATGGGACACTTGGATGGTCCCTGATAGATGTATGATAATTACTTTTCTTATATCTGTGGAAGCTTAATTAAATTAAAACAGAGTTGATTTTTAAGACAGTAGAACATAAAATGTTGCTGTAGAGTAGAGATTGCTCGCCCTTGAAGAAACAGGCAGGTTGAAGAGAGAACCATGAGGAAAACAATCCATGTGTATGGAAACAGTGAGACCTGGAGAGTCTGCTTCCATCAGAAAAAAATGAGGCAGCCTCTGTTTTAGGGGAAACGAGTTATGGCCGACATCATTTAGAAGGCATGCACAGTGCCAGTACACATGCCCTAAAATAGCTTAAACAATCAGATAAGGAAGTGTTTACACTGGATTTGGGAAGCAATGAATATTTTATTATCTGACAGTATATGTAGTGTTTAATGGCTATTTACTGACCTGGAAAATCATCAAAATGTATATATTAATATGTGTAAATTATTATATACCCACTCTGATGGCTATTCTTTGTTGTCATTTTGATTACAACATTGAGAACACACCTGTTAGGGACTTCTGCTTAACTTTAACTGGGAATATATACTTCTTACCTGTATATTTGAAGTAAGAAGGCACACAATTTAATCTACATTTTAATCGAGATCTTATTTGCACCATGTTTTCTGCTGGAAACTTGTATAAGAACATGGAAATAGGAAGGGTTTATTTGTATTACTTGTTCATCTTCCTTTTTTATTGAATCCAGAATAACCAGCCCAGGGGCTGACTCACACACAATGCACTAAGATCTATCATCTCAATCACTATTTAAGAAAGTATCTCACAGGCTTGTCTAACAGCCTAATCTTACAGAGGCATTTTGTCAATTGATACTTCCTCCCTCTGATGACTCTAGTTTGTGTCAAGTTGATTTTGAATCTGTCAGGGGCCCAATTAGCCCCCATAGTTTTTTATTGGATTATACTAGTATATTCCCACTATTCTCATGCACAAGTCCAGCCTGACAACACATAAGAGAAGGACCATAGGCAAGTGATAGCTAAAAGCACAATTGACTGAGGGTGTCCTTCTAAGAGTTCAGAGTGCAGGCCTCCACAGAGACTCCATCACTGAGAGATAGTAGAGTAGTAGGATTAGGAAATGTAATTGCAAAAGTCTATTTCAAATGAAAACATCACTTTCCGTGTCTACTCTACAGAACTGAGATAGTAGGATGGCATGTTCTGGAAGTGTAATGTGTTGCTGTGCTCCAAACCATTTTCAAATATGGGAGAACCATGGTCTCATTGCAAGAACAGGTACCCCTTTCTGTCCATCCTTATAACATTTATTTTTCTTCTTTCTTTTAGTAAATGGCTTTCATGGCATTGGTTATAGGCAACATAGTTTTTTTTAATTTAATTTCAATTTTCTGGAGAATAGAGAGGTTGGCTTTATGTAACCTATTCTTCCCACATATATCAGCCATGATTAATGAGACTAATCAGAGACTGGGGGGTAGAAAGATGTCCACCAATGAGGACATCACCTCTCAGTTCTGAGTTTTCTGATCCCTGTGTTAACTTGTGAACCCACATCTCAGACAAGTGATGGAAATGTGCTGTTCTCAGCAAGAAAGGTAAGACTGATCTCCTTGAAAGGCAATGTCCTTACATATAATAGTGAATAGTGCTTATTCAAGTAAAAATAATTATTAGTTAAAATCAGGAATGTATTTTTGAAATATTAAAATTTGAATCTATTAAGTATACCCATGTTACAGAAGAACTCTTCCTTTGGCTACGTCCTACCACTAGATTAGTAATTTTTACAAAATATTTTAGTTTTAATTATATCTATATGTTTTAGTGGGAGCAGTGAGTGCTCATGGAATCCAAATTTATTCCTGGTTTTCTGGATTTACTTGATTATTAGGTGCTCATTGTGGGAGTCAGGTATTTAAATTGGATCCTCTCAAGGAACAGTTTGTTCTCTGTATCACAGATCTGTTTCTATAGCACCTGGAGTAACAATGATAACATTTCTTCTAATTTTTGCTGCAGCTCTGTTACAATGGACCAAATACCACATTAATCTGTGTGAATCTGGACAATGACAACGAGGCACCATCTTATCAAGTAGAACACAAAAAATGATCTAAGGTGAAGTGAAATAAGGGTGGACTGATCATAGCTTGGACAGTGTAGAATGAGACTAGTCAGTTAAATAGGATTATTTCAATAATAATATGTATGAATGTTAGCCACAGTTAATAATAGCATATTATGTCCTTCATATATGGAGGGCAGAGCTTGTGAGTTGGTTCTTGGAATGATAACTGTGTTCTCATTAAATTGTGGACATGTTTGAAAATTTCATGTTAGAGAAAATGAGTACAATTAATCTCAAAGATCAAGTAATTAAACAGTAGAAATATTAGTAAAACTGCAGCCATGAGAGGAAATAAAAAATCCATTAGCAAGTCTCCCTGGCTATCATAACCTATTCAGTGCTCTACTGACTTTTCTTGATGAATATCAACTCATTTGTTCTTATTTTACACTGTTAGATTATAGAAAGATTAAATATTTTACTAGTGTGGGAAGAAACAAGTTTAATAGAATATGACTCTGGGTGTAGGCTCTAGAGAATTTCCATGGCTGGAAGAAGTATCCACATCTTTATCATTAAAACGTGTTCATACAGCATAGTTCAGAATTTTCTAGATTCTGAGGTGAGCCTGGAAATTCCTTGTTGGTTGTCACTGCCCCCTGCTGGTCCTGAGCATCACTGCCGAGAATTTTTTTGTGCAGGTTCACTCTGGACTTCCCTCATTGTGTTTCTAGCACAGTAGTAAGTGGCTGTGTCATCAGTTTGCAAACTGTTCATTTTTAAGTAAACTTGGAGGTGTTTTCAAGCAAATTTGAGGCTTATGACATATTTGCTTTGATAGTTGGTCCATATCTTCATTCCTAATGGTCCTTGGAATCCTGTCTGAGACTGAGTATGCACTCTATATTATGGATGGCTCCTATTTCTGATTGCCTGTTGCAGGTTAAGTCTAACATTTTAAATTCTGAATCATCAAAAATGAATTTAGCAGTTTCTACATGCAGTCCAATTCTTTACTCTGAGAATTAGTTATTATATTACAACATTAAGAAATTTTAATAATATAAGAATTGTATACAGATCCGATTTTTGAACTGAAGTGTTTTAACTTGTAGTTAGTTTGCTCATTTATTCTGACTTGTAGCTTGCCATTCCCAATTTATTTGCATCAGTGTAGAATATAGGTTGGAGGGAGAGAGGGAGGGAGGGCGGGAGGGAGGGAGGGAAGGAGGGAGGGAGGGAGAGAGAGAGAGAGAGAGAGAGAGAGAGAGAGAGAGAGAGAGAGAGAGGAGAGAGAGAGAAGAGAATTAGAATATGAAAGGAGAAGAAAATCTCATACCAATTGGTGAATCCTCTTCTGAACATGTTCTGCATTTCATACTCAATTGTACTGTTAAGATGACCCACAGCATATGCAGGAATCTCATTATTTTTTTGTCTGCAGTAGAGGCAATATGGGCCCCAAAACTTTATTTGTTGTCTGCTCTTTTTTTCTTTTTATTTATTCTTCTCTCATACAATACATCCCAACAAAATCCTTCCCTCCACTTCTCCCAGTACTTCTCCCAGTGCCATCCACCCATCCCATATGCACTGCACCTCTGTTTCCCTTCAGAAAAGAGCAGGTCTCCCAGTTCTATCAACCAAGCATGGCAGAAAAATATGTAATAAGACTAAGCACAAACCCTCATATCAATGCTGGTGGAGGCAACACTGTAAGAGGAAAAAGAGTCCCAAGAGCAAGCAAAAGAGTCAGAGCCTACTCCCACTGTTAGGAGCACCTCAAAAACTCCAAGCTAAACAACCACATCATATATGCAGAGAACCTAACTCAGACTCATACAGTCTCCATGATTTTCACTTCACTCTCTGTGATTCTCTATAAGTTCTGCTTCGTTGAAACTGTGAGCCATGTTCTCCTGATGTCCTAGACTCCTCTGGCTCCAAAAATCTGTCCTGCCCCTCTTCTGTGGGGTCCTGGCTAGTGTTTGAGTATGTGTCTCTGCATTGGCAACCATCAGCTACTAGAAGAAGCCTCTCTGACGTTGATTGGTCTAGGCACCTATGTATGAACATTTTGCTGATTTTTTTCTAGTAGTGTTTGGGTCTAATCTAGGTCTCCAAGGACCATCTTTTTATTCCTGGTCATCAAGGCAGTGTCTGGAATGGATTATTTCTTGTGGCATGGGCCTCAACTTACACCAGTCATTGGTTGACCACTCCAAGGTCTGATCCACCATTGTCACACTGCATCTTGCAGAGAGAATGGGTTGTAGGTTGAAGGTTTTGCAGCTGTATTGGTGTCCATTCCCACTACAGGAAGTCTTGCCTGGCTACAGAACATGGCCAGTTCAGATTATGTATCCTCCATTACTAGGAATTCTTGCTAAGATCATCCTCATAGGTTCCAGGAAGTTTCCTCTGCACTAAATTTCTTTTTATATATATTCTATATTCTTTGTTTACAATCCAAAAGCTTTCCCCTTTCCCAGTTCCCCCCTCCCCATATGTCCAATAAGTCCTCTTCTATCCATCCATTCTTCTATCTTTCCACCTCCCTTTTCTCTGTCCTGGTACTCCCCTACAATGCTGGATCAAGCATTTCCAGGATTAGGACCCTCTTCTTCCTTCTTCGGGAATCATTTGATATGCTAATTATATCTTCAGTATTCAGAGTTTCAGGGCTAATTAATATCCAATTATCAATGATTGCATTCCATGTTTATTCTTTTGCCATTGAATTACCTCACTTAGGATGATATTTTCCAGTTCCAACCGTTTGCCTAAAATATTCATCAATTCATTGTTTTTAATTGCTGAATAGTACTCCATTGTGTATATATACCACATCACGTTTTCTGTATCCATTCCTCCACTAAAGGATATCTGGGTTCTTTCCAGCTTCTGGCTATTATAAATAAGGCTGCTGTGAACATAGTGGAGCATGTGTCCTTATTGCATGCCGGGAAATCCTCTGGGTATATGCCCAGGTAATGTATAGCAGGGTCCTCCGGAAGTGTCATATCTAGTTTTCTTAGGAACCACCAGACTGATTTCCAGAGTGGTTGTACCATCTTACAATCCCACCAGCAGTGAAGGAGTGTTCCTCTTTCTCCACATACTCGCCAACACCTGCTGTCTCCTGAGTTTTTAACTTTAGCCATTTTGACTGGTGTGAGGTGAAGTCTCAGGCTGTTTTGATTTGCATTTCCCTAATAACTAATGATGCTGAGCATTTCTTAAGGTGCTTCTCGGCCATCCGAATTTCTTCAGGTGAAAATTCTTTGTTTAGAACTGTAACCCATTTTTAATAGGGTTATTTGGTTCCCTGGGGCCTAACTTCTTGAGTTCTTTGTATATATTGGATATTAGCCCTCTATCGGATATAGGGTTGTTGAAGATATTTTCCCAATTTGTTGGTGCTGTTTTGTCCTTTTGA